>NW_006408522.1:21817766-21820181 GCF_000296735.1 Chrysochloris asiatica
AAAAACCTTTAAAAAAAAAAATTCCAAATGATCTAATGATTTCTGATCAAGCTTTTATACCTAGATTCCAAAGAGTAAAGGAATTAGTTCTGTCTCCATGAGGAAGCAATGAGACAAATCCGGAAGGTAGGAAATTCTACAGACATTTTTCTAGCCTCTTCTAACAAACCATTGTCATGAAGAAAAAAGTGTGGAGGGATAATGTTCTAGATTTTAAAAAGCTTAAGAAATGTAACAAATGCAATGTGTTGACTGAATGTTACTTTGAACAAACCAACTACAAAGGATATTTCTAGTCCAACTGGAAAATTTGGATTTCTAAATTTTCAGGATAGATATAGATATTGTATGATATAAAGGAATTATTGTAAAGTTTGTTAGGGGTTGTGATTACATGAAAAAAATATCCTTAATTTTTATAGATGTCTACTGAAGAAATCAAAGGACATATTGCTTTTTTTTTTTTTTTTTTTGTAAAGAACAAAGATGTCACTTTGAAGGTGTGCCTGATCCAATTATTGCTATTTTCAATTGCTTCCTATGCATGGAGAGCCAGACAATGAATGAGGAAGACAGAAGCATTGAAGTCTTAGAATTATGGTGTTGTCAAAGAATATTAAATATACCATGAACTGCCAGAAGAACGAACAAATCTGTGTTGAAAAGAAATACAGCTCTTTAGAAATGAGGATGACTAGACTCACATACATTAGATGTGTTATCTGGAGTGACGAGTCCTTGGAGCAGGACATTATACTTGGTAAAGTAGAGGGTTAGAGTAAAAGACGAAGACCTTCAACAAGAGGGATTGGCACAGTGCCTGCAACTATGAGCGTAAACATTGCAAAAATGACTTGGATCTGCAGGACCAGACAGTATTTCTTTTATATAAACGGTTGCTTTGAGTCAGAACTGACTTAATGGGTCGGTTTGAACCACAAAGTTGGTAGTTCAAACTCACCAGCTGCTCCTTTGAAACCTTATACAGGGTTGCTATAAGTCAGAACTGACTTGACGGCACTTAACAACAACAACAAGTCATATATTTTTAAAATTCCCTTTATTTCAAATGGAATAATGTATGTAATAAAGTACAAAATTTAAGAATATTTGGGTGGCAATTTTGTCATATATGTATATACTGTAGAAATTACTAGCATGTGTATTTTTATTTAGAACTCAGAGTTACTAAAATTATTTGCACTCCTTATTTCATTCAAGCATGTCTTGGATAAAAATCTTGGGTAAGTTTTTTGGATTATCATTAGAAATTTTTAAATGTTCTGCCTTTAGAAAAAATTTTAGTGGAAGTTTTCACACAGACATTATGTTGTGGTTAAGTGCCGTCAGTCAGTTCTGACCCATAGCAACCCACAGACATTATAGGAAATAGTAAAATGAATCCCTATCACTTAGCTTTAACAATGAAGATTCTGGTGTGGTGCTATAAGATAAGCACTGGACTAACCACAAGGTTGGTGGTTCACACCTACCAGCAGCTACTTGGAAACCCTGTTCAGAGTCACTATTATTCCTTGACAATTTTTGTATTTTCTCCATTTATCATTATGTTGTTTATTGATTCAATTGTGAGGACTTTAGTTTTCTTTTAGTTGAGGTGTAATCCATACTGAAGACTTAGTTTTCATCACTTCTTCAGTAAGTGCTTCAAGTCTTCTTCCCTTTTAGCAAGCAAAGTTGTGTCAACTGATACACAGTTGTGTCAACTGATATGCAGGTTGCTAATGTGTCTTTCTCCAATCCTGATGCACTGTTGTTCTTCGTATTGTCCAGCTTTTCAGGTTACCTGTACTGAATACAGACTGAAAAAGTATGGTGTAAAGGATACAATCTTGATACACACCTTTCTTGATTCTAAACCATGTAGTTCAAACAACTGCCTTTGGTCTATGTACAGATTCCTCATGAACTCAATGAGATGTTCTGGAATTCCCTCAATTGGATCAGCAACAAATCACAATCAAATGGCTACTTTGCCCTATTTCTAGTCTAGCCATTATTATCTGCTCTGCTGTGAAACTAGTGAAGCTTACATAAACTGTACAAGCTCCTCCAGAAGCCCAGGATAGTGTTCGCATAGCCACGTGTTTTTGTAAAACTTGCAGAAGTAAGGTATTTAAAATGCAATTGGCTACAACCTCTATCTTTATATACTCCAACTTCCCACCAAACTTCTCCTCATGTTGGGTGGCAGTGGAATAGCCATGGACATTTTTGGAAACCAGGTAGAGAGAAACTTAGTTGGAGATAGATTGGATTTAGTTGGATAATTTCATGTGGTTCAAGGTCATTTCTGTCTGATGGATCTTGGCTGAAAGCAGAGATTATCAGAAAGATGTTTACCTGTGCTTTATTGACTACGCAAAGGCTTTCAATTGTGTGGATCATGACAAG
>NW_006408522.1:21820936-21823196 GCF_000296735.1 Chrysochloris asiatica
GTGCCACGGACTGCCAAAAGAATCAATAGATCCGTTTTAGAAGAAGTGCAGCCAGAGTGCTCCTTAGAGACCAAGTTTGACAACTTGGTCTCTCATACTTCGGACATATTGTCAGGAGGGAGCAGTTGCTGAAGAAGGATATCATGTTTGGTAAGGTGGAGGGTCAGAGAAAAAGAGGAAGACCCCCAACGAGATGGATTAGCCAAATGGCAGCATTGATGGACTCAAGCGTGGCAACAGTAGTGAGGTTAGCCCAGGATCAGGCAGTGTTTCGTTCTGCTGTGATAAGGTCGCTATAGGTCAGTAACGACTCGATGGCACCTAACAACAACAAGAAGATCATTTCTGCACCAAACCCTCAGTTGCTATTCATTCTGACTTATTGTAACTCCAGGGATAGCAGGGTAGAACTATATTCCACAGTGTTTCAATAGGTTATATTTTGGAAGCACATCACCAGACTTTTTTTCTGAGATACTCTGGGTAGACTCAAACCTCCAGTTTTTCCATCTACACCAGCCAGGAACTCTACTACAAGATGTGTGTGTTAAGTCCTGTTAAATCGGTTCTGATCTATAATGACCCTGTATAGGGTTTCCAAGGAGCAGCTGGTGAGCTTGAACTGTCAACCTTGTGGTTCAAACTGATTTTGCATTCCAGCGCATTAACCCACAGTGCCACACCAGGACTCCAAGTACATACCTTGACTATGAGGACACAGAAGATTGAAAATAAAGAGATGGAAGTATATGGAACCATAGTTCATACACAGAAAATTCTAATCATCAGAAATGTAGAAATGTAAGCAGAAGATTCTGTTCTTGATGCCTAGTCAAAGAGCATCTCTCTTTTCAGGAAAATGCTTGACAATGTTGTGTAAATAATTTAAATAAGCCATATCTTTTCTTTTTCTTCTTTTCTCCCAAAGGAATCTCATGCAATGGATTTAATCAGAATTCCTGTGTTTGTGGGACTGGTATCTGGACTACAGAGGGTATGTCTGTGTGTGAAAATGCGGAAAGCAAAAATAAAAAACAAATCTCAATTCACTTGCTAGAAGAAAGGCTGAATTAGCTCTCTGTAGAAACTCATAGTGTAAAATTAATGTCATGTGAAAGAGTTTGCAGCCAAAAATTTGGGAAAGAAAATACTATAGAGGTGTTGTTGTTGTTGTTGTTAAGTGCTGTCGAGTCGGTTCCGACCCATAGCGACCCTGTAACAGGGTTTCCGAGGGTGTAAATCCTTACGGGAGTAGAAAGCCTTATCTTTCTCCCGCGGAGCGGCTGGTAGTTTCGAACTGCTGACCTTAAGGTTCGCAGCCCGATTCGTAACCACTACGCTACTCAGACAGTTAATTAAAGAAAATATTAGTTGTTTTAGTTTTTTTATTCTGGATGTTGTGGTGTGTGGGGATTTGTTAGCTCTTTGAAATCTGTGATTTGCTGTGATTTTTTTCACATCAAAATTAATATTCATATTTGTAATGATAATTTGGTATCTCTATTTCACTTCTTAAAAAAGGCCTAAAAAATTTACCACTTCAGTCTCTCCCTCCTTAGACCTGGTTTCATCTCTGCTCATATGCCTAAGAACAATGGTAGATAATTAATGAAACAAGCTAGATTATTTATTTTACTGGAAACATGTAACTGAACGACTTGCACATTTGAATCATCTACATCACGCTGAGCACTGGACTCTGCACAGTTCTTCTGAGAAAGATGCTGAATCTCTGATTCATCTCTTCTGAGAAACAGTCCATCTTTCCTGTAGATTTTAAAACATGAAATTCCTTATATTAATCATTAAAGCAATACCCAGAGACTCCTGGAATTCTGATCATACTATTGGCTATTCATCAAATCCAATGAAGGCAGGCAATAAATAGTAACCGTGGTACTGTGCAATTCTTCCTCTGTAATTATTCTCAGAGAGCCAGTAGAAGTTGAACAGGCTCTTGTCTTCTCTCTGTTATTTGCACAAAGATGTCTCATATTTTTACATTCCTGAAAATGTGACAATCTTGGGAGCCAGAAAACCCTTTCTTAGAGCTTCTTTCTTGGAAAACCAGAACTTCCTTCTTTGAAAAATGAAACTTAGCAGTCTCTCCATCCTGCCAGTTTCTGAGCTTTCATCTTGAAAACAGGATAATAATAGTAATACTTGCTCAACATTTGCATGACCTTTATTGTTGTTGTTGTTAGGTGCCATCAAGTTGGTACCAGCCCATAGCAACCCTATGCACAGCAGAACGAAACAC
>NW_006408522.1:21839104-21839625 GCF_000296735.1 Chrysochloris asiatica
GTCAAGTCAGTTCTGACCCATAGCAGCCCTGTATAGGGTTTCCTAGGAGCAGCTGGTGAGCTTGAACCTCCAACCTTGCAGTTCTAACAGCTTTGCAGTCTGGTGCATTAACCCACAGCGCCACACCAGGATTCCATAGTAGCTTACAAATTGGCTTGCTAACCTCAAGGTAAGCTGTTTGAATCTATCAGCCACTACGTGGAAGAAAGATGAAGTTTTTTGCTCACATGGAGGTTTACAACCTCAGAAACACTATACAGGGTCTCTGTGAGTTAGAACTGACTCCACCACCACCAAGTGTGAATGTGTTCATTTCTCTGCACTGCTTTTCACAACATTTAGAGAAAATAAAATACTCTGTAAATCCAGAACTCTTTACAAATTAGAAAAACATATTGGTACTTGAAGGAATTACATAAGGAAAGTAAAAGTATATGTAATAATGTATACTTAACTCTTAAGTTATGATATCAGAGGTATTATGGAATAGTTGGTTTTTAAGGATCCACTTATCAAAATGT
>NW_006408522.1:21849806-21856617 GCF_000296735.1 Chrysochloris asiatica
CTCAAGCATGGCAACAATTGTGAGTTTGGCCCAGGACTGGGCAGTGTTTCATTCTGTTGTGCATAGGGTTGCTATGAGTCGGTACCAACTCTATGGCACCTAACAATAACATACATTTTGTTCAGAGTTCTGGTGTGGTGCTGCAGGATAATGTGCTTTTCTGCAAGGTCAGTTTGAACTCAATGCCGGCAATTCAAATTTACCCACTGCTCCTCAGAAATCCTATACAAAACCGACTTGATATCACTTAACAACAACAACATACATACTGTTACATATTTTTACTTTTTTCTATTGGGGTCTTCGTGTGGATCTGTAGGATAAGCACTGGACTGCTAGTCACAAGGTTGATGCTTCAAACCCACCAGTTGCTCCTCGGAGTTGCTATGAGTCAGAACTGACTCAACAGTACTTAACAACATTCTTTTAAAAATTCTTATTTTTTGAGGGATTAATTGGTTGGAATCTGGAGTGAGGGTTACGTTTGGGACTCTGGCTGGGTAGGTCTAGGCCAGGCCTAGGACTTATTTTATTGTTAGGATTATGGCTAGGACTAGGGGTAGTGTTAAGGATAAGGTTTAGGCTAAGACTAGGTATAAGACTTGGTCTAGTGTTTAGGATTACAGTTAGGTTTTTATTTATTTATGTATTGAAATCTATTTGATTTTGTTTTTATTTGGAAGTTCTGTAGCTACATTATTCCCTGTTTTACTTAATGTTTTTGTTGCTGTAACTACCTCTAGTTCTCTGGTTTTAGTCTAGTAGGTCTGTGTTACTTTGCATACTTCTGTATCTGGAGTCCTTGTGTGGTGCTGTAGGATAAACACTGGACCACAGGGTCTGTTTGAACCACAAGATCAGCAGTTCAAACATACTAGTCACTCCTTGGAATCCTATACAGGGTCACTATGAGTTGGAACCGACTCAATGGCATGTAACAACATCAAAATATGGGTTGCGTCTAGGTGATAATGTCATGTTAATCTCAGGTTGTTGTCTGCTATTGTTGGTTCTTTGTCCAAAAAATTCCCTTTATCATTTTTTTTGGTAAGGTTTGTTGGGCTGGTTTTTATAAATTATTTTAATTTCTGTTTGATCGACAGTTTTTCTGGATATATGATTCTAGGTTTGCAATTTGTTTTCTTTCAGAGTTTTATATATGTCATTCCATTGTCTTCTTGTATGGTTTCTGCTGAGAAATCTTATTAGTTCTCCTGTGTAGTTAACTTTTCATTTTTCCTGAGCTACTCTCAGGAGTCTTTCCTTGTCTTTGACTTTGAAAAGTTTGATTAAAGTATGTCTTAGTGTTTTTCTTTTGGGGTGTATCCTGTTAGGAATTTGTTCAACTTCTTGAATGGCTGTCTTCCCATCTTTCATGATGCTAACAAAGTTTTCTTTCAACAACTCTTGAATAATATTCTCTATGAGATTTTTTTTGTCTCTTCCTTTTCTGGAATTCCTATCACACATTAAGTTATTCCTCTTGGTAGTGTCCCATATACATATCATTAAGCTATTCCTCTTGGTAGTGTCCCATATACATATAAAATATATTTTCATATAGTACTGTTATAGTTTTTGTTGTTAAGTACCATGGAGTCCATTCCAACTCATGGGGATTTCCGAGTTGCTCGTGAGTTTGAACTGCCACCTTGTGGTTCAAACTGAATTTACAGTTCAGTGCTTATCCTTCAGTGCCACACCAGGACTCCTCACACAGTACTAGTAGTATACAAGGAGCTCCAATTCTGCTGTGGCAGTGTAGGATCAGCACAGGGCTGTGAACCACAAGGTTGGCAGTTCAAAGCTACCAGATGCTCCTCAGAAACTCTATACAGGGTCACTATGAGTTAGAACCACTCGATGACACTTACCAGCAACAACAATGGTGCATGGTTAAACACTCAGCTGCTGACCTCAAGGTCTGCTTGCAAACCCGCCAGCTACTCCTCAGAATTAAAGATCTAGGGATCTGCTTCCATGAAAATTTCCATCTAGAAAACCCAAGGGTCAGTTCTATACTGTCCTATAGGGTTCCTGTTAGTCAGCATCTGCTCTAGGGCACCTAATAACAGCAACATTAACATAAAATGTATTCTGATTTTAATGTTAATTTTGTATGCATTTTATAAGCATAAAGAAATGGAGTTTCTATGTTCAAGCATTATGGTATTTACTGAGGAGCTCTGGTGGTGCAGTGGTTAAGTGCTCAGCTGCTAATCCAAAGGTAGGCAATTCAAGCCCTCCAGTCATTCTTGGGAGAACGATGGAGTAGTCTGATTTTGTAAAGATTACAGCTTTGGAAAGCCTGTGGGGCAGTTCTGTTTTGTACTACTGATGCAGGCACATTTTGGCCATGGGCAGAATAGCCCAGCAACAGTTTTTCCTAGCTTGTACCCCTTCTCTTTTCCCCCTTGAATCAGGAAACGGATCAGAAGCTAAGAATATAGTTAAATATTTGCAAAATGTCAAATGTTTCTTTGTGTAAGGGCAGTTGCTTGACTATGACTGAAGCGTAAGTGGCAGTACCGTGGGGCCAGTCCCAGCTATTGAAACCCACTAGAGCATGATGAATCGAAGTGTTCACCGAGCTTTCAAACAGTACACAAGAAACCATAACATTTACTATCTCAGCACTGTGATTTGTACTGCAATCTTGCTTTGTGACAGGTTCCTATATTTTTCATAAGTACTTATTTGTCCTTGCTGATGGCTTGAAGCCTTCCTGAAGCCCTAACTCCCTCCTTGAGGAGATGGTTATAGATCTCGGTCTCTGGTTACATCTTTGAAATTGTAATAAAACTGATTTTTTTCTTTTCCAAAAAAGTCTGTCTTGGAATATTATTGATCTCATGTCTACGGCAGGCAGAGAGCTCAGGTTTTGTCTGGCATCACTATAGGGTTGTTATGAATCAGAACCAACTCATCAACAATGGGTTAAGGGTATAGCTTTTAATAAACTATTGAAAAAAATAGACCTTAAGTAAATTTAACATGACTTGTTCTTAAATTTTTTAATTTAAATATTATTGTGGATGTGTGTGTGTATGTGTGTGTATGCTTTAGGTGGTCTAGAGTTATAGTGATTCTATAGATCCTGGGGTGGCACTGCAGGTTAATGCCCTGGACTGCAAGGTCAGTTTGAACCACAAAGTCTGTGGTTCAAGCTCACCAGTTGCTCTTCGGAAAGCCAATACAGGGTCACTATGAGCAGGAACTGACTCGACAGCACTTAACAACAACAACAATGCACAACAGAACTAAACACTGCCTGGTACTGTGCTATTCTCACAGTTGTTGTGTTTGAACCCATTGTTGCTGCCACTGTAAGTCCGTCATGTTGAGGGTCTTTGTCTTTTTCACTGACCTTCTACTCTACCAAACATGATATTCCTTATCTAGGAACTGATCCTTCCTGACAACATATCCAAAGTATGAGAGAGCAAGTCTCGTCATGCTCACTTCTAAGGAGCACTCTGCTTGTACATCTTCCAATACAGATTTGTTTGTTCTTCTGGCAGTCCATGGTACTTTTAATATTTTTCTCCAACATCATAATTCAAATGCACTGATTCTTCTACAGTTTTTCTTATTCATAATCTAATTTTCACACGCATACGAGGCACTTGAAAATACCATGATATGGGTGAGGCGCACCTTAGTCCTCAAACTGATATCTTTGCTCTTTGACATTTTAAAGAGGTCTTTTGCAGCAGATTTGCCTAATGCAATATGTCATTCGAGTTCTTGACTACTGCTTCCATGAACGCTGATTGTGGATCCAAGCAAAATAAGTCTTTGGCAACTTCAATCTTTTCTCCATTTATCATGTTATTTCTTGGTCCAGTTGTGAAGTTTTTTTTTTTGTTTTGTTTTGTTTGTTTTTACAATCCATACTGAAGGTTGTAATCTTTGGTCTTCATCAGTAAGTATTTCAAGGTTTTTTCATTTGCAGCAAACACTGTTGTATTTGCTGCATATCGTAGGTTGATAAATGAGTCTTCCTCCAATCCTAATGCCACATTCTTCTTCATATAAATCATTGCTGTTGTTGTTGTTAAATGCTGTTGAGTCAGTTTCAACTCATAGTGACCCTATACAGGGTTTCTGAGGAGCAACTGGTGAGTTTGAACCATCGACCTTATGGTTCAAACTGATCTTATGGCCCAGTGCATTATCCTAGAGCACCACACATAATTACTCCAAATTATGTTTAGTTATCTATTAAAGACTTTTCCAGGTTAACTAGTTTGTAGATTTTGGTACAAATACTATTCTTGTTAGAAAATTAGAACAATATTTGTTTGAATTAATTTTTAGCACATCTTGCTAAAGCAACTTTGAGTTATAAAATTTGGTTTTTATGCACTTAAAGAAATGAACTAGAGAAATTCTTTAAGAATCCAATGAAGATCACTTTTTCTTTTCTTCTTGAGGGAAATCATCAAGAATAGTTTTTGCTTTGAAGTTAAATAAACCTAATCTAAGTGTTAGCTCACTAGATGTTTCACTTTAAGAAAGTTGCTTAACTGCTCTAAGCTCTATTTTCCTAATCTGTAAAAAGAAATTGTAGACTTCTGGTGTGGCACTGTAGGATATGCGCAGGACTGCAAGGTCAACTTGAACCACACTGTTGGCAGTTCAAACTCACCAGTCGCTTCACTATGCTAGCAGAGCTCCTTCTGACCTCACAGGAGGGAAGGATAATCAAAGTCAGTATCAGCTCAGGGCCAATTCCTCTGGGACCGAGGCCAGACATGGCCCCACCCTTCTTTATCATTTGGACGCCAACCATTCCTCGTGGGTGGTCCTCTACTTCTCTACTGGGTCCAATAATTCATTGTAATGACCACACAGAACTCATAGACTAGACTCATGGTTATGAGGTTTACTAGGGAAGTGAACAGCTTACAATTCAGTATGCTCAGGATACAGTTCTTCTTGCCAGGCACATTTCTCTCTGGCCCCATGGCCTCTGCCCTGCTTGGGCAAGTGATACAAAGCTCCTTTAGATCTGCATTGTGCAGTTGTTGTGTTTTTAAAAACAAACAGTACAGTTTTGGGACCCTGTGGAAAGAAATCTCTGGTGGGCTCCTGCAATTCAAGGGGATTGGCTAAGAGATGTGACAGTAGAGTTCGTGGCCCTAGAGGCTAGGTTCAGGGAGTTGATCTGGAAGTAGTTCTTGGGGAGCTTTGATGGAGCTGTTTCCAGTGTCTGTTAGAACCACAGGGAAGCTCGGGGGAGGGGGGCTGGCTAAATGCTATTCTGGTTATTCTGCAGGTTTTGTAGTTCTAGAACTGAGCCCACCTGAATCCAGACACCAAAGTGGCACACCAAAGCTGCGCAGCTGGCCCCCAACTCACACTGGGATGGCTCTAAACTCCTGGAGAACAGGGTCTGTTCTGGGGGTGGGTGAGGATGGGAGCTAGCTACACCTCTGTCCGCCAGAAGAAATCACACCTTTCCTGTCACCCATGTGAATCTGCTCTGCCAGGCCTCTTTCCGCTGCCAAAGCTGCTCACAAGATGGTCAAGCCAAGTCTGGCCAGCTGTTCACCAGTCAGTCTCCTTTTCTCATTGTCTCTGCTTGGCCTCTGCTACCAGCAAGCACTCCATCCACCTCTCTAACCATTCTTCTGAAGTTCAGGGTGCTGGAATTTTTATCTGTGTCTGTTTTATTTGGTCTCTTGTATCTTTGTCCATGTAGTGCATCTGCCTAGTCCACCATCTTGCCGGAAGTCCTCAGATAGCCTCATCTTTCTCCCGTAGACCTGTGGTTAAGAGTCCAGTGTTTATCCTGCAGCAGCACCAGGCCTCCTAAAGTGCATAGTAAAAGCATCTAGTTCTCAGAGGACAACACTATCCCAAGATGGTGGTTTCTGAACGGAATTTTTAAGTAAGAATAGAAATGAGTCAGTGTGGTGATGGTAGCAATAGTGGTGAGGAAGTTTCTATCTAGACTGTTTCTATCTAGACTGTTTCTATCTAGACTGGGGAAGTAACAAGTTTCTAGAGGCTTGAAAGATCAAGGGAATTCCTGATACATTTGTGTGGCTGGAGCAAATATTTAGATGTCACAAATGTCAAAAAAAAAAGTTGAAAAGATACACAGGGCTCAATTCATGTCATGCCTGATCTTTTGTACATAATAGTTATTCAGTTAACAAAAGATCTTTAAAAAACAGTCCATACTTGAGTGCTCACTTAAGAATATTGAATATAGAGAGCATTCACAAGTATTGAATATGAAGAATATTGAATACCATGGAATGCCAGGAAAACAAATCTGTTTTGAAAGAAATACAGCCTTAGAATGCTCCTTAAAAATAAGGATGGTGAGACATCAAGGCAAGCAAGGTTGCCTCAGGGCAAACCCCTTTACAAGACTATGACTCAAGGAGAATACACGAACATTGGTCACCAATAAAGGAAGTGAGGGAAAAACAGCAATGAAGCTGTGAGCTAAGTCCTACCACATTCAATAGACTCTTGTGAACCTGGGTGGAGACTTGGTTGGCCAGCAGTGTGGCAAGATCTGGGGACTCCTGGTCCCAGAGTCAGTGACATAGCCACAGAGAACTAGAGTAGAGAGTGAAGCATCCAGCTGATAAGAAGCGAGGGCATATGCATAAGAACACCCACACTTGCAGATAATACCCACTTGACTTGGCTTCAATGGCTGGATGATCAGAACTCAACTAGAAGAAGAAAGAAGAGGAATAAAAGAGTAATCTGATACAATTGATGAACTTGACCTACACTTATGGATGCAGTAGCTCAAAAGAGGGAACAAATCTTTACAGCGAGGATT
>NW_006408522.1:21856717-21862464 GCF_000296735.1 Chrysochloris asiatica
GTTTGAACCACAAAGTTGGTGGTTCAAACTTACCAGCAGTTCCTTGAAAATCCTACACAGGGTTGCTATGCTCAGAACCAACTTAATGGAACTCAACAACAACAAAGGACTCAGTGTAGGGACTGGTCCACAGTGGTTATAACTATATCTTAGATCACATATATAAACTTGAATGTCAATTTATAATATAAAATGAATATACCTTTACAGCAACTGGAAGATGCTTTAAGCAATCCAGGACAGCTTTACACTATTGTTGCTGTTGTAAAGTGCCGTCGAATCGTTTCCGACCCATAGCGACTGTGTATAGAGTTTCCGAGGAGCAGCTAGTGAGTTTGAACTGCTGACCTTGCAGTTCAAACCAACTTTGCAGTCCAGTGCATTAACCTACAATGCCACACCAGTATTCATTTACACTATTAGGGTAACTTTATGTTTAAGATGGCACCAACCCAAGGAGTTGGCTAGTGTTATGGATTGAATTGTGTCTCCCTAAAATATTTGCTGGAGTCCTGGTGTGGCACTGTAGGATAAGCACTGGACTGCTAACCACAAAGTTGGCGGTTCAAACCCACTAGCAGCTCCTCAGAAATCCTATATTGGGTTGCTATGAGTCAGAACTGACTCAATGGTACTTAACAACAACAAACATATTTGTCCGAATCTTAACTCCTATACCTGTGGATGTAATCTAATATAATGCAATGTGATCACCTTCCATGATGCAAACTAATGTAATGCAATCTGTTAACTGGATTCATACCAGTGCAGGGTAGATCTAAAATGTAATCACTTCTGAGTTACATACAAGGCAGTTTAGACAGAGACCTGTATATATACTAAGACAGATAAGATGTGAGGACTGTTAAGAAATTAACCTGGAGTTAGTGAAGTAACCGAGACCCTCCAGAAACGTGAGAAAATAAATTTCTATCCTTTAAGTCACAAACTTGTAATATTTGTGTTAAAGCAGCACTTACTAACTAATGCATGAGATTGGAAGGGCAACTCATCCAGGGAAGGCCTGATGACGGGTCTTTGTGCATGACTAATTTCTTTATAAAGCTCAATACACTGGTCCTGATGAGTTGGAGGTTACATATCCTAACTGTTCAACTTTTCTCATCTGGTATACCCCTCCGTAGTCCTTGGTATCAATCACTACTCCTCCTTTTCCTCAAGTCCCAGGATTCTGCAATATGCTGTGATTTCTCAGGAAAAAAAAAATTCATAATTGTCAAACGAAATGGCTCATGTAATTGTGGAGGCTGGCAAGTCCCAAATTCATAGTCTGGAGGAATCTTCTCATACATGTATTTGCAGGAACTCAGGAAACCAAATCGGTAGGTCAGACGGAAGACTTTTGATGTACAAGGCTGCAGAAACTGATGAATCAGGACAGGTGATGGACCAAAAGTCCCATGAGCTAGAGGTAATGAGCCAGATGCAAGACCCTGGGCAAGAGAGCAAACTTTTCCAAAGCAGTTTTATAAATTGGAGTCAGACCATGCCCCAAGGGAATCTCAGGGTGGTAACTTGAGTCACTAAGGTTGAGAACATCCTTAATCCATAGTTCCACCATCATCTTTGCTACTCAGCCCCACCTTAATCTTTACTCCTTAGCAATTTACTTCAAAATGGGTCGGTCCATTATCACAGGCATAGAGATTAGGATTTATAATATATCACAAAATGAAGAAATTTGGCTAGAAGGGCTGGAATAAATAATTAACTGTCCTGTAGGCCACTCCCTGCCTCGTCTAGCTATTTGCACTTTAATACTTGAAGGATGAATTTCCCCCTTCCAATAATTTACCAATCCAAACCAGTCATTAACAATTAGTTCTGTATTATGGCAAAAGGTTCTAAGGATGAGATTATTCAGGTATCAGCCATTAAAATTTGCTGCCTGTGTCTGTCTGACCTGGTCAGGTTTTCCAAAAGTTTGTCTCATCTTCACCTTTCTTAGTTCTGAAAAGATTTCACTGAGACACCATTATCCCCTTGCTCTGAGTCTCTCTAGAGATATGAAGATAATGTTAGATTTACCCCACTACATAATCCATTTATTCAAACCTTTACCTTCAGCTATTATTTCTTCTTCCTTCCATTTGTCATTTACTTTTAGCCAAAATTTTCCAGCCTGGTAAGAGACATCGGGGGGTCAGCTACTGTACCAGTCCAGATTGCTGATAGCAAGACCAGTCTGGGATGTGCTTTCCCCTCAGTCCACTCCCAATCATATTGAGTGTTGTTGTTGAGTTCCATGGAGTCCATTCTGACTTATAGTGACCCTGTATAGGGTTTCTGAGGAGCAGCTGGTGGGTTTGGAGCCTTGACTTTGTCGTTCAAACTGACCTTGTGGTCCAGTGCTTATCTTACAGTGCCACAAGTGTTACTTAAATACAAGACTAGTGGGCTATCTTGACCACCAGGCAATATGATACTATTCACTGTCAGTCCCAGTTTTGCTAGATGGGGGGAAGGATTGATCCATCCAATCAGACCCTTGGGAATTCTGGCATGCAGGTATAGTTACAGTCTCTTTTTGAGGGACCACCTCTGCTTCTGATACTCATAGCTGTATTCCTGGTCCTGAGACTGCAGCCTCTAGCAGGAAAAAAGCAATTTCAGGTGATGTGAGAAAGAACTGTACAGTAACTGCACCATCCTCCCTTACCCTTTGTTTCCCAACTCCCCTCAAGAACGTAATAATCTATCCATGGTGAACCCTGTCATGTTGAGTGTGAGTCTGCACTCATGAAGGCGTATGAACCAGCCCTTCATGCCTTTGTTGTTGTTGTTAAGTGCCCTTGAGTCAGTTCCAACTCATAGCGACCCTGTATAAGGTTTCCCAGCAGCAGCTTGTGAGCTTGAATGGCCGACCTTGCAGTTCAAAGACTGCTTGCTGTCCAGCGCATTAACCTGCAGCACCCAACCAAGACTACATGCCTTTATCTCCCTCTCATTTTAGATAACAGATGTTTCAATTACCCATTCTCTAGTAAGTATTTACCAGAATATTCCTACCTTTTCCCATTCATGTGACACTGGACATCGTTTTATAGGATTGGGTTTACATGGGAAGTCCGTTTGAACTAGCAAAGGCACTGTTTTCTCCTGGTTGTTGACACTACAATTAGGAAATACTGCCACCAGGTGGATAGTAGGAATTTAATTTTGTTTCCTTGATTTAAATGTAGGCTTCCTGAGGCTTAGCTTCTGTAGACCAAATCAGAAAATAGAACAACCTAACCATGTGGTATATAGGAGTGTGTGTGCACATGAATGTGTGTGTGTATGTGTATCCAGGGCAACGATGGTGGCTTGGGCTAAACCAGGAAGAGTTCACTCAGACAGTTGCTCATGTATGTGTTACCAAAGAGGAAAGATGAAACCCAACTATGAAGGAAGTGAAAGCACAAATCCTGGAGAGTATTGTGCATCCAACACTATGAATAGTGAGTGATTAAGTAACAAGCTGTTAAGAATATGGTAGTGGTGGTTGTGTGCTACCTAGTCTGTTCTAACTCATAGCGACCCTGTAGAGGTTTTCCGAGGCTTTAAATCTTTATGGGAACAGAAAGCCTCATCTTTTCCCCACAGAGCAATTGATAGATTGGAACTGCTGACCTTGTGCTAGGAATAGAAATTAGTACAACTTTCAGAAATCAACTTCAAAGTCACAATTTCAATTTTACGTTCTATCTTAAGGAAATAATAATGGATGTGCAAAGAATTAATGTTGAAATAGATTCTGGTAGTCGTGTTGTTGTTTTTCCCTCTAGTAACAAGAATGTAAGTGTCCAGTGATTAACAATTATTAAATAAGTGATGGTCGCTGTGGTTAAAACTGATCCACAGGTCATAGTTTGCTGACCCCTACCTTAGCTCATTCAGGTGTCGGTTCTAATGTCACCTTTTGGAGAGATTTTTCTCTTTCTGTTCCTTTACTTTGCTTTATTTTTCCTTACTGATCTTCTCTGGACTGCTCACATCTAATTTTTATTTGTTTATTTTCTGTTTTCCCCTCTGGAATGTAAGCACTGTGAGCAGAGCCTCTGTTGTTTTCTTTGTTGCTGTATTCCCATCACTATAACAGTGCTGGGAGTCCTGGTGTGGCATTGTAGGGTAAGCACTTGACTGCTATCCATAACGCTGATGGCTCAAACCCACCAGCTACAGGGTCGCTATGAGTCAGAACTGACCCAATGCCACTTAACAACAGCCACAATCATTGTGCTGGGCCCAAAGTGTTTACTCAATTTTGTTTACAAAATTGTTTACAAAATATTTGTAGAGTGAATAGATTGGTACCAGGCATCTTTCTAGGAATTTACTTATTAGAATTAGAATTCCTTTGAAATTATAGCAGCTAGAATTTAAAATTATTTCCCAGATGTAGTCTGAATCAATACAGAGTACAATAAAACAATGTTTCTATTTAAAGCACTAATTTTAGCCAAACTCTGGATTCAAGTTGATATTTTGGCAAACCAAATTTCCACAAAACAGTTTTTTGAACCGCTATATTTATATTGTTGGTTTTCCTTTTCAGACTGGTTAAATAATTTTGGATTTTAATTCCATCATCTCTTGCATCCATATCCTGAATATCTGTAAATTTGATAAGAACACATCAAATAGCTTTATCCAGGAGCCAGGCAGAGATAGAAGACTGACTCCCAAATGACTCTTTCAGGTGGTCAGGGGCCATTAATCATCACTCTTGGGTTAAATTCTATAGGTGATCCATTTTTTTGTTTTTGTTTTTAAGTGCCATCCTGTATAGGGTTTCTGAACTGCTGAACTTATGGTTCACAGTTCAGTTCTGATCCAACAGGCGCCATACCAGGAGTCCAAGTGATCTATCAGGCCAGGGTAATAGTGAAGTTGCTAGTGGAGGGAAGAGGGACCACAGATAATTCAACTCAAAATTAAAAGTAGAGATTCGCAAAGATGCAAAGTATATCCTTAAAGAGGGGAGCGTGTAAGGTTAATGTTAACACAGCTAAAGAGATGATGTGCTGATTCCAAGTGTGTGGCGCCAGCTGTGGAGACAGGTAAGGGAGAATCCATGAGTCAAATGTGAGCCTTATCCATCCAGCCTTATGTCAGTTCTGTTGAAAGTTGGATGTTTGAATCATGTAACCAACTGCCCTTGTTTTGTCCGATTCCAAAGTCATCCAGACACTTTCTGAAGATTCAGCTCCCCATGTAATGAACCAATGGGGTCAGAATGACCCCACTGCTTGAGCTACCAGTCCGTTATATTTGAAATTTAATAAATTTCATTGCAAATTAATTAAACTGTATTCTGTCCCAATTTCCATCCACAAAATAAATACTGTATACATCCAATGGAGTTGTTGCTGTTAGTTGTTGTCTAGTTGATTCTGACCCATGGTAACTCATTGTGTGCAGAGCAGAACTGCTCTATAGAGTCTTTAAATATATATATATAAAGTGTTATTGTGTTTTTGGTGAAAGTTTACATAGCCAATTAAGTTCGCATTTAACAATTTCTATACATTTGTTCACATAGAAGAAGTTGGCCGAAATCTTCTATGTCATCCTCACTGGCTTTAGTGGTTGGTGCATAAATTTGAATAATAGTAGTATTAACTGGGCTTCCCTGTTGTTGTTCTTGTTAAGTACCATGAAGTTGGTTCTGACTCATAGTGACCCTGTACAGGGTTTCTGAGGCTGTAAATCTTTACGGGAGCAGAAAGCCTCATCTTTCTCCC
>NW_006408522.1:21869669-21875892 GCF_000296735.1 Chrysochloris asiatica
AAAGCCAAGAAGTGACTGGCTTGTAAGATTTCAAGAGGGAGCCTAGATCCCGAGGGCATGGAAGAAGGTAGAATCTCCACTGAGTAGTATACAATCTGTCAGGGAAGGGCCTATGAGAGGACATAGGGATAGGACTCTTGTGGTACAATAGTGAATAATTGCTATCAGGACTGACTGTGAGGGTTGGAAATGCAAAGATAAGTGTTTTGTAGCAAAAGGAGGGGAGTGGTTGACTGCAGTTCAGGAGTGGAGGTCCCTGGGACCATCAAGGGAGGAGAGTGGAGTGTGGGACCCTACCCAGAGAAGCAGTGATGCCAGAGATGGAGGCAGAGATGATGACGTGGAGAGATGGAGTGGCTGGGGACTTTAGACCCAGAGAGGGAGAGGGGCTGTGTGCTGACGACCAGGTGGCAGGCTTGCGGGATATACCCTTTGGTTGGTTGATGATGCATGGAGAGTATTGTAACCATGGCAATAGGATGAATGGGAACTATCACACAATTTACAATAAAACATTAAAAAAAAAAAAAGAAAGAAAGAAAAAGGATGGTGAGACCTCATCCCTTATTTTGGACATGTTATCCAGGAAGGACCATCCATGAAGGACATTATACTTGGTAGAAAGTCGGCAAAAAACAGCAAGAAATCCATCAAGGAGATGAATTGACTCAGTGACTACAACAATGGGCTGTAGCGTAGCAGTGATTGTAAGGATGATGCAGGACCTGGCAACATTTTGTTCTGTTGTACAAACACTGTACATACGGAGTTGGAACTAACTCGATGGCACCTAACATGTGTTGATGAAATGAATAAAGAATAATCATAAAGAACATTAGTTTTATTTGTAGAACACCTTACTTTCACAACAGATTCTTAAGTTGTTTTTGTTGCATGCTGGTGAGTCGATTCTGACTCATAGCAACCTTATATGATGGAGCAGAACAGCCCGCATAGGTTTTCCAAGCCTGAAAATCTTTATGGGTGCAAACTGCTGCGTCTTCCTCCAAAGGAGTTCCTGGTGAGTTTGACCCACCGACCTCTTGGTTAGCAGTCCAGTGCTTATCCTGTAGCATCTCACCAGGACTTATGAGGTATTGTTGTTGTTGTTAAGTGCTGTCGAGTCGGTTCCGACCCATAGCAACCCTGTACAGGGTTTCCGAGGGTGTAAATCTTTACTGGAGTAGAAAGCCTCATCTTTCTCCCATGGAGCGGCTGGTAGTTTCAAACTGCTGACCTTAAGGTTCGCAGCCCGATTCGTAACCACTACGCTACCAGAGGTATAGTCACCAGGAAGACAATAGTTTGATGCTGCCTCTAGTGGAGAAAGACTTCATGGCAAATACACAAGTTTTTTCTACATACCAGTGGCATTCTTAACTAAAATAAAAAGTCACAAGTACAAAAGACATATGAGGCCTGGTATGGTGCTACAGGTTAATGCATTGGACTGAAAGGTTGGTTTGAATTGTAAGCTCAGCGGTTCGAGATCACCAGCTGCTCCTTGGAAATCCTATACAGGGTAACTATGAATAGGAACTGACTCATCAGCACTTAACAACAACATAAATGATGTAGAGCTTGTTAGAAGTAGAGTAAGGGTCCATGATGGAGACTGTTTGCAAAGATGACAACAATAATTTCTTCCTCCTGTACTCCTTTGCTGCAAGTACAATTTTGCTAAAGATAATTTTTAAATGTTGCACACAGTACATTGACAGGGAACTGTCAGAGGTTTAAGACCCATTCAGATGAAGATGTGAAATGAGGGATATCATTGCTCACATCAGAAGGATCTTGGCTGGAAGTAGAGAATACCAGAGAGATGTTTACCTGTGCTTTATTCACTATGCAAAGACTTTCACCTGTGTGGATGACAAACCATGAATAGCATTGCAAAGGATGGGTATTCCAGAACACTTACTTGTGCTTGTGAGGAACCTGTACATAGACCAAGAGGTAGTCAGTCATTCAAACAGAACAAGGGGACACGGAATTGTTTAAAATCAGGAAAGGTATGCACCAGGATTGTATTCCTTCACCATACTTATTCAAACTGTATACAGAGTAAATAATCTAAGAAGCAGTATTATAAGAAGAAGAACATGGCATCAGGATTGGAGGAAGACTCATTAACAACTTGTGATATAAGATGATACAACCTTGCTTGCTGAAAGCAAAGAGGACTTAAAGTACTTGCTGATGAAGATCAAAGACCACATCCTTCAGTATGGTTGCACCTCAATGTAAAGAAATAAAAAATCCTTACCACTGGACCAATAAATAATATCATGATAAATGGAGAAAAGATTGGAATTGTCAAAAACTTCATTTTGCTTGGATCCACAATCAACACTCATGGAAACAGCAGTCAAGAAATCAAATGCAAATATGTTGCACAAGACCTCTTTAAAGTGTTCAAGAACCAAGGTGTTAGTTTGAGGACTAAGGTGTGTTTTACCCAAGCCAATGTGTTTTCAGGAGCTTCATATGCATGTGAAAGTTGGACAATTTATAAAGAAGACAATAGACAAATTGATGCATTTGAGTTATGGAGAATATTAAAGGTATCATGGACTACCTTTAAGACAACAAATCTGTGTTGGAAGAAGTACAACCAGAATGCTCCTTAGAAGCCAGGATGGCAAGACTTCATCTCTCATACTTCAGACATATTATCAGGAGGGACAGTCCCTGGAGAATCACATCATGCTTGCTAAAAGTGGAGGGTCAGTGAAAAAGAGGAAGAGCCCCATTGAGATGAATTGGCATGGTGGTAGAAGCAATGGGCTCAAGCATCACAACGATTGTGAGGTTGCTGCAGGATGGTTAGTATTCGGGCTGTTAAGCATAGGGTTAAGGAGCTCTGGTAGCGTAGTGGTTACGGATCAGGCTGCGAACCTTAAGGTCAGCGGTTTGAAACTACCAGCCGCTCTGCAGGAGAAAGATGAGGCTTTCTACTCCCGTAAGGATTTACACCCTCGGAAACCCTGTACAGGGTCGCTATGGGTCGGAACCGACTCGACGGCACTTAACAACAACAACAAGCATAGGGTTGCTGTGAGTCAGGACCAATTTGAAGGCACCTAACAACAACAAGTACCCCTTTTGAAATGTGACTTTTCTGTCCCTTCTATCAAGGGATGGAATTGATTTTCATAGTCCATGAATTGGTGCTTTCCCTATAACTTGTTTTGACCTAGGGAAGTAGTAGAAATGACTCTGTGACCGTCAAGACTAGGTCTGAGACTACATGGAAGGAGCCCATGTTAGGCTATAAAGGGCCAGAAGCCATATGGAGGGGAATGGAGACACCCCAACCAAAATCAGTGCCAATTTCTAGGCAAGAGGTCATCTTTGACATTGTAAACCACTAAGTTCTTTAGCTAGTGCAGCTTCATTGGTGAATAAACTGAAACCAGCAGGGAAACTGCCCAGGTAATTCACAAGCATGAGAAATAATAAATCACTGTTGTTTTAAGCCACTTAAATTCAGAATAATCTGTTATGAAGCAATAAATGACTGAAATAGGGTCATTCTTTAATGCTTTAGATTAAAATGCATTATAACACTGTAACTCATGATTCAAAAATTAATGACGGTATTGCTGCTAACACCAATTGCTGGCTTAATTCAATAGACTTTTCATAATGAACTGGTACTAGGGAGTCAGAGCTTCCTGAAGGAAAGAGCAGCTTAAAATGTTAGATAACTGTAAGAAAAATGTTAAGTCCTTACAAGTACTTAAGTCCTTACAACATCAATAAACATGGATATTAGATTTCCAAGCAAACATACAAACAGAGGTACATAGGAAGTTCAGCATTTAAAATAGTTCACCAATAAAGAACTGATAGAATTGTCACCTCCTGGTATTCATTTTTTTTTTAATGTTTTATTGTGAATTATATGATAATTTACATGGGAGAACTTTAGTTTTACATTCATTCCATCGTACATCATCTCACTGCCATGGTTCCAATCCCCTCCATGCATCATCAACCACCCAAAGGGTATATCCCAGAAACCCACCCCTCTGGTATTCATTCTTGGGAAGTAGTCACTCACCTGGAAACATGGAGGCTCTGTACATCCCCAAAAATATGATGGTGGTGACTTCTGACTTTAGGTTATAAAAGACATTGCAGATTCCACCTTGGTCTGGCTCTTGGATCCTTTGCTTGCAGAGAAGCCAACTGCCATATCTTGAGTGCACTCAGACAGCTGTATGGGGAGGATCAGTAAGGAACTGAGGCCTGCCAACCAACAGGCTCTAATTGCCAGTCATGAGAGTGTGCCATCTTGAAAATCAATTCTTCAGTCCCAGTTAAGCCTTCAGGTGACTAAAACCCTGGCTGACCTTTTCTAGAAACAGTTTTACTGAGTTTACAATTTAACATAAAATCTACTAAATTCAAGTAGACAATGATTTCTAGTAAATGTATAGAGTTGTACAATCATACCCATATTCTAATTTTAGAATATTTTCCATCACACTCAAAACAACTCCAGTTCCATTTCCAGCCCCAGGCAAACACTACCGTATTTTTCTGAATATAATGAGTTCACATAAATAACACCGCCTGGCATATAGTCCTCATAACGTATGTAGGAAACTAGTGAGGGGTTTGTAGTTTACAAAAAACTTTAACATTCACGTTATTTGTGTAAAAATATGGTAATCAATTTCTTGTCTCTACCTTTGCCCTTTTATAAAACTTGATATAAATGGAGTTATACAATATGTATATGGTGTTTTCTGTTTACCTTCTTTTATTTAGATTCCATTTGACATTTTGACTATAACTTCATGAAAAGTCCCAAACTGGAACCTTCCAGTTAAACCACCACCAAATTCCTGATCTATCAGAATTGTGAGACAATAAATGTTTATTAAGACTTTCAGTCATTAGGTTTTGGGCTAATTAACATGTTACATAGTAGCTGGAGAAAGATGAGGTTTTCTGCTCCCATAAAGATTTACAGCCTCAGAAACCCTATACAGGGTCACTATGAGTCAGAACGGACTCGGTGGCACATACCCACCACCAGATCCCAAGAGTACGTGATTACTAGTAGGACACTAAGTTCCTCTGACATTCAAAATGCCATTAAACTCAACCCCAAAGGAACAACATCAGTTACTATTAAAACTATGAACATGAGGAATCACATGTTTTGTTAATGGTACAAAACTACTTTTATTAATTGCTAAAAGAAAGTTATTTCCAGATCAGAAGAAAGAATTCCCTATTTATTTTTAGGTTCATGCATAAGGTTGGATGAAGAAGGAAGAAATGAAACCGTAGTTCAGATGTCCTTCCCAGATTAGTCTGAGATGAGTTTTGGTTGATAAGATTGGACAATAAATGACTCAGCTGTAATTCCAGGAGACTAGCCAGTCCAACCTTGAGATGTTCCTATCAAGAAACCATTGAAAGGATTTATGAGGGGAGAGTGGAACAGGAGAAAGCAGACTTCAGATTTTGAGCTGATACCTAAAGGAAGAAGGAAGAGGCTAACAATTTCACAAGTGTTTAACAGTCAAAACTTCAATACTGCCATAAAGCGTGATGTAAAATGGTTTAAATATTAAAACATTAGTAAAGCTCTTGAAAACCCAAGCATGATTTATTTGAAGATAGATTTTATTTGGTTCTTAATACAGTAAAAGTGGAAGACCAAGAGGCTCATTTATAACCCAGTAAAAGCAATATTTATAGGCTTTGAAAATAACAAGTTTTGAAGGTAAATATTAAAAACTTTATAACACTTAAAAACACTGTTTCTCATTGTTGTTGTTAAGTGCTGTCAAGCTGGTTACAAATCATAGTGTTTCCAAGGAGTGGCTTTGTGGTTCAAACTGACCTTGAGGTCCAATGCTTTTCCTACAGTTGTGTCTGTTATTCACTGAAATACTAGTTTCTATAATCATGTATTTAGTTTTTCTCCTGTTACTCTATGTGTATTGGCATTTAGTAAAATATTCGCCTTTGTTGTGTTGTTGTTGTTAGGTGCCATCAAGTTGGTACCGACTCATAGTGAGTGACCTTATGCACAGCAGAATGAAACACTGTCCGATCCTGGGCCAACCTCACTACTGTTGCCACACTTGAGTCCATCGATGCTGCCACTTGGCCAATCCATCTCGTTGGGAGTCTTCCTCTTGTTCTCTGACCCTCCACCTTACCAAACATGATAACCTTCTCCAGCGACTGGTCC
>NW_006408522.1:21879267-21897458 GCF_000296735.1 Chrysochloris asiatica
GTGTCCACCGTGGGTGACCCTGCTGGTATTTAAAACACCGGTGGCATAGCTTTCAGAATCACTATGGGTTGACATTGACTTGACGCCACTTAACAAAAACAACAACAACTGGTGTGGCACTGTGTGTTTATGTGCCAGACTGCAAAGCCATTTTAACTGCAAGGTCAGTGGTTCAAGCTCACCAGCTGCTCCTTGGAAACCCTATACAAGGTTGCTATGGGTCGGAACCTACTGGATGGCACTTAGTAACAACAACTGGTGTAGTGCTGCGGGTTAATGTGCTGGACTGCAAGGTCAGTTTGAACCACAAGGTCAGTGGTTCAACCTCACCAGCAGCTCCTCGGAAATCCTATACAGGGTTGCTATGAGTCGCAACTAACTTGATGGCATTTAACAACAACACCGATGGTTAGTAGTATATGATTAAATATGCAGTACCTATATTTTCCTAGAACCCAGCATATGCTATAAAGTATTTACATGAACATGTAATAATTTCCCCCATGAAATCAATATAAAATCACGTATGGTGGTGGTGGTTATGTGCTGTGGAGTCGGAACCGACTCACTGCAACCCTGTGCAGGGTTTCCCAGGCTGTAAATCTTTACGGAAGCAGATCTTTTGCAAATACAAGTGAGGATATGTATAATGAAAATACCTTTCCCCACCACAAATTTTTCTTGAAAACATAGGTGTTTTATTTACATCCAAGTCTTATGTCAGCAAAGAAAATATGTAGAAAGAAAAACATCTGATCAATAAGTCGATTTAGGGTTAAAGATTTTATTATGTGGAAAAAACTGTTGCAGGACAGAAAGCATGCCTCTGAAAAGATGTGTTTGTCATGTTACAATTTTGATCAGTTTAAATACAGTGCAAACTCTTAGGGTATTTTCCAAAAAGGAAGTTTAAAATGTCATTCACTTAAACCACAGGATTGGTTTAAATTTTCATGTCTTCATTCTATAGGCTAATGATAGCTTATGAAAATACTGTATCTAATTATTTAAACTTTATCATAGTTATCCTGTATAGGATTTCTGAGGAGTGGCTGGTGAGTTTGAACCACCACAGACCTTGTGGTTCAAACTGACCTTGTAGTCCAGTGCTAAACTTTCCTTTGTTGTTATTGTTATTAAGTGCCTTTGAGTCAGTCCTGTCTCATAGCAACCCTGTATAGAGTTTCCAAGGAGTGGCTGGTGAGCTTGAACCGCCAACCTTGCGGTTCAAACCAACCTTGCAGTCCAGTACATTAACCCACAGCACCAGTCCAGGACTCTCTAGGACTTTCCCTAGGACTCTTTTTATTATCAGTTTTTACTTTATTTGAAAGGAGCTCTGGTAGCATAGTGGTTACGAATCGGGCTGCAAACCTTAAGGTCAGCAGTTCAAAACTACCAGCCGCTCAGCGGGAGAAAGATGAGGTTTTCTACTCCCGTAAAGATTTACACCCTCGGAAACCCTGCACAGGGTCGCTATGGGTTGGAACCGACTCGATGGCACTTAACAACAACAGCAACTTTATTTAAAGGGTTAAGAGCTAAGTTTAAGTGGGTGGGGAGTGGTAGAGGGCATTCTCTTTAACAAGTGGTGGTGGTGGTTGTGTACTGTGGGGTCAGTTCCAATTCATAGCGACCCTTTGTAGGGTTTCCGAAGCTGTAAATCTTCACGGGAGCAGAAAGCCTCATCTTTCTCTGCTAAATGACTGCTGCCTTGAGGTTAGCAACCCGACTTGTAACCCACAGGGCTCTTTTCTTTAACAAACACTATCTATGAATCCTATGGAGTCCTAGTGTGATGCTGTAGGATAAGCACTTGACTGTTAACTGCAAAATCAGAGGTTCAAACCCACCATTCACTCCTCAGACACCCTATACAGGGTCGCTATGAGTTGGAACTGACTGAAAGGCATTTAGTAACAACTATGAATCAGGCACTAGGGAACAGAGAAAATAAGATACCAATGTGACTTGAAATATTTAAGATTCTAATAGGAGAAACCAACATATAAACCAATACAGTTGATTCTTAACAATGCAGGGATTGGGGCACCAACTCTGTACAGCAGAAAATTCATGTATAACTTTTGACTCCCCCAAAACGTAACCACTAATAGTCTCCTGCTGACCTGCTACTTTATCAATAATATATTTGTATATGTATTATTTACTGAACCCATATAAAAACTGTATTTTCAGTATGAGATAAAAAGGTGTTTTGCAAGATGTATGTGTTTGCATATGCTGGCATAACTGCAGTGGTGGTTTCAAGAATTTGCTTTTTTTTTTTTTTTTTACAATGGCTGTTACACTGGATTCATTTGTTTTGAAGTAGTGGGCAACAGTAGCTGCATTATCAAGCAATTCAACCTTTTCTTGCAATGTCATGAATTTTCTTTTCTCTGTCTTAGGAGCACTTCCAGCATCACTAGTGGCACTTCATATGGGTCCCAGGGAGTTATTCGAGGTTTTAAGAATTGCACTAAACACGATACGTAAGAACAATGAGAGATCACTTTTTACTGTAATACGCAATTTACTGGAGCGATAAACTGCTCCTGCAGAGATGATAAGTATTACACAGCGTTAAAAAGACATCTACATGTAAGTGTACCAATGCAGTTCAAGCCTGTGTTGTTCAAGGATCAGCTGTACTTACATTGCAATGTGATATGTGCTATTCAGAAGACGTTTCACAGAGGAGGAAGGTCTCAAGACGTTTGGGGTAACCATGGAAAGCTTCACTAAGTAAGTGATTCTTGAGCTAAATTATGGCTTGTCTGTCAACAAGGGGTGGAAGGACATGCCAGACTGAGTAAAGAGTGTAAGCAAAGGCAAGAGGCATAAAAGAACACAGTATGCTCTGGAAATAACAAATAGCTCAGTGGGGAGAGAGCCTTGTGGGTGTGAAAGAACAGGATGAGATAAAACAGGAAGATTAGGCAAAAACCAGATTGAAAGAGTCTGTGAGTCAAGCTAAGAAGTTTAGACTTTAACCTACAGGAAGTCTAGAGTTACTGCAGAATTTGAAGCAGAGCAATTTTTCCTTAAAAAACATTCCTCAGGCTGCAGTGTGGTGGATGGATTGGAGATAATAGCAGAGAGCTGTTAAACCAGTTAGGAGGCTTTTAGGGTAATTAAATGAGAGATGATGAGGTCTGGAATGAAAGTAAAGGATAGTGGAGATGATGAGGGGGCATGAATTAGGGCCTTCAGAAAGGGACCCTTAGATATGGGAGCTGAGTCTGAATTGACTCCACAGCAATGTGTTTCATTTTAAATATGGGAGAGAGGGAGTCCTGATGTGGCACTTGACCACAAAGTCGCTTTGAATCATAAGGTTGGTGGTTCAAATTCACCAGCCTATACAGGGTTGCTTAGGGTGGGAACGAAATACTGCACTTAACGACACCACCAACGGGAGAGAAAAGCCAAAAGTTGCTTTGTGGTTTTTAGTCTGGCTGACTTGAGGAACAGTTGTGTCATCAAATGAAAAGGGAAATGCTGTATGTTTCTGAGAATTATCTCTAACCCCTTCTATTTCCCAATGAACATTTTACCAATTTCTGCCAAGTCCTTGTCAATCTTCTCCATCCTCCTAATTATCCTTTACAACTACCAAAGTCATCTTCCTAAAGCAGCTCTATTTATATATTGCTAAGGACTCCAAGGCACACAACAACAACAACAACAACAAGGAGCTCTGGTAGTATGGTGGTTACGAATCAGGTTGCTAACCTCAGGGTCAGCAGTTCGAAACTACTAGCTGTTCCATGGGAGAAAGAGGAGGCTTTCTGCTCCTGTAAAGATTTATAGCCTCGGAAACCCTGTACAGTTTCGCTATGAGTGGGAACTGACTCCACGGTACGTAACAAGTTCAGCTCAGAAATATTTGACTGACTCCCCGTTACCCTCTCCAGACTGCATCAGAAGGAAACCTAAGCTTAAGTAGAGCATTTAAAGATACAAGCTGCCTCTTAGATACCTTTGTTGTTGTTAAATGAGGGTGGCGAGTAGGTTCCTACTCATAGTGACCCTGTATAGCGTTTCCAAGCAGCGGCTGGTGGGTTTGTACCTCTGACTTTGTGATGACCAACCAGTCCGTATACTGCTTGATAACCTTTATTTCCTTTCCCCACCCTATATATTGGGGTTGCGGTGGCTCTGCATGGTAAATACAGATAAGGCCACCAGACTTTCTGCTCCAATAAAGATGTTGTGAAGTGCCATCGAGTCGATTCCGACCCATAGCGACCCTGTATAGGGTTTCCAAGAAGTAGCTGGTGAGCTTGAACCGCCGACTTTGCAGTTCAAACGGCTTTTCAGTCTGGCGCATTAATCTATAGGACTCAGCCTAGAAATCCTCTATAGGATGGTTATGAGTTGGAACCGACTGATGTCATTTAACAACTACAATCCTGTATTTCATCTGCTTCAAAAATCAAGCTAATCTTAGTTCCTTTAACAGATCCTGTCATTTCACACCTCTAAGCCTCAGTTTGGAGTTCTGTTGTGGCTCTGCGGGTTAATGCACTGGACTACAAAGTCGGTTTGACCTGCAAGGTCGGTGGTTCAGTCACCAGCCACTCCTAGGAAACCCTATACAGGGTCACTATGAGTCAGAACTGACTTGATGGCACTTAACAACAACAGGCCTCAGCTCATGTTATTTTCCATTTGAATGCAGCACTTTCTGTCAATCTGTTTCTGCCAAAATTCTACCCAGTGCTATGTCAGCATCTCCACAACGCTTTACCCATTTTCTTAATCAAAATTATTTCTCATCTGTGGTTCATAGACTTTAGTATTTCAATCGTAATACTTTTGGTGTTCTGTCTGGTTTTCTAGATACTTGTGTGTCGGTATTACTTCTACTTCCTTGTCCCAGTGACTTATTGCACAGTATGGGTTCAAAATGTTTTTTGATGAATTAACCTGGGGCCGGGATCTGATTCCTGTCCCGATGATTCAAAGTTTAGCAGACAGTCTGGAAAATCAGGCGATTCTGCTAACCCATTACATCACCCACGGGAGAAACAAAAAAGAGTCTAGAGGAGTCACTCGTCTCTAGGGGGCCCTTTCTCTGTCTAGAACAATCGTGACAAAAGGTGGGAGCAAAATAATTTGCTGTCAGGGGAGTATAGCTTCTCCAAACAGTTGCAAGATGCCTTTACTGTCGTTGTTACAAACCTTATACGCACTGTGCTTTAAGAAGATCTAAGGGTTTTAAGATTTCCTAAGGAGAAATTGCCCAGTGATGGGTGTCCTCCTCCTGAGGTCAGCTGCACTGACCATTACACAGTGTACTCGGGAATGGATAAGACACACAGAAAAAAAGGCTTTTGGTGTGTCCCCGGTGTTGGACTGCAGTGTGGCCCCGAGGGCCGCCGCCCCCTCACAATCCCTCCCTCGCCTCTGTCTTGTCTCCTTCTCGCCCCTGCGGACTCGGCCCTCTTTTCCTCCCCTTCCTCCCCGCCTCCCCGCCTCCCCAGCCGCCTCCACCGCGAACGGTCATATTCCCAGAGGTTCCAAGGGAACTCCCGCACGTCTGCGCGCGCAGTCCCCGGGACGGCGGGTCCTTGTAGCACGCGCAATTGCCTTGGAAACCACTGCGCGCGCACGCGCAAAAGCAGGGTGGGAGGAGGCGGAGAGAAGCAAACAGCAACGGAGGAGGGCTTTATCCTCTCATTTGACCATCGCTCCGGGGGGCTGGGCGCGCGCGCGCGCCGCCGGTCTCCCTCTGGCGGAGCGTCCTTTCCAGCACGCGCCTGGTTAGCGCGCTCCCTGGCCGCCCTCCCCCGCCTCACTCGCACCCTTGCCCTCCTCCCGCATTTGTGCGCCGGTGCAGCAGGCAGCGGGAGCATCCGGGCATTTCCGCAGTCGAGCAGCGACTCGGGCGGTGGCAGCGGTCGAAGAACTCCCATGGCAGGGAGGAGGCGCTGGGGAGGCGAAAGAAGGGCGAGGCGTTAAGCCGGAGCCGCCGCGGGGTGGGTCCCCTGGGAGGCGGAGGGGGAAGCGGCTCTCGCGGCTGGAGAAGGGCCAGGCGCGGGGCTTGTCTCCCTTCTCGCGCCAGCCCACGCTCCGGAGATGCATCTGCATCAGGTCCTCACCGGGGCTGTCAACCCTGGAGACAATTGCTACTCCGTGGGCAGCGTCGGGGATGTTCCCTTCACGGTGAGCGGCGGCCGGGAACCCGAGGGGGCGAGTCCGGGCTTCGGGCGCGGGGGCCGAGACCCCGCCCCGGGCCCACATCTTCTCGGGGGACTGCCAGGGCTTGGTGGGCCCCACTCGCGCCCCATTTGCAGCCTTGAGGTTTGTTTCCTCTCGGGACCTCGAGACTACGTGTCCTGCGACTGCTGTGAGGGAGGTGGGGGGTGGGGGGGAGCCTGTCAGATGGAAAGGATTAGGTAGCAGTCCACCGCGCTGTCGCCCAGGTGTACAGGCTCTGGGGGTGACTGGAATAGAGGCTCCTGGGTCCACGGTGGAGTAAGGTAGTTGCAGTGTCGAAACTCCAGGGCGTCTGTTTCTGCACCTGCTCTCAGAGTGGAGGGGATGAGACTGGTCTTCCCCTCCGAGCTTGGAGGCTTTCTTTCCTGTGCCAGGGCAGCGAGGAGCTGCTGTATTCGGTAGCTTTAAACCTGACCTTCTGTATCTCCTAATACTCCGTCTTATTTCCGACAAGAAGAAAAAAAAGATCCTGTACCCCGGAAAGATTTAGACTGTGGCATGGAGAGAGATCTTATTCATAACGTGATCATAGTTTGGTAACCCTTGTAGGTAATATTTTAACCTGTTTGCAAGGTAGGCTTATTATTACTTTTTTTTTAAACCAAGGCAGTGGCATCTATCGCAGAGTTTTACTTGTTTGTGCTAGTAGAATGTATGTAAATAGCGTTTTGAAACCCCATTAAAATCTACATGAAATAGACATGTTTTTCAACTAGGTTGTACAATCCTTTTTGGGAATGGGATGTTGTTACCATAGCTAATTGAAGCCAAACGTTAGAGCTTCTTTTACCACAGTGCTGTGGGTTGACATAAGTTCTTTTTTTCATTAAATTTATACATAGCTCTTCTTAGAAAGAACTGTGTACAACTAGATCTTTATTAAATGCACAGTGTTATTGATACCCATTGGAAACAGCATGATATGCATTTTGTTGTTGTTGTTAAGTGCCATCGAGTCGGTTCCGACCCATAGCGACCCTGTACAGGGTTTCCGAGGGTGTAAATCTTTACGGGAGTAGAAAGCCTCATCTTTTAGACAAGGAGAAATACTTTGATTTGACATCTCCTTTCCAACTGCATGGTTTGAAAACTGCAGAAATTAAAATGCTCCAGGAAAACTGCAGAATCATGGAGCACAGAATTAATTTGTCTTTTAATGTTTTGTGATGCATTCCGACACGGAATTAATTTGTCTTTAATGTTTTGTGATGCATTAAAAATATCTGTACAAGATTGCTTTATGGCTATTTTAATCTTAAATGTCAACAACTTGGCTTTGTCCCAGTTTAAAATGAACCTTTTAATAAAGTAGGATTTGCCTAATTTATGTTGCTACACCTATTGCTCTTAATGGAGTTATCTGTGTTTTGTTTACATGTGACTTAAGTGATTCACATAGAATTGAACTTGAACTTCATAGATGTCCAGAATAGTTGGGGGATAAATAGGGAGAAGAAATTTTCCTTTTCTCCAGTTGTGTAGGTGAGGGGAAATTCCATAGATTTAAAAAAACAGATTATCTTCATCAAGAAACACATTGTATTGGAACCTTGGGTTCTGGGATAATTTCCTGCCATCGTGGTGGCTGACTGCTTCCATCTAAAGTGCATAGGTGTCTTACTCTGGACCTGCTATACAGAGATGAACAGACGCAGATGCAGTCTGGAAAAGCTAGTGCAAGAATTGATAGTGCTGTACTCCTGTGGTTGTTTGATCGGTTACCCATGTCGAGGTCATTGGTATCATTTTCTATTTCTATCTCATCTAAGTCAGCCTATTTCCAGGTCTAGTGGATTCTCTGCAGTGTCTGTCAGATTTTCCCCTTTTCATGTCCTTCTTGTTAAGTGCCATCGAGTTGGTTCCGACCCATAACGACCCTGTATAAGGTTTCCAAGGAGCAGCTGGTGAGCTTCATGTCCTTAGTTACTACTTTGTTGCAGAATCTTATCTACCTCATTAAAGTATAAAAATCTTCCAAGTGGCTATCCTGGCACTCAGCTCAGATCACTTTAATTCATCCTCCGCCCATCTGCTAGGATCATTTTCTTCTCAGACCATTCTCACCTTATCACTGTTGTTGTTAAGTGCCATCGAGTCGGTTCCGACCCATAGCGACCCTGTACAGGGTTTCCGAGGGTGTAAATCTTTACGGGAGTAGAAAGCCTCATCTTTCTCCCGCAGAGCGGCTGGTAGTTTCGAACCGCTGACCTTAAGGTTCGCAGCCCAATTCGTAACCACTACGCTACCAGAGCTCCTTAGCTCAAGAATATATATAGTTGTATTTAATAACTGTCTCATAAAATTTAAACTTGTTAAGCATCCTCCTGCCATTTAAAATTTTACTTACTCTTCATTTTGGCCTCTGTGCTATACAAATACTGACCTTACTGTAGCCTGCATTTCTCCTTTGGAATAAGAGAATCCTCAGTTTTCATCTTCCCAGTTACAACTCACATTTTACCTGGTTTAGCATGCCTCCCCATGACACTCATTACTTTGACCCTATGACACTTCCAAACTCATATTGCATGTTATCTCATGCCAATAAATTCATTTTGAATACATGGACTAGAAATGACTTTTTGTGCTACATGATAAACCAGTTAGATGTACTTAAGAAAATGAGAGCAAGCAGCGTTCAGGTACTCCAGAATCAACTAACAAGTATTTGAATGCCTTCATTTGCATAGTGCTTTACAATACTTAAACAATACTGGCCGTGTAGTGGGTGTAGTGGGTTAAACATTAGGCTGCTAAGGAACCACCAGTGCTCTGCGGGTGGTTCTGTTGGTTCCTGTAAAGGTTTACAGTTCCAGAAACCCTAGAGAGCAGTTCTGCTCTGTTCTATAGGGTCGCTGTTGAGTCAGAATCAACTCAGTGGCAGTGGGTGTTTTAGGTTTTACTGTGCATAGCGTTTGATCCTTGTAGTAAATAGATTAGACAAAAATAAATAAATAAAATAACCTGATGTTCTGGGTCAGATGACTAGAGAGGAAACCAGGCAGGACTGGAATGGAGGTCATGTGACTTCTGAAGTGATGGGCCTTTCTTTGTAGCGTACTTCCTTCCTAGCAGAGTGCCTGCTTTGCTCTGCCTACATGGGAGAGGTATCTGTGGTTGTGTTTCACGATAACCTGAGGACCTTTTCAAAATAGCAGAGTTTATTTATTTTGGAGTCTATTAATGAAAAACTTTTAAAGACTAGAGTGTTTGAAAAGGATTTTGAATGTCATGATGTCATAAATGCGTGTGTGGTGGTGGGGGTGTGTGATTAGCTGGGCTGTGAGTGACTGGTGAAGGTCACATGACCCAGTCTGTTATGTTGATGTGGTACAGCTTGTAGTGTACAGTTGAAATCATGGTATATGGGTTTAGTGGTAACATGAGAACTATGATGGTTTTCATTTGTTTGTGTTTTGACCGTTAACTTGATAGTGATTTTTAAAATATGGTATATGTCACATTTTAAAATATCGCTTTTTGACCATTCTGTACTTTTTGACTGTTTTCAAGTGTATGGGGCCAGTTAGCATTATTTCAATCTAACAAATTTAGTACATTGATCAAAATTTACAGAAAGTAGTAAGTCATTTTCACTGTTGTTGTTAAGTGCCGTTGAGTTGGTTGTGACTCAAAGGGACCCTGTATAGGATTTCCAAGGAGTGGCTAGAGAGTTTGAACAGCCGCCCTTGTGGTTCAAACCAGCCTTGCTGTCCATTGATGTATCCCACAGTGTCACATTTAGGGAGTTTGTAATATACTGGCAGAAATGTAAAATGGTGCAAATAGTTATAGCATATGGCAGTTGGAAGAGATTACATGTAATTTGTAAGGTAAGAAAAGGTTGCACAGAAGACTGGCATTTGGAAAGAGAGAGAGGTGTCTGGGCTATTTGGATGGTGAGAACAACCCAAGCCAAGCAGAGGAGTGATACAGAGAATAAATTATTGGGTGAGGCATTAAGCTCCTTGGGAAGCCCTTTCCAGGGTCTTATGAGTTGGAAGGACTTGATGGTAATTAATAACAACACAAAGAGCCCTGGTGGTACAATGGTTAAGTGCTAGGCTGCTAACCAAAAGGTTAATGGTTTGAACCCATCTAGCTACTGTTCAGGAGAAAAAGACCTGGCGAACTGTTCCCATAGAGATCACAGCCTAAGAAACCTGTGGGGCACTTCTACTCTACACTCAGTAGAAATGGACTCAACAGCACATAGCAATCTCTTCACAAAAGTTTGTTACTGTATTTTTTTAAAGCACAAAACTTTTTATGGAACAGCATACACCTTTAGAATGCTAAAAATATATTACTATTGTTAATTTGTTTTGGCTTAAAGTACCACCAGCAGATTGGTAAATGAATGAAAAATGAATCATTTGGAAATTAGAAGATAATCTTATCTGACTTCTTTTTCTGGCGTTGAGATCTATTTTAACTCTCCTGTTGTGTGATATGGGGAGCCCTGACAATGCAGTGGTTACAGTGCTCAGTTGCTACCTGAAAGGTTGGCTGTTCAAATCTACCAGCCACTGCAGAAGAAAGATGGAGCAGTGTGCTTCGTAAAGATGATTGCCTTGGAAAACGGGAACGCTATGAGTCAGAATCGACTAGATGGCAATGTGTGTTTATTTATTTATTGTTTTCTACTAATAGTACATTTCAATCCTTCAATATGGCAACACCAAACTTTGAAAATAATCAGCCTATTTATACATCATTTAACAAAGTTAGATGAAAATATAGGTGTGGTAGACTCTGTGGGAATTTAAAAAAACAAACACAAAAAACCCCCCAAGAAGATATAGTTTTGTTTTCAGAGTTGTTGTTGTTAAGTAGTAGGGGAGCCTGGTAATTTAATAGGAGAGCAAATAACTGCACTTAACCACAGCAGGCAAACTGTGGTATTGTTAGATGTTGTTAAGTGCTGTACAGTTGATTCCGACTCATGGCAACCCTGTACAGAGTTTCCAAGGAACAGCTGGTGGGTTTGAACTGCCAACCTTGTGGTTCGCTGTCCAGCACTTGTCCAACAGCACCACACTGATAAATTCCTGTGGGAATTTAGGAGTACGAGATCATTTTTGTCAGGGGAATCAGGGAGGAAGGCAGAAAAATGCTTCTGCTTCAGCTAGCTGTAAATAGGTGTAAAAGCTCCTACACTTATTGATAATCAATGCCAAGAATTTAAACTAGTTTTCTTAGAGAATTTGTCTGTTAGTTAATGGAATGTAGCTTCTTCTCTTACATTTATGTATTTCAAAGTTTGGCAACTTGTGCTTGTTCTCAGCTGCTACTGCTATATATATGAGTATGTTGCTGTTGTTGTTGTTAAGTGCCTTAGAGTCAGTTCCGGCTCATAGCGACCCTGTATAGGGTTTTCAAAGAGTGTCTTGTGGTTTTGAACCGCCAACCTTTTGGTCAGAAGTTCAGTGCTTATCCTGCAGTGCCACACCAGGACTCCTCCCTATGTGAGTATGAGGTTATATAATATGGCCTTATGTCCTTGTGTAGATTGTTAATTAGCCTTCCCGCCTTTGAGACTTCTAGCAGCTGTCCTGAAACTGTTAAAGAGTTCTAAACAATGCCTCCCAGAAATGGGAGATCAGAGATCAACTATCTATAAGACCTTGACTAAAACACTGAAGCTTTTTTTTTTAAAGATTTTTCTTCTGTAAAATGAGGATCTGAGATTAGGTACTATTGAAGTATTTAGACCTTGAAAATGAGAATTGTACAAAGGGGGGTTCAAAAAGTTCATTGAAGAATTCCATTATTTTTTTTAAATTTCATTTTTCCATGAGCTTTCTGAAGCTCCCTCTTATGGGCTTCCTTAGAGATTCCAGGGGGCAAAAGAGAAAATGGATGAGAAACGTAAAGTGGTTGTGTTGTGATAATAGGTGTGGAGTCTTTGTGTTGTGTTGTAATTTCAAATGGACTTAGAAGACTTTTTGGATCGACTTCACAGTCATTGAGTCTAATGGCTCTGGCTCCAAGAACAAACCTTTCAGAACTTTTAAGAAGTAGTAGGTCTCTTTGGGAGTCCTGGTGTGGTACTGTGGGCCAATGCGTCAGATTGCAAAGTCGTTTGAACTGCAAGGTTGGTGGTTCAGGCTTCCCAGCTGCTCCTTGAGAACCCTATACAGGGTCGCTATGGGTCTGAACCGACTCGGCAGCACCTAGCAACAACAGGTCTCTTTTGGATTCAGGAGGACACCCTTGTTTATGATTGCATCCTTTTGTTACCTGAGACATCACAGGTTTTCCTTGGGCAGTTTTCCAGCACCCACCAAGTTTATTTCATTCTCCTTCCCCTTTCATGTTTCTCTTCAGAGGTAAATGCATAGGAGTTCTAGCATACCCCGTCCTCCCCTAATACATTTACTCCTTTACTTTTGTTCTTAGGATTTGGGGTATTTAAAAGATGATGTAAGAAATTATAATCAGGTAATCTGGACTTGGATCTTGGGAACTTTTTAGAACAAATCAGAGTCTCATTATTTCATCATTGAAAGGAACACAAGATGTTGTTTGAGTAGCAACTGTAAAGGCATAGTGGAAAACCAGGTCATGCCTGACCAATTTAATTTCTTCCCATGATAGAAAGCAGAGCAATATTTAAACGGGGAATAATAAGAGAATATTTGCAACTCAGATTCAGTGAGATTTCTCTAGCTTGTGGATCATTTTCAAGAATAAGTTTGGAAGCCAAATATTTTAATAAGAATTTTAGGGCTTTTGATTTTCTTGAATTTGTAGAATATTTTTTGTGTTGTATTTTTGCTCTTCAACCCTAATTCATAATGTAACAGGATAAGACCTGTTATTTGCAACTTATACAGATACTATGACTATATTTTCTTTCTCTTAGAGATATTCATATAACCCTGGAATTTGATTGTTGTTAAGTGCTGTCAAGTCTATTCTGACCCATGGGGACCCTGTATAGGGTATCCGAGGAGCAGCTAGTGAGCTTGAACCGCCAACCTTGCAGTTCAGACAGCTTTGCAGTCTGGCACATTAACCCACAGCGCCACACCAGGACTCCTGATTGTTGTTGTTAAGTACCGTGGAGTCGGTTCCAACTCATAGTGGCCCCCTGCACAGGGTTTCCGAGGCTGCAAGTATTTATGGGAGCAGAAAGCCTCCTGATAGACCTATGTAAAACCAGTGTCACCATTTCATGATTGTTGAAGGCTCCTTTAATGTACTCCTGGTGCCCCTCCAAATCCTAACCACCTAACATATTGTCTTGTATCCTTTAAGAGAGAGCGTGTAGACTCTTCTAAGCACTGTACATGGTAATTTGGTGGGATAATTTGAAGGGCATAAGTAAGTTATCATTGGAGTTTTGTTTCTCTAAGTCCATTTTCCTCACTTCCTTTAAAAATAGAACCCTGTTGAGAGTAGTAGTAACATTTGTGAATCCATACTAAATCATTAGTGATGTTTTCCTCCTTTGCTTTTAGAAGAAATCCAGGAAACCTGAAACCACAGGGCAGTTTGCAAGTGGGACTACCCACTGCCATGGTCAGGTCTGCTTCCTAATGATCCTGTAGGACACAGTAGAAGTGCTCTTTATGGTTTCCAAGGTTATAAAGCTTTGTGAGAGCAGACAGCCTCATCTTCCTTCTGTGGACCATCTGTGGGTTCAAACTGCTGTCCTTACAATTAGCAGCCCAATGTCTAACCCACGACACCACCAGGCTCCTTTGTAAGTGGGCATGTGGTGGTTGTTAAGTGCTGCCAAGTTGGTTCTAACTCATAGTGACCCTGTATAGCGTTTCCCAGGAGCGGTTGGTGAGTTTGAACCACTGACGTTGCAGTTCAAATTGACTTTGCAGTCCAGTGCATTAATCCAAGCGCCATATCAGGACTCCGTAATTGAGCATAGAGGAACACAAAAAAACATAACATTTTGTGTTAGAATCATTTCAAAGGTAAATGTAGCCCAAGAACAAAATGCCAATTGTTTTCTTAAGAGTGGTGACTGGTTTTTCATGTGTTAGCAACTTCTTCAGGTCTTTTCTGGCTTCAGTTGATTATATCTACATGTAAGAGAATCTAAGTAGGAGGTACTCAACATTATTATCATGTACCTCTGGTGTGGCACTGTGGGTTAATGCACAGAACAGACTCAGTGGCACTTAACAACAATAACTCTGCTCATAGCATTTGCTATTATTCCTTTTATATGGATGAATAGTCTGTGTTTCCAGCAAAGGCCAATTCCTTCATTTATTTCAGTGGTTCTCAATTAGGAATAAGGAGCTCTGGTAGTGTAGTGGTTACAAATCAGGCTGCTAACTTCAAGGTCGGCAGTTCAAAACTTTTTCTGCAGGAGAAAGATGAGGCTTTCTGCTCCCATAAATATTTGTAGCCTCGGAAACCCTGTGCAGGTTCACTATAAGTCGGAACCAACTCCACGGTACTTAACAACAACCTCACCTAGGGAGTCTATTGTCCCCATCCCTCCTTCCCAGGAAATTAGGCAGTATTTGGAGACATTTGTTTCTCCATGGAGACATAGAGGAATTCATTTTTGAGAGTTTTGAACTAAGGACTAACAAGCTTTGATTTATGTTTGAAAAGTATCATTCTGGCTACTATGTTGAGAATAAACTGAGAATAGATAGACTGAAGACAGACACGGAAGAGAAACCAAGTAGGAGCCTTTCACCAGAATTCAAAAAATAGATCAAAGTTCAGAAGCAGAGACCGTGAAGAGTGGTCATATTCTTGGGTGCAGTCATGGAGACAAGATTGTCATGATTGGGAGATGGGGTGCGGGGGCAGTTTGGGGTGATGTGAAGTGGCATCTACTGGGGAGAAGTCAGGGATACTGCTAAACATCCTACAATGCACAGCACAGGCCTCCACAATGTGTAGAATTATCTAGTGCAAAATGTCCGTAGTTCCCATTCCCGCTTACCTACTTAAGGACATTTCTCTAGCAGTTTGCTCGCCTGCAAAATTGGGTTTTCTTCCCTACTTAAATACTTTCTTAATTTGACTCTCCTGACTTTCCTCTACTTGTTTTAACTGCTCCTTCTCAGCTTGATTCCAGATGCTTGTATTCAGATGTCTCCTTGACATCTTGTTGAATGTCTGACAGCTATATCAAGGCTATCTTCTTATAACATTCTCCTCATCCAGTGTTTTCTAAATCAGGAAATGGCAACTCCATTTTTATCCCCCTAGGCCACAAAATCTTGGAATCTTTCTTTCTTCTCTTTGAGTTACACCCCATGTCTAATGTTAGCAAATGTGTTTGCTATACCTTCAAAAAGAATATGACCACTCTTCACCGTCTCTGCTGCTGAATCTTGATCTATTTTTTGTATTCTGGTGAAAGGCTCCTACATGGTTTATCTTCCTTCCGTCTATCTATCCTTAGTTTATTCTAAACATAGTAGCCAGAACACATAAATCAAAGCTTGTCAGTCCTTAGTTCAAAACTCTCAAATGAATGCCTTAAAAAAAAAAAAATTAAAAAGATTAGTCATTTTAACTTGTGCAATGGGTAAAGGTTTACCGAGCAGATCAGTTTTGTATTCAATAATTCAGATACATTTTGTTCATCTCATTGATTGCAATATCCTCAATATAAACTCGCGTACCCCACTTTCTCCTTGTGTTTGCTTCCATTCTTTCTTCTTTGCTAACCCTTCTGAACCTTGTACTTGGGTCAGTTCTGTCCTTTTGATTTCAAAGGATTGCTTATTCTAAAATGTGTATACCTCTGTAGTGTTGTTGTTCCCCTTCTAGACCTGTCTATTGTTTGGTTGAAAATTGAGCTGGCCGGGGGGTTGGGGGGGTGTCCATTTCTAGATGTGAAGAGTGAGTAAGGGTCAGTCTTGGGGATTCCACCAATCTCTCTAGTCAGTAAGTCTGTTATTATTATTATTATTTTAATGATTTTGTGTTGTGTTTCACTTTTTTCTTCCACTTTATCCAGGTTCTTCTAATGTAATGCTTTCCCGAGAGATTGGTAGTGGTAACTGGGCATCATTTAGTTCTTCTGGTCTCAAGGTTATGGAGACCGATGTTCAAGTGGTCTGTGAGTCCATTGAACTAATTGTCTCCTTGAATTTTTTATTTTATTCATTCTTCTTTCCTCCAAACAGAGAGAGATCAGTAGTTGAACCCTACATGGCCCCTTGTGAGCTGTTAAGACCCCAGTTGGTTCTCACCAAAACAGAATGTAGAACATTGTCTTGTGGACTATGTTATGCTAATTGACCACGGTGTCACCTGAGACCATGGGCCTCAGCCTCCCTGGGCCCAGCAACTCATTCCTTCAAAGTGTTTAGTTATACCTAAGAAGTTTTCATAACTTGATCTCTTGTATGTTCCACCACCTTTGTAAATCTATTTACAGCAAAATTGCATGCTTAGACCCTCTGTATGGCTTCCTTTTACATGTCAAGTCAAACTCTGAGTGCCTTAGAAGCTCTTCACTACTGTTTCTGTAGTACCTAGAACAGAAATTTATACAAAATAAATGTTCAGTAAACTAAAAAGTAAAAAGAGCACTGCAGTGTAATACACAACATTCTTTAGTAAACAGTGACTACTATTATTAGGCTACTTTTTATAGTGACTCTTGATACAGGTCAGTGATATTAGGCCATATTTAGAAAAAGCAATATTTTAGAATGGAGTCAAGGAGAGCTGATAGAATCTAGCTATGAAGCTCTGCCATTTTGGTTTAATACAGGGATATATATTAATGTATCGAAGTTCAGGAGGCAATTCTCAAATAGTTTTCCTCATTGATGCCTTTTAAAGACCTTAATGCATAACAAATTGAGTATTAACCTGACAAATACTCAGAGTGTAGTATCATTGTATTTTAAGTGTAATATGTTTTAGCAATCAACTGAGATGGGCTTGGGAGTGAAAATTGAGAAGCTTGACAAGTATATGGTGTACGTGAGGTGGTTCCCCACTTGGTGGTAAATTGAATTCTGCCAAGAAGTGCCCTTGGATAGAAGCAAGATTCTCTTTAGAAAGTAATTTTAAGAATGTGCTGATCCATAGACAAATGGGAATTCAAGCATAACTGAGATAATTTTATACTGGAAAATGCTATATGTTGTTGCTGTGTAGTCTTGAGTCAGTTCCAACTCATAGTGACCCTGCACAGGGTGCTGGTGGGTTTGAACTGCCGACCTTACAGTTTTACCAGGCTATCGTTTATTGTACAGTGGAACACCAGGCCTCAGAAAATGTTACATAGGTATTATTATAAACTCAATTTGGCCATTAAAGATAGATTGTAAACAAAAACCATAAAGAACTTGTTTATTTTTGTTTTAAAAGTTATTAATATAATACTGTCTGCATTTGAAAAAAATGAGATTTCAAACACTATTGAAATATAGAAAGTAAAGAAAGAACATAAAAATGAAAATTTCTGCCCCCCAGTAGAATTTTAATTAGTATAATTTCCTGATCATCTTTTTTATTCGCATGTTTGAATGTCTGTGCATACCCTCCAAGGTAAACTAGTTATGAAATGCACACTATTGTACAGGATAACTTGGTGTGTGGTATTATTAGCTATAAACTAGCTCAATAGGGCATCATTTATCAAAATAATGACTTTGGTTATAGAATAATTTAACTGTATTCTTCTTCCTGGGCAGTATTTATTAATGCCTGCTGTAGGTATATGTTGTTGTTGTTGTTAAGTGCCATCGAATCGGTTCCGACCCATAGCGACCCTGTACAAGGTTTCTGAGGCTGTAAATCTTGACAGGAGCAGAAAACCTCATCTTTCTCCCATGGAACAGCTGGTAGTTTCGAATTGATGACCTTAAGGTTTGCAGCCCGATTCGTAACCATTACGCTACCAGAGCTGTATGTATATTGTTGTTGTTATGTGCCGTGGAGTCGGTTCCGACACATAGCGACCCTGCACATGGTTTCCAAGGCTGTAAATCTTTACGGGAGCAGAAAGC
>NW_006408522.1:21897613-21906771 GCF_000296735.1 Chrysochloris asiatica
GGGAGTAGAAAGCCTCATCTTTCTCCCGCGGAGCGGCTGGTAGTTTCGAACTGCTGGCCTTAAGGTTCGCAGCCCGATTCGTAACCACTACGCTACCAGCAAAAAATTTTGAAGTGGTAGGATTAATTTTTACCTACTTGGTTAAATTGGAGGGAACCCTGGTTGTGAAAATAAATGGTTAGGTGCCTGTCTGCTAACTGAAAGATTGGTGGTTGGAATCTACCCAGTGGTTCTATGAGACAAAAGAATTGGCTGTCTGCGCCCATAAAGCTTATAGCCCTGAGAGCCCTGTGGAGCAGGTCTACTCTCTATCACGGGATCGGTGATGTTCAGAATTGTCTTCATGGTAAACAACAACATATTAAATTGGTACATGAAATTAAATCAGTTTGAAAACAGATCTTGTCCAGCACCTCATTTTATAGATGAGGTGTTTGAATTAAGGTCCCGCAGCTAGATCTGTGGCTGAATTAGATTAGCCCAAATTTTAAAAATATTGAAAAATTCAGAAGAAAGAAGAAATATAAAATCAGTCATAATGGGACAACCCAGAGATAGCCCCTTTTTCTAAATTGAATTGAGGTTTTAACAAGGAAGTTTAGATTATTGATTTTAGGGTCTTAACCTGTACTTTTTCTTGAGTGAGTTTTGAGTAGTTATTTTTCTAAGAATTTATTCCTTTTTTGTGTACACAGTTATTATATTTCTAAGAATTTATCAGTATAAATGTGTTCATAGTAACCACTTGCTACCTTTTTAAGGTCTGTAAGCAGCATCTATATTATTTTTTCCTTTCTCATTCCTGCCATTAATTATTTTTGTCTTCTCTCTCTCTCTCTTTTTTTTAATACAGATTAGTGAGTCTTTATTCATAGATAATACACTCACATAAGCAGACAATTATAGGAAATCTACCCAAAAAAGCTATTAGAACTCAGTGAATTTAGCTAGATCACCGGATACATGGTCATCTGCAAGTCCTTAGCAAAAAGGGTGGTTAGTGCTTGAAAAGGATCGAAGTCCTCTTACAACTCTAGGTAAGGGTTCACCCTTCTCTCAACTCTTAAATCGCATTCACCCAGCCACCCTGAACTTTGAGTTGAATAGAGCAGATTTCAAGATTCCTCCTTCTGTACCCCTCTTCCTCTGTCCCCAGGTCCCCTGTATGTACATACACACAGGCACATAGTGAGGGCTACGAATGGCTGAGATGATCTCCAAGCTGCACTTCCCATTTTTTTTTTATTAATCTTTTAAAACAACACACTTCTAGCTTTATTCTTGTTGTTGTTAAATACTGTCGAGTCAGTTCTGATTCATCGCGACTCTGTATAGGGTTTCCAAGGAGTGACTGGTGGGTTTGAACTGCCAACCTTGTGCTTAGCAATTGAGTGCTGATCTTCCATTGCCACAATAGGACTCCTGTTTTCTCTATTGTTGTTGTTATGTGCCACGGAGTCGGTTCTGACTCATAGCGACCCTGTACAGGGTTTTCGAGGCTGTAAATCTTTACAGGAGCAGAAAGCCTCATCTTTCTCTTACGGAACAGCTGGTAGTTTCAAACTGCTGACCCTGAGGTTAGCAGCCCAATTCCTAACCACTATGCCATGAGAGCTCCTTGTTATCTCTATTATATGATTATATTTTGGTATAGTAGAGGGTCAGTGAAAATGTAAAAATCCCTCAATGAGATGGGTTGATACAATGGACCCAGCAACAGACTCAAACATATCTAAAGATCATGGCGACGGGACAGTTCTAGACAGTGATTCATTCCGTTTTATATAAGGCTGCCAGGAGTCAGAGCCAACTCAATGGCAACTAACAACAGTAGCATCTTCTATTTTCAATTTCATTCATTCTTATTCATAATTAGTTTCTTCTTTCTATATTATATGGATTCATTTGCTGTTTATTTATTTATTTATTTCTCTTTCAAACTGCTTGAGATAAATGCTTAAAGCTTTCTAAAATATATGTTTAAAGAATATATGTTTTCCCCTAAGACCTACTTCCTCTACTTCCATGGTAACCCATAAGTAATTGTTTTTATTACTAACTTATAAGTAATTTATAAGTTTATTTTTAAATTTCCAAATGTGGGACTTTGTAGTTATAATTCTGATTACTACGAATAAGCGTAGCTGTATTATGCCCAAACAATGTATAACTAAAGTTAATCTTTTTAAGTTTGTTGAAATTTCATTTGGTTATTTAAAAAATATATATTCCATGTGTGCATGAAGAGAATATGTATTCTGCATTTGTTAGATGCTGTTAGGTACAGTAGTCTGTTAGATGCTGTTAGGTACAGTAGTCTGTTAGATGCTGTTAGGTACAGTAGTCTGTATATCCTCTCGGTCAGTTTTATTCATTATACTGTTTATATCTGAAGCTGTACTGCTTCTCTGTTTGCTAACTATTTTCTTTTTGTGAGACATGTTAAAATCTACTGAGTGGATTTACCCTTTTGTCTCTTAGTTTTATTTTATTTATGCTTAAAATTTCAAAGATATATTTACTGTACCTTCATTATGAAGGTAATAATCTTATTTTAAATCTCTAGTATTTGGTTTCTGTACTATTCCTGTTATTAATATAGCACTATCAGGTTTTTTTTTTAAATAAATGTTTTATTGTGAATTATGTGATAGTTTTACATTCATTCTGTCATATATTGTTTCATTGCCACGGTTACAGTCCCCTCCATGCATAATCAACCAACCAAAGGGTATACCCTGCAAGCCTGCCCTCCCTCACCCTCTCCCTCTCTGGATCTCAAGTCCCCAGCTGCTCCTTGTCTCCATGTCATCGTCTCTGCCTCCATCTCAGGCATCAGTGCTTCTTGGGTAGGGTCCCGCTCTCTGCTCTTCTCCATTGATGGTCCTAGGGACCTCCACTCCTAGACTGAAAAGTTAATCACTCCCTTCCTTGCTATAAAACGTCTACCTTTACATTTCCAACCTTCACAATCCTGATAACAATTATTCACTATTGTATCACAAGAGACCTATCTGCATTTCATTTCATCAGCCCTGCCTAGACAGATTGGATACTATTCACTGGAGATTCTACCTTCCTCTAGGCCCTCTGGATCTAGGTTCCCTCTTGAAAGCTTGTAAGGCAGTCACTTCTTGCCTTTGTAGCCTCCTCCCCACCCCCATTTTGGGTAGCCAATGTCCAAGTTGCCCATCCCTGTCTACTCTGTGTGTGGAGGGGGTGGGGATGATTCTTGCAGTAAGGATTTGTTCCCTCTTTTGAGCTATTATCAATTTTGTTTTTGTAGTCTTCACACAGTTTATCTTTCCTTTATCATTTTACTTTCAATTTTTTACGTAGTTATGTTTCTTACCTGTTTCTTTTCAGTAATACATAGTTGATTTTAAAAAATTCAGCCTGACAATTTTTGATTATTTAGAACATTTAGTTCTTTTATATTTACCATATTTTTGGCAAATAATATACCACATAAACAACACATTGATTCCTGGTGTGATGCTGCAGGATAATGTGCTAGACTACAAGATCAGTTTGATCTGCAAGGTTGGTGGTTCAAACCCACCAGCTCCTTCTTGGAAATCCTATACAGGATTGCTGTGAATTAGAACCAATTCTACAGCACTTAGCAACAACAACAAACAAACATGTATGCATGTAACATGCACAGTGTGTGTAGGAAACTAATGTGTGAAGGGGTTGCATGTTTTTTGTAAAAAAACATGTAATGTGTACATTGTTTGTGTGAAAACATAGTATTGTAACTGCTGGCATGTTTGTGTATCAATTCACCATCTCACAGCTTGCTTCCAGTTTGCCTCCTTTGATTTTGTTCTCTTTTTCTTGCTTCTTTTGAAATGAGTATTCGTTTTCATTTCATTTCCCCTCTAGCAGTCATAGGAGTCCTAGTGTAGTGCTGTGGGTTAATGCGCTCAATACAGAGTTTCAGCTTAAAGGTTGGCGGTTCAAGCTCACTAGCCGCTTCTTGGAAATTCTGTACAGCGTCACTATGGGTTGGAAATGACTTGATGGCACTTATTGACAACAAGTAGTCCTAAGGAGTCCTGGTGTGGCGCTGTGGTTTAATGCACTGGAGTGCAAGGTCAGTTTGAACCATAGGGTTGGCAGTTCAAGCTCACCAGCCACTCCTTTGAAACCCTATACAGGATCACTGTGGGTCAGAACTGACTCAGCAGCGCTTAACAACAATAACAGCAGTCCTAAAGTTATATACTGTTTTCTATTCTATTGGTTACCCTAGAAATTATAATATGCATCTTAACTGAGGAAGTTGAACATAATCAAAATTTGATAAGACATTTATATTTCTTCCAGACAATATAAGAACCTTAAAACACATTTACCTTCTTCCTGTTTAACATATCCTTCTGTTATAAGCATAGTTATCTTTATAAATCTTATTGTGGTTGTTGTTAAGTGCTGTTGAGTCGGTTCCAACCCATAGTGACCCTGTATAGCTACGGTTTCTGAGGAGCTGCTGGTGAGCTTGAATCGCCAACCTAGCAGTTCAAATCGACTTTGCAGTCAAGCACATTAACCCACAGCACCCTCCTTATAAAGCATGATTATTTTATACAGTCAATGCTCATTTAGATTTACCTACATTCCGTTTAAGGAGCTCTGGTAGCGTAGTGGTTATGAATTGGGCTGCAAACATTGAGGTCAGCAGTACGACAGTACCAGCTGTTCCACGGGAGAAAGATGAGGCTTTCTGCTCCCGTAAAGATTTACAGCCTCGGAAACCCTGTACAGGGTCGCTATGAGTCAGAACCGATTCTATGGCACATAACCACCACCATCACATTCCATTTGCAATCTTTCTCTTTCTCTTTTGAGAGCTTCCCTTAGAATTTCCTTTGGTGAGGCTCTTTTGGTGTTGTAATGTCATTTTTGATTTGTTTGACAAGTTTTGCTAGGTAGAGGATGGCAGCATTTTCCTTGAGCACCTTAAAGATACCAGGCCACTATTTATGGCTTCCGTTGTTTAGATGCCAACTGCCAGTTATTTTCACGGTGTTTCTTTCCAAGTGACCTTGTTTCTCTAGCTACTTTTTAGTTGTTTGGGGTTTTTTCTCTTTGATTTTTGACGGCTTACTATGTTGTATTAGATGTGCATATATTTTTAAAATTCTGTTAGCAACTTCTGAGGTTTTTGAATGTGTGATTTGATGTCAATTTTGGAAAAATTTCAGTCAACTGCTCCATTGATCTCTTGATATAATGTATTAAACATATTATTAAATATTTTCACTGTACTTCTGTATCTAATGACCTCTCTTCTGTATTTTTTAAACAAAATAAAATTAATATTTTATTACAAGACATTTTTATCAGTCTTTGTCAAATGTAAGATAGACAAGATGAGCATACAGTTTATTGTCCAAACTGGGAGACTTTTCAGAGAGAAAAGAGATCACTATTACTTTTACTGGGCAACAGGTGCAAAACTGATACTTGTGGTCACCCTAATAATAGCAAACAGTACAGGTTAAGATACAAAAGGAAAGCAAAGTCTGTTTATTTCCACAGATGTTAAATGAAGTTAGTGCTCACTTATTGTTGTTAAGTGCCATTGAATCAGTTCCACTCTTGGTGACCCTGTATAGGGCTTTTTTAAAAAGCTTTTATTGTGAATTGAGTTATAGTTTGTAAGGGAATGCCATCAGTTTTACACTCAACAAATCATATTTTATTTCATTGCAATGATTACAGTCGCCTCCACGTGCTATCGGTTAACAGTATTTGCCTCTTTTCCCTTTTTATTTTTGATGTACACAAAACACACAGAAAATACATATTCATTTGAATGCCCAAAGGGCACATTTTGCAAGCCAGCCTCCTGCTCACAGGTACACAGCCTTTCTTATTCTATGGACTAAGGTCAGATCAAAGCCATAGTATCTTCAATAACCTCATATGCATGGGAATCTTCCTCTTTTTCTCCGACCCTCCACTCTACCAAACATGATATCCTTCTTCAGGGACTGGTCCCTTCTGATAATATGTCCGAAGTATGAGAGACGAAGTCTGGCCATCCTGGCTTCCAAGGAGCACTCTGGCTGTATTTCTTCCAATACAGATTGGTTTGTTTTTTGGCAGTCTATGGTACTTAATAGTCTTCTTCAATGCATCAGTTCTTCTATGTCTTCCTTATTCACTGCCCAACGTGTACATGCAAATGAGATTATTGAAAATACCGTGACTTGAATCCGGCACACCTTAGTCCTCAAACTAACGTCTTTACTTTACACTTTAAAGAGGTCTTGTGCAACAGATTCCCCTAATGCAGTATGGCATTTGATTTCTTGACTGATGCTTTTCATGAGTGTTGATGGTTGATCTGAGCAAAATGAAATCTGTGACAGCTTCAGTGTTTTCTCCATTGATACGAATGTTGTTTATTGGTCCAATGGTGAGTGTTTTTGTTTTCTTTATATTGAAGTGCAATCCATACCGAAGGCTATTGTCTTTAATCTTCATCAGTAAATATTTTAAGTCGTTTTAACTCTCAGCAAGCGAGGTTGTATCATCTGCATAATAACTCTTCCTCCAATCCTGATGCCATGTTTTTCCTCATATAATCCAACTTCTTGGTTTATTTGCTCAACATACAGATTGAATAAGTATGGTGAAACAATACAACCCTGGAACACACCTTTCTTAATATTAAACCACTTGATGTTCTCTTGTTCTGTTTGAACAACTGTCTGTTTGTCTATGTACAGGTTCCTCTTGAGCACAATTAAGTGTTCCAGAATATTCATTCTCCACAATGTTGTCCATAGCTTGCCATGATCCACACAATCGAAAGCCTTTGCATAGTCAGTAAAGCACAGGTAAACATCTTTCTGGTATTCTCTGCTTTCAGCCAAGATCCATGTGATGTTAGCAGTGATATCCCTCATTCCACGCCCTCTTCTCAATTCAGCTTGAACCTTTGGAGGTCCTCTGTCAATATATGGTAGCAGCCGTTTTTGTGTTATTTTTAGTAAGATTTTATTTGCGTGCGATGTTAAATGATATTGTCCAATGATTGCTGCATTCTGTTGGGTCACCTGTCTTTGGAATGGGGACAAATATGGATCTCTTCCAGTCAGTTGGCTAGGTAGCTGTCTTCCAAATTTCTTGGAACAGATGAGTGAGTGCCTTCAGTGCTGCATCAGTTTGTTGAAAGATTTCAATTTGCATTCCATCAATTCCTGGTGCCTTGTTTTTGCCAATTCCTTCAGTGTGCCTTGGACTTCTTCCTTCAGAAATCATTGGCTCTTGATCATTTGCTACCTCTTGAAGTGGTTGAACATCGACCATTTCTCTTTGGTTCTATGATGCTGTATTCCTTCCATCTTCTTTTGATGCTTTCTGCTTCATTCAGTAATTTGCCAATGTTGTTGTTCTGTACTGTCAAGTCATTTCCAACCCATAGCGACCCAGTATAGGGTTTCTGAGGAGTGACTGCAAAGCTTGACCTGCTGACCTTGAAGATCAAACTGACTTTTTTTTTTTTAAGTTTTTATTGTGGATTGAGTGAAAGTTTACAGGGCAGATCATCAGTTTTACATTCAACAAACTATACAGCTTTTTTTCAGTTAATAGTATTTCTCTATTCACTTTAGCTCTTTTTTTTTTTTTTTTTTAACACTCAGGCATATATAATAATTTACGCCACCAAAGGGCACATTCTGCAAGTTTGCCTCCTGGCCACCATCTCTTAGTCCCTCTCTTCCCATGAATCTAGAGTCCTCAGCTGCTCTCTCTCTCCATGACCCCATCTCTGCCTCTGTCTCTGGTATCGCTGCTTCTCTGGATAAGGTCTTGCATTCCGCTTGTGCTCTTCTCCCTTGATGGACCTAGGGTCCTGTATTTCTGGACTGTAAGATTAACTTCTCCCCTGTTTTTGTAACAAAACTTCTACCTTTACAGTTGTGACAGTCGCAATTAGTCATGATAACAATTACTATTGAATCATAAGAATCTTATCCCTATCTCTTTTAACCAGACCCATCTAGATAAGATGAAAACTATTCAGTGGGACTCTTTCTTCCCCCACTCACTATTAAACTAAACTCCCCCTTGAAACCTTGTAAGCCAGTCACTTTGTGCCTTTATTGCCCCCTCATTTTAGGTAGCCAACGTCTAAGTTGCCTGTCCCTATCTACCCTGTGTACAGAGGGGATAGCATTGATATTTGATATGAAGACTCCTCCCTCTCTGTTGGTATTTAGAGTTACTACCTCCATGAGTATAGATCAAGTTCATAGAGTTGTAGCAATTTACTCTTGTTTCCTTTATCAAAAAAAAAAACCATTTTTTTTTTTTATCTTCCTGTAGTCAAGTTCTGATTATCAAGCATGTCAAATGGGTATTATCTGCAACTTTGGGTGTTCTTGTGCGACCCCTCTCACTTTATATCAGCTGGATGCTTCACTCTCAGCTCTAGCCCTCTGTGGTTATGTCCTTGCCCATGGGCTCAGGTGTCCCCAGGTCTCACCACACTTTGGACCAACCAGCCCTTCCTCTTTTCTCTCTCATCTCCAGGTCCACAGGAATCTATGGAACGTGGTTGAACTCAGCCCATTTCTTCATTGGTCTCTTTCTCCCTCTTCCACTCACCAGTAGGCCAACATGGGCACAGCAAGCTTACATGCCTGCTTATACGTTCCCTTGAGTTTCAGTTTTAGAGTGGGATTTGTCCTGATCAAACTGACTTTTCAGTGCAGTGCATTAACCACAGCATCACACCAGGACTCAATCCTTTAGTATTGCAAGTTGAGGCTTGAATTTTTTGTCAGTTCCCTTAGCTTGAGAAATGCTGAGCATGTTCGTTGCTTTTGGTTTTCTAATTCCAGGTCTTTGCACATTTCGTTATAATATTTAACTTTGTCTTCTTGAGCTAACCTTTGAAATTTTTGTTCAGGTCATTTAATTCCTCATTTCTTTCATTTGCTTTAGCATCTCTGCACTCAGAAGAAAGTTTCAGAGTCTCTTCTGATATCCATTTTGGTCTTTTCTTCTTAATGAGCTTGTGTTTTCTTCCTGTATGATGTTGTTGATGTCATCTCACACTCTTCTGGTCTTTGGTCTTTGGTGCTTAATGCATCAAATTTGTTCTTCAGATGGTGTCTAAATTCTGGTGGGATATG
>NW_006408522.1:21906880-21907344 GCF_000296735.1 Chrysochloris asiatica
CTGCTCCTGGCCACCAGCTCTCAGTCCTTCTCTTCTTAGTCCATGAATCTACAGTCCTCAGCCGTGCCCCCTCTCCATGCCCTCATCTCTGCCTCCATCTCTGGCGCTGCTGCTTCTCTGGATAAGGTCCCACATTCTATTTGTGCCTTCCTCTCTTGATGGTCCTAGGGTCCTCTATTTCTGGACTGTAAGATTAACCACTCCCCTTTTTTTTGTTACGAAACTTCCACCTTTACAAGTGTGACAGTCGCGATTAGTCATGATAACAGTTATTCACTATTGAACCTTACGAATCTTATCCCCATCTTCTTTCACCAGACCCATCCAGACAAGATGATAGCTATTCAGTGGGGACTCTTTCTTTCCCCCCACACTCTTAAACTACTCCCTCTTGAAACCTTGTAAGCTAGTCACTTAGTGCCTTTATTGCCCCCTCATTTTAGATAGCCAATGTCTAAGTTGCC
>NW_006408522.1:21908205-21919517 GCF_000296735.1 Chrysochloris asiatica
GTCATTCTGTAGTTGTTATGTGTTCTTGTTGGTTCTCAGTCCACAGAACTTCCTTTAGGATGTTTTTCATAGCAGGGTTGGCTTTGGAAAAATCCCTTAGCTTCTGCTTCCCTGGCCTTGTTTTGGCTGATGATATAGAGTTTTTCCATAGTCTTTTTCCACAAATGTCAATTTGGTTTCTGTATATTCTGTCTGGTGAGGTCCATTTATATGGTCATCTTTTATATTGTTTAAAAAAGGTATTTACAATGAAGAAGTCATTGGTCTTGCAAAATTCTGTTTTGCAATGTCCAACATCGTTTCTATCACCAAGGCCAAATTTTTGATTATTGATCCTTCCTCTTTGTTTCCAACCTTTGCATTCCAATCACCAGTAATTATCAATACATCTTGATTGCATGTTTGATCAATTACAGACTGAAGAAGTTGGTAGAATTCTTCCATATCATCATTACTGTCTTTAGTGGTTGGTGTGTAAATTTGAATAATAGTGGTACTAACTGGTCTTCCTTGTAGGCCTATAGATATCCTATCACAGACAGCGCTGTACTTCATGACAGATGTTGATATATTCTTTTGGATGATGAATGCGATAGCATTCCTCTTCAGTTTGTCCTTCCTGGCATAGTAAAACAAGTGATAGTCAGATTCAGAATGGCCAATACCAGTCCCTTTCACTTCACTAATGCCTAAGATATCAATGTTTATGTGTTCTATTTCATTTTTGACCATTTCCAATTTTCCTAGATTCATACTTCATAATTCCATGTTCTGATTATTAATGGATGTTTACAGCTTTTTCTCTTTTCATTTTGAGTTGTGTCCCATCAGCAAATGAAGGTTCCTGAAGGCTTTACTCCATTTGTGTCATCATGGTCAACTCTACTTTGAGGAGGCAACTCTTCCCCAGTTGCATTTTGACTGCCTTCCAACCTGAGGGGCCCATCTTCCTGCACTCTATCTGACAATATTCTGGTGTTCTTCATCATGTTGTAATATTCAGTATTCTGGTGCTGACAGTGTTCCACTGCTATTCATAAGGTGTTCAGTTATTGACTATTCAGAAGTAGTCCATCTTTCCTTCTTTTAGTCTGTCTTTGTCTGGAAGCTTAGCTGAAACCTATCCACTGTAGGTGACCCTGCTTGTATTTAACATACCTATGGCATAGCTTCTAGGATCACAGCAACACTCAAGCTACCACAGTATGACAAAGTGCTGGGAACCTGTGAATAGACAGTTTTATTTCTTCTGTTTTAATCTGGGTACATTTGATTTTTTTTTAAAATGTTTTATTGTGAATTATGTGATAGTTTACATGGGAGAACATCAGTCTTACATTCATTCTATCGTATATCGTCTTATTGCCATGATTACAGTCCCCTCCATGCAATCCTTCCCCCGTACCCCCCGGGTCTTCAGCACACAGTCACTCTCCCTCTCTGGATCTAAAGTCTCCAGCTGCTCCATCGCTCCACGTCATCATCTCTGCCTCCATCTCAGGCATCACTGCTTCTCTGGGTAGGGTCCCGCTCTCTGTTCTCCCTTGATGGTCCTAGGGACCTCCGCTCCTAGACTGAAAAGTTAATCACTCCCCTCCTTGCTATAAAACATCTACCTTTACATTTCCAACCCTCACAAACAGTCCTGATAACAATTATTCACCATTGTATCACAAGAGACCTGTCTGTATTTCATTGCATCAGCCCTGCCTAGTCAGATTGAATACTACTCACCGGAGATTCTACCTTCCTCCAGGCCCTCTGGGTCTAGGTTCCCTCTTGAAAGTTTGTAAGCCAGTCACTTCTTGCCTTTGTAGCCCCCCACCCCCCATTTTGGGTAGCCAATGTCCAAGTTGCCCATCCCTGTCTACTCTGTGTGTGGAGGGGGTGGGAATGATTCTTGCTGTAAGGACTTGTTCCCTCTTTTGAGCTACTGCTTCCATAGGTGTAGGTCAAGTTCATCAAATTGTATGAGAAGACTTTTTTTTTTCCCTCTTCTTTTTACTTCTGGTTGAGCTCTGATCATCCAGTCACTGAAGCCAGGATAAGTGGGTATTATCTGCAAGTGTGGGTGTTCATTTGATTTCTTTTTGTTGCCTTCTTGCACTGGGTAGCACTTCTAGTACTAGTGGGGTTTTTTGTTTGTTTGTTTTTTAGATGTCCTTTATAAATTTCAAAAAGTTCCCTTTTATTTGTAGTTTGTTTAAAGTTTTTATCATGAAAGTATTTTGAATATTTTCAAATGCTTTTTCTGTATCCATTTGGCTATGGTGTCGTTCTTTTTATAAATGGCTGGGTTTAGCTTACTAGTATTTTACTTTGTGTTTTTTTATCTGTGTTCATTAGGGTTAGTGGTCTGTAGTTTTCCCTTACTTGTACTACTATTTTTGTTTGATTTCCATCTTATTGTAATTCTGGTTTCATAAAATGAGTTGGGAAGTTTCCCTTTTTCTGTATTATGTCTGAATCATGTAGAATTGGCATTATTATTTACTTAAATGTTGGTATAAATTTGTTAATGAAATCATTTGGGCCTGAAGTTTTATTTTTGATGGTTACGAATCGGGCTGTGAACCGTAAGGTCAGCAGTTTGAAACTACCAGCGGTTTCGCGGAAGAAAGATGAGGCGTTCTGCTCCCGTAAAGATTAACAGCCTCGGAAACCCTGTGCAGGGTCGCTATGAGTCGGAACCGACTCCACGGCACATAACAACAACAACAACAACAACAACAATATTATAGAAGTATATATTTCATTTTGTATTTTTTTTTTGTAGTTTTAGAGGTATTATTCAGTTTCTTCAATTTCATTGCCAAATTTGTGTGTTGAGAGTTGTTTGTAGAGTTTCATTATTATCCTTTTAATGTTTGCAGGGTCAGCAGTGATATTCCTTTTTTTATTCTTGATATTGATAATTTGTCTTTTTCTTTGTGTGTCTTTCTAGAGGTTTACATGTTTTATTGATCTTTTCAAAGAAACATTTTTATTTCATTCATCTTCTCTTTTCAGCTTCATTAATATATACTGTTTCTCATTTCCTGTCTTTTGCTTCTTTGGAGTTTATTGATTAATTTATTTTCCTAATCGGTTAAGGTGGAATATAGATGATTGATTTAAGAATATTCATCTCTGCCTCAAGCATTTTCTACTGAGTACTTTAGTCTCAGCCCGACAGCTTCAACACCTATGTCTGCTGACAATTTTTTCCTGTGTAAGTTGGTATTTTCTTGGGTCTTTTTATGCTGAGTAATATTTGTTTATATCCTAGAGCTTTTTAATGCGATGAGACTCTGAGTCTTGTGTAAGTCTGATGGAAAATGATAGTTTTGTTTTAGCTGACAGCTGTCTTGGTTGGGTTCAGACTGCAAGTTCTGATCAGGTTTCATTGTCAGTTCCGTTTTTGAAGCCTTTCCACAGTGCTCTTTGGATATATCCTATGTGTATGCAGGTCACTGGGTAGTGTGTAAATGGTTTGCACTTGACTACTAACCCAAATACTGGTAGTGTGAGCTCACTAGTGGTGCTGTAGGAAAGGCCTGGTGATTTGCTTCTGTTAAGATTACAGCCAAGGAAACCCTGAAGCTGTTCTGCTCTGTAATACATAGGGTTGCCATGAGTTCGGATTGACTCTGAGAGTGGGTTGGATTTTAGTTTTACATGTGTGCCACCCAGGCAGTGATATAACCTTTAGTTCGGTTCTCAAGCTCTTTGCTATGCAGTTTAGGGTCTGATTAATGTATATACATCTCGGGGATGAGCCTGTTGCTTGGACGTGGGAAGGTGAGAAAATAAAGAAAAGAAGAAAAAGGAAAATGGAGGCCTCCACCCTAGTTAAATGTTGTTGTTGTTGTTGCTGTTGTTAAGTGCCATTGAGTCAGTTAAGTGACTCATAAATGACCTTGTGTAGATTTTCCAAGGAGCAACTGGTGGGTTTGAACTTTTAATCTTCTATTCAACCGGCCTTGCTGTCCAGTCCTTATCCTACAGCGCCACACCAGGACTTCTTTTAAATGTTAGGAGTCTCTTCCTCTCCTTGAGCCAAAAGTAGAAGACTTAGGGGGTTTTCTCTTTGTATTATCCAGTTTCATTCTAACTTGAGGGCAGGATGGTGGATACCAGGGGAAAAAGGGACTTACATAATGGGTGTGAGATTCTAGATTTCTTTCTTATCCACCTGCTACCATTTGATTTTCAGAATCTTCAAATATCTGTTCTGTGCATTCTGACCAGGTTTTATGGCTGTGTTCAGTGAGAGAGGTGTCATTGATTGTATTTACTCCGCCTTACTCGGAAATGGAACCATGATACTGTCGTTTATATTACCACTGAGGACCGAGAAATAAGTTTAGTGATGCATACATATATGAGGGGACTGGAAAAATGGAATGAAAAGGTAATGGAATTTTCCTATGAACCTATTGAAGCCCCTTCAAACAAGACCTCTATGGCAAAAATTAGGAAAACTTTATTGAGAGTCCTAAATAAAGGAATGTAAATACTGTATTCTTGGATTTAAAGATTCACTGCTGTAAAAATATCAATTCTTCATGAGCTGATTTATAAATTTGATGTTTTCCCAATCAAATCTTAAAAGGATTTGGAATGTGGAATGTGATAAAGCTATATTAAAAGTTCTATGGAAATAGGGCCAAGAATAGTTAAGGCAATGTTGAAGAATAACAAATTGAGAGGACTTTTTCTGTCACATCAGGACTTATACACTTATTATTAAGATAATCTGGTGTTAGACTAAGGTCATTTAGAACAAAGTAACAGAATAGAACTCCAGAAACAAACCAACACATACATTGAAATTTGATATATATCAAGGGTGACATGGTAGAGTAGTGCAGAAATCAGTGGTGTTTTATCTTACCCTATTCATGGAGTCCTGGTGTGGCTCTCTCTGCAGGTTAATGTGCTGAACTGCAAAGTCATTTTGATCCGCATGGCCAGCAGTTCAAGCTCACCATACATGATAGTTAATTACAGATAAATTACATATCTATATGAAAAAATAGTAAATGTTAGAAGGCAATATAGAAAATTTTTTTCATGACCTTTGAGGTTAAAACACCAAATATGCTACAATTCCAGTTAAAATATATTTTGGATGCGAACTGGATTCTCATGGTTAAAGTAGTAACAAATACAGAAGGGGGCAAGACTAGAATGAATCCTGTGATACATGTAATTGTATTTAAGTATCAATATAAGCTTATAGATATATGTGTGTATGTTTATTATATTTAGAGAGAGACCAATGGTGTGTAGGAGTAGAGCTGTATAGCTATGGATAGGGTGGGAATGAATATATCTAGGAGTGTCAACACTTCTAGGCTTTTCTGGTGGACAGTTGAAAATACAGGGGTGTGGATGTGGCTGTCTGCGTATACATACCTACATACACATATACCTCTGTTTCTTAGCTTTGTTGGCTAAGAGGGCCTAGAAGTAGTGATTCCTTAGTTGCAATGAATACAACTAACATGTAGCTCCTAGTTTCTAAATAGCTTTAGTAATAGCTGACTCCAAGCAGAGATTTATATTCTAGGGTAAACATAAGATAGACCTGAAATACTTCATTGTGCTAAAAAGTACGGAAGTGCTCAAAGAATGATGGATATGCATCAGAAGGACACAGACTCTAGCTTGAGGGCTTCTCTCGGCCGATCTGCGACAATTTTAGCATCAAAATAAACAGTTGTTGTTGCTGCTAAGAGCTATCAAGTCGGTTCTGACTCATAACCTCTCTGTAGAGAGTTCCTAAGGAGCCATTGGTGAGTTCGAACCAACTGACCTTGCTGTTAGTAGTCCAGTGCTTATCCTACAATGCTAATAGACCCCCCTTTGAATAAGATAGAATTTTTAAGTATTTATTGATAAAAACAAATAAGGAAAATGTTTCTCTACAGAGGGAAGCCAAATAGCAAATGACGAAACGATAGAATTAGAAGAATCTTGTGGCATCCATCAGTGTCATATTGCTTTAGGTGAAAACCATCAATAGATAGGATTTTACATTGCCTCAGACTATATTCTCACAAGATATTTAACAATTACAAAACAAAATCAAGTAACTTTATAGAGGAGAAACCTGGCAGATACCACGTTCACCAACTGATCAAAGTTAGCATCTCCGGAGATGGGGTAAATCAACAAATGTGTTTCTTGAGCACATGCAATGACAAGAACACGGAGTTATTGTAATGTTTCTGCCCCAAACACATACTTTTTGCTTCTCAAATGGTGGTTTCAGTTTCAAACTGCACATGACTTATAATGGCTGCCTTAACCCTACGTACTATGACTTCCAATTCAAGTCTTCCTCCTAACTCTGGGTCTCTTGGTTTAATTTCCTCAGAGCAAAATTTGATTAGCTCTGCTCATCTTTTCTATCAGGTTGTTAGCCACTGGTCGTTATTCTGGATCTAGAGCCAGTCGGTCGTGAGTAGGAAAAAGAGTCACTAGCTAAAGAATATGGTTATTTTCACTTAGCTGGGAATATACATAAAATAGTGGACTATTTTGCTTTTCATCAAAGTTGATTGAAACAAATTTGTACACACTTACAAAATCATAGCTTAAAAATTGAAAGGGGTCTCAGAAGTATCTAGTTACTATCTGATTTAGTTGATGAAGGATACATTGTTAGAGCGATTTGTGATTTTCCATTGTTATAATCAGTGTTAGTACATCTAGAATTTCAGGAAAATGTTCTTTTCCCATCATATTAAAATTGTTAGATCCAATTACAGTTCAATGGTTGAATCATGTTTTTTGGAAAGTATTTTAAAAAACATTAGCACTGTCTCTCTCAAAAATCAACATCTAGATTAAATGGTTATCTGAAAATTTCCAGTAGTTACAGAACAATCTAAAATTGCAATAAACATTTATATTGGTACTGATACATGTTGCGTACTATATAAGAATAAGTCAAAATGTGTTGCTGCAAAAATCATTAGAAACAGTTATTAGACAAAAATACCAAACTGTGAAGCTATTATTTCTTGACATGTCCTCTATCTGAAGGCACTGTTTGCTTCTCTCTTACCTCTCCCCAGAGAGTGTGGTAACTCTGTATGCTAAAAACTGGACCACAAACCTCAAGGTCTGTAATTTGAGTCCACCAGCCACTCTGTGGGAGAAAGATGAGGCTTCCTGCTCCTGCCGGGATTTACAGCCTCCAAAGCCCCATACAGGGTTGTTATGAGTCTGAACTGACTTGATGGCACCTTATAACTATAATTGCCACCTCTCCCCAAAGTATGATGTGCTTTTCAATTTACACATCACATCAGTAGTTTTGTCATCCTTGAAGAACTTAAATTGTGTTCCTTTTAAATGTGCTTTGAGTTTGGGGAACAAAAAGAACTCTGAAGGTGAAAGATCAAGGCTGTAGGGTGGATGATAAGGTTTTTCAATGAAATTCTCATAGGACCCTTGAAGAATGAGCAGGTGCATTGTTGTGATAGATGGAAGAAAGTTCCTTGGTGCCATTTTGATGAACTTTTTCTCACCAATGCAGTTTTAAATTTTCTTAAGGTTTGTTCATAATAATTACCCGTGATTTTCCTATGTCCTCTGAGAAAAGCTATTAAGATTGCCCCTTTGGAATCCTGAAAAACAATCACCATAACCTTCTGAGCTCATCTTTCTACCTTGAATTTAATTGGTCCAGTACGTCTTCTTGACAGTCTCTGTTTTGTATGGACCTGTTTGAAGACACCATAAGGAGACTAAGACAATTGTATTACTGAGAGAACTTGTCTGCAGCCATCTACTGGTATCAGAGACATGTTAAAACACATTTTGTTTTGAATAAATTTGAGCATGTATGAACTGGAAGCCTTGTAGTAGTGCTTTTTGATTTATCCTTGTACTGTTAACTTTACAAGTCTTTCATATGTAAAATGTGTTTAAGAACAAATTAAGAAACAAAATATTGAGTTACTTAAAGTGTTGTTTTTTTTAATAATAAATTGAGCATCCAGAGACTGTTCATTCTCTGTCTTTAGAAGTAACCATTTAAAAAAAGTAGCAATTTACATCATTATTCTTAATGAGCTAAATTGTTGCACAGACAACCACCCCCCATCTTAAAGTAGAGCATTTTTATGTAATCTTTCTAAGCCGAAGTGGCGTAAAGCAAAGACACAATTACCACTGATTCAACTGGAAATTTTTTGCACATACCTAGACTCAAGAATTAACCTACCAAATCATACGATATAATTAATAAACCCTGGAGTCCTGGTGTGTGCTGTAGGATCAAGCACTCAACCTCAAGGTTGGTTTTAACCTCAGGGTCGGCAGTTCAAACTCACTAGTTGCTTCTCGAAAACCCTATACAGGGTTGCTATGAGTCAGAACCTACTTGACTGCATTTAACAACAGCAACAAAGATAGCACGAACATATAGTGTTACAGATCCAGTTCAAAGCCACGGGACTTGGTGCTGAGATGCTGAGTGCATAGCAATGCCTTATTCTTTGGGCTGCAGTGGTCTCTTTAATGGCTCACTGCAAAACGGAGGTGAAAACTTCTCTTTGAATTTCTTTTGAAGGGTTCACAAAAACAATTAATCAGTATAGGTCTTTCATAAAAGACATTTATCACAGTGTGTCCACATTCTCTTTCATTGTGTTAGTTTTCACCCTTTCCACTACTTAGTTTGCTTGCCTTATTAACCTCTCATCTTTGCTTTTGAGTTACTATTGACCTTCTGGTCTCATACTGATGGTTTTCAAGTAGAGCACTGATTTTATTGGTCATATTCTTTATTCTGTGTGCTGATATGTTAATTTGCTTGGTTCTAGGTTTAAAGAGTGCCTCAGGGCAACTGTGTCAGAGTCCTCTGTTCTAGAAGGGGAATTTTTAACAGTATTACTGTGATTTCTTTTTGAAATTTTTGTGAACACTTTGAATAGTTTATCCTTAGCACAGTCATGTAAAATAGCTACTATGAGAAAGGTTATTTAGATTCCCAGTTCTATACCTACCTTCTAATGAGAATGTACAGATAGATCTGGTTTTGTAATGTGTTAACTAGAGCAAGTTAATGACTGCATTTTCCTTTTTTCTTGGTCTCATTTCTCTTTCATATGTTACTAGCACCAGCAATGAAAATAGCCATGCCTTTTTTTGGGTTTATTTTGTTTGTTGTTGTTGTTGTTGTTAAGTACCGTTGAGTCGGTTCCGACCCATAGCGACCCTGTACAGGGTTTCCAAGGGTGTAAATCTTTACGGGAGTAGAAAGCCTCATCTTTCTCCCGCGGAACGGCTGGTAGTTTCGAACCGCTGACCTTAAGGTTCGCAGCCCAATTCGTAACCACTGTTTTGTTTAGGGGCATAGAAATGGACTTAGTTTTAGCTGTAAATCCTGTGTTTCTCTTTAGCTTAGTGTTTAGAAGTTTGTTAAAGTTCCATCTATTTTGTTTGTAAATTGTTGCAAGTGACTAGTTTTTGACTAATATTAAAATTAGTTTTTATCCTAATTTTGTTGACATTCTTATGGGTCAACATGAATTTTCTTCTGCTTTTCCCTCAGATCAATTGAGTTCTAGGTCTTTGAGTTTGTTGTGAAGAAATTAAAACAAAAGATCACTTTGTCTCTCACCACGTCTCTTTAACCCTTGTAGTATTTTGTTGCATTTTCTTCTGCTTCCTCCCCCAGGCTATAGATTATTTTTTATGTATTTATATTTATATTCAAAGTTTGTCTTATGTTTCATTCAGCATACCACTCACAGCTTTGCCTTTTTTTTTTTAAAAAAAACTGCTCCTTTTAAGTATTATGTTAATTTTGCATTGTATTATTTCCAACATCGCTTCGCTTATTATAACTTCTTTTTTCTCTAATCTTTTTGCATACTTTTCAGTTTCTTTCCACATAAACTGTCATGTCTTATTTTCAACATTGCTTCACTCATCGTAAGTCAGTTTTGTTCTCTAATCTGTTTTGCATACTAGTTTCTTTCTCAGTTGTTTATTTTACTTATTCAGCACTCTGGGGTGGACTGTGGCCTGCTGAAATGACTAAATTGTATCAGTACAGTGTGCTCTTTCTTAGTCATGTAGAAAGAAGAGTTTCTCATTTAAATCCTTGCCCACTTATCTAATTGTAGGGTGGATTTATGTCCCAATGACAGGAGGATTTTGTTTCTTTGTTTTTTTATTTCTTTTTTGGAGTGGGGAGGAGTTGAAAATGGTAAGGATATGACTTTAGATATATAAACTTGTAGAAAGACAAATGAGGCTGATTCAGATTCACTTGGTTAACTCATTTTCATACATTGCCAATAAGCACCCTTACTTTGTAGACTTACGTTTCATTTTGAGAACATTCAATAAGTCAAGTATGTGTAATTAAAAAAATAAATATATAAAGAGTTTCTGATAATCTATAAATTGGACTTTTAGAGTAGTTCATGATCTCTTGTGATCCATTTATGAAAATTTCCAAAATCAGAATAGTATATTATATAAATAAATGGTCTCAGGTTTATAAAAAATGAGCTGTCTTTTTTCCTTAATATGTTTGGTCCTTGGTATACCATAATATTTCTTCAGTTCAGATATTTGCTTAAAAAATAGAATTTACTAGTTACACATGACAAAGGATGTGTTCCCTCAATTTATAAAGAATTTTTATCAATAATATATAAAGGCAAGACTAAAAACCCAGACCCCCCCCCCCAAAAAAAAGGAAAAATAATGTGAGTAGTAAGTTTGCAGAGAAAGAAATACTGATAAATATATAAGAAGATGCTCAACTTCCTCCTAATTAAAAGAATAAAAGCAAATTAAAATAGCAGGGAGATACAGATCAGGGTTAGTAAGGAAGTAGTGAAACAGGTAATTTTATACCCTGGGAAGTAGAACTTTCTAAAGGGCATTTGGGCAATAGTTACTTTAATTACTGACTCAGCAATTCCTGACTTAGAATTTATCCTGTGGATATACTTGAACACATATGCAAGGCAGTGTTTATACAAACAGATGCTCCTTGAAGCATTTTTTGCAATAGCAAAAGTTTGGAAACAACCTGAAATTACGACAAAGCTACAGAGTAGACTACTATGTAACAATTTAAAAAACAAACAAACCTGTCAAGTCGATTCAGATTTATAGCAACCCTATAGGACTCCTGTATGGTACTGTAGGATCAGCAATGGACTGCAAACCACAAGGTCCGCAATTCAAACCCATCAGCAGCTCCTTGGAAACCCTATATAGGGTCACTAGGAGTTGGAACCAACTTGACACAACAACATAGGACAGTGTAGTGCTGCCTCACAGGGTTTTCA
>NW_006408522.1:21919937-21922324 GCF_000296735.1 Chrysochloris asiatica
TATGGGTTGGAACTGACTCGACAGCCCTTAACAACAACAACAACATATATATATATGTATATGTATATATATATATATGAAATGAAAAGGTCTCATCACAGATGCAGCTGTATGTATATGGAACTTCTCAGGAAGTGTTCTTAAGAAACTGTTAAATGATTGCTGCTGGGGAGTAGAGAGAGGTCTTCTTGAGTGAGAAGATGACAGTTTTCCTGTTATTTATACAGGAAATGTATGTTGTTATTCAGTACATGTGTCATTTTCTCTATAAAAAAGAAAATGTTACTGAAACCATTCAAATTGAACATTTAAAATGATTTATTCATTTTGTACTTAGCTTTAATTGTTAAGTGATACAAGAAAATTCTGGCTTAATTAGAAACCCATTCAGTGAGGAAAACTATTAATGAATCCCTTTGCAGAAATTGATTTTAAAATCTAAGAATACTATAAGGAGTCAGAGTCTTTCATTAGGGGTCATAGATTGAATTGTATCTCCCCCAAATGTAAGTTGAAGTCTGAATTCTCTGTACCTGTGAACATGGCCTTCTTTGGAAATAGGCCCTTTAAGATGTTACCAGGTTGATGTGAAACCCTCCTGGAAGAGCGTGGGGTCTAATCTAGTCAGACTGGTGTCCTTACAAAAGAGGAAAACCTACACAGAGGCAGAGACCGGGAGAAGGGAACCATGTGACACTGAAGCTGCAGGTGAAGGAACACACTGTGAGGGGCATAGAACACTTTCTGAATCCTCAGAAGGATCAGCATTGAGCCCCCCAGTACCTTGATTTGAACATCTAGCTTCTGGAAGTATGAGCCAGTACATTTCTATTCCTGTAATTCACCCACTGTGTGGTATTTTGCTATGGCAGGCCTCAGAAACTCAGGCAGGTGTTTGTAATGACCCGAGGGAAAGGACATCTTCTTCGGAAACTTGTGTTAACCATGTGCCCTATCTGTGCTCTGTCATCTTGGGTGTAAGATTTTCCATAGGTCAACACTGGCCTCTTAAGACTATTTTCAGAAGATAACTTGAAACAACCAAGTAACAACCCTCAAAGCTCAGCCATTTCTTTAGCTTCTTGTTTGTTTATAGAGAAAGATTACCACAGGAATGAAGAATTTAAATGAATTCATGTAATTTACATACATTTATTTAATTACCCAATAAAGAGAACAAAAACTGTAATAGTGAGAGGCAAAAAAAAAAAAAAAATTGTAAAGAGATGTGAAATTGAATCCTAGCCATGTATTTACCATGTGACCTTAGGAAGTTGCTTAAATCCTGTAAAGTTCCATTTCCTTATCTAAAAGTGGGGTTAATAACTAACTCCTAGGATCGGTGCATTCTTGGAAGAAAGACTTCTTGTTAAAGTACTGTCGAGTTGGTCCCAACTCATAACAACCCTAGGGTTTCCAAGAAGCAGCTGGTGGATTTGAACTGCTGACCTTGTGATTAACAGTTAGTGCTTGTTCCACAGTGCCACACCAGGATTGTAGAGTTCATAGTACAAGGGGCCTTCAGAAAGTTCATGGAAAAATTCCATTATCTTCTCATTTGATTTTTTCCACGAGGTTTTTGAAGCTACCTCATACAATGCCTGCTACTCAGTATGTTTTCAGTAAATGGTAGTAGTGGTGGTGGTGGTGATGTGCCATGGAGTCTGTTGCAACTCATAGCGACCCTGCATAGGGGGTTCCGAGGCTGTAAATCTTTACTGGAGCAGAAAGCCTCATCTTTCTCCCACAGAACAGCTGGTAGTCTCGAGCTGCTGACTTTGAGGTTAGCAGCCCAACTAGTAACCATTATTGCTACCAGAGCTCCTTTTCCAAGAAATAGTACTTTTGAAATGAATTTTCTAACTCTTACTAGCAGGTGCCTTCAGTTGTCAAAGAGTGGAGTACATATTTACATTAATAAAAGCGCTCTCTCAAAGAGGTGGGAATGTGTAGCAATAACATTTCTAATAGTCTTGGCAAGACTACAACACCTTGTTAAATTAGACATACTTCTTAACGTGCCTAATATACCTTGATGTGTCAGTGTTTTTCTTTTAAAATTTGAACATATCTGTCTAAATTATTATAAATGATCTTAAACTTTGGCTCTGTGAAAGTTCCAGGATGTTAAAACATCCATATACTTCAAAGAAAATGCTATTGTACATTTATTTGTATTCTTTGTTATTATATGTTTGTATAAGATTTTAAAGTTTTACAAGATGTTATTATTTTAAAAACATTTAATGAACTCAAGACTTAAAGGAAATGGGAGAGCTCAGAATTTCAGTATTTGTAGAATATAAATATTAGTTGTTTGTGCTTCTGAAAATAGTGTTGTTGTTGTTAAGGTCCGCCGAGTTGGTTCCGACACATTGTGGTTGTTA
>NW_006408522.1:21924225-21939693 GCF_000296735.1 Chrysochloris asiatica
TTTGGGAGGCTGAGCAGTAAAAGTCTATCTGCCAGAAATAGGTAGACTATGAATGTGGATGGGATGGATGGGCTACCTTTAGAGAAGCAAACGTACTGAATTGGAGTATTTTATGTCTCTTTGATCTGTAATGTAGGAAAAAGTGTACAAATTATAAGGACCTGAATCTTATCTTCTGTTTATTAATGGTATTATCTTAGTTTTACTAATGAGTTGAATCTTTCTTTATACAATGATAATAATTTCTGGAGTCCTGGTGTGGTGCTGTAGGATAAGCACTCGACCTCAAGCAGTGGAAACCCTATATAGGGTTGCTATGATTTGGAACCGACTCAATGGCACTTAACAACAGCAGCGACAATAATAATTTCTATTGTACATATTTGTAGTGAAGACTGAAGAGGCGTGTGAGCTAACTAACGCTTATAGAGTGTCACTTCTGCCTGTAGTAATACTTTATGAATAACTCTGTCACTTTGTGATTGGTGTGTCACCTGGTCATGTCTTCATTAGACTGACTGGGACAATATCAAGTGTTATTTTTGTATTCTCAGCCCTCAGACCAAGCCTGGAACAGAATTCATTGTTCCAGTTTCTTAAATAACTCTTGTGTGCAAAGAGATTTTCTATTTTAATTTTCACAGCTTTCCTAAGAGGTAAGTTTTTGTCTCCCCCCACAATTCTTTCATTTTACAATGGGGAAAAAGAGGCTCAGAGATTAAATAACTTGTTTAAGGACCAGATACTTTGGAAATTGTGAAATGTTTAAGGGTTAAGATTATTTTTATAATTTTAATATAAATTTGAAGGTTGGCAAGGTGAAACAAGCATTTCTTCTGCCTATCTTCACCATCCCTTTTCAGTTTAACCGTCCTCCTCGCGTGGTGTAATACTGCTAGCTTAGCTATAAGAATAACCACTGCTGTCAAGTTGTTTCCAGCTCACAGTGACCCAATAGGGCTGAGTAGAACTGCTCCCTAGGCTTTCTAAGACTGTAAATCTTTATGGGAGCAGAAAGCCTCATCGTTCTCCCTCAGAGCAGCTGGCTGATTGGAACCACCCATCTTGTGGTGTAGCAGCCCAACCCTTAATCCACTATGCCACCTATATACGAATGTTGTTGAATATAGGTGGTTATTTCCTCCTATGGGTGATTCTCTGCCTTGCCTAAATTTATCCTTGCTTCTCTTCTGATAAACTTTTGGTCTTCATAAATATATGAGTTAGAAGGTGGGTTAGAGTACTTACAGCAGGATTTTTTTGTTAACTGGAGGTTTTAGTAACCAGTAGAAATAATGTCTGTCTTTCTGCATGCTCTCTATCTTCCTGACACCAGAGATGGAGGCAGAGATGGGGACATGCAGAGAGGGATCAGCTGAGGACTCTAGATTCACGGGACAAGAGGGACTAAGAGCTGGCAGCCAGGAGGCAGACTTGCAGACTGTGCCTTTTGGCCGTGTAAATTATTATATATGCCTGAGTGTTAAAAATGTTTTTAAAAAACAGCTAAAGTGAATAGAGAGAAATACTGTTAACTGATGATACATGGAGGGAATTATAACCATTGTAATGAAACAAGGTGTATGATTTCTTGAAAGTAAAACTGATGATCTACCCCGTAAATTTTCACTCAATCCACAATAAAAACCTTAAAAAGAAAAGTCATTTATGGACCTTTGGGTTTAGGTCATGTCAGCCCTGGCTATTGGATACTTATATTTTGTAGAACATGGCCACATTGCTTAATGGTGTGGAACAAAAATACCACCTTATACATTTTATATTTATGTTGCTTTTAATGCAGATTTTTAGTTTGAGAATTAAGTTGTTGTTTTTAACTGTTCAGTCCTAAGTAGAGTTTGGAAGAAACATAAAAATGTCCCCACCCCCATTCCTTATGTCCTCATAAAATTCAGAGTTGCAAAACAGGAACAGCTACACCAGGAAATGTGGCAATAGGAAGAAATACGGGGTTTTTACTTATTATGGTCATATGGCATAAAATTTTCCAGGAATTTAATTATATGCTATAATTTGTTTTCTAGGTCACATAGTTAAATCTGTCCAACATTTATATGAGTTGTTATGTAAATAAGTTTTTTATTGTTTGTACTTTATTTTTGTGTGAATTCTGTCCTTCACTTTGAGTTGGTTCCCTTCCTCACTCATGCCTGGTGAAGTTATAGAGAGGGTGGTGCTCCACTGAATCACGAGGGCAGTTGATAAGCTCAGGGTTAACCCTTGCCCTAGTGAATGTAATGCCCCCGGTGTTCAGCTCTTTAAGTAGCTCTTTAAGTAGTGTGGTATTGTGTTGGAAAGTGCATGTCTGATTTCTGTCATGATCTCAAGCCTGGTTTGAACCCTGGGAACATCGAGCCTTCAATGCCGTTACTAATTTTGGATGGAGGTTTTATTTGCTGGTAGTGGTGTGCCGTGGAGTCGGTTCTGACTCATAGCGACCCTGTACAGGGTTTCCGAGGCTGTAAATCTTAATGGGATCAGAAAGCTTCATCTTTCTCCTGTGGAACAGCTGGTGGTTTCAAACTGCTGACCTTGAGGTTAGCAGCTCAGTTCGTAACCACTATGCTACTAGAGTGAGCTCTGCAGAGAAACTTGGAACAGAATAATTTTTGACCTGTAGGGCCAGAGACTACATTGTTTAGAATCTAGACGAACCCTTTTCTTGTTAGTAGTGGTTATTGACTGATAATTCACAAGGACTGGTGTGGCGCTGTGGTCTAATGCGTCAGACTGCAACGTCGTTTGAACTGCAAGGTCAGTGGTTCAAGCTCACCAGCTGCTCCTTGGAAACCCTGTACAGGGTCACTATGGGTTGGAATTGACTGGATGGCACTTAAAAACAACATTGGTTTATATATATATTTTATGTGACTTTTAACATTCTTATAAGAAGTTGGTATTTTTATATTAACTATTTTTAAAAGTATATAATGAAACAAAGTCTAAGATAATTTATTGTATAATGATAATGCAAAACTTATAAATCTCACATATTGTAAAATTTTTATTTTTAGGCATATGGATCAGGCTGTGATATTGTTATTTTGGCAAGTGACTTTGAATGTGTGCAGATCATTCCTGGTGCTAAGCATGGAAACATCCAAGTCAGCTGTGTGGAGTGCTCTAACCAACACGGAAGAGTAAGGGATTTAATTAAATATTTAAAAATAAATTAATTAAACATTTTAATGCAATCATCTCAGAATATTATCTTTTTCATACAAGGCTTGCTGTAATTTTTTATTAATGCAACTTGCTGATACGATTATTGTTGGGAGCTGTAAATTTATAGGTTGTATACAAATGATAATGTGCCATAAAGCTGATACTGTGGTAATTATTCTAAAATTGTATATACTTTATTGAAAGCTCTGTAGCCCTTGCATTCCTATTGGTGTTGTTAAGTCATTCCAACTCATAGTGACCCTGTATAGAATTTCTCAAGCTTGTCAATCCTTGAGGGAGCAGAAAGTCTTACCTTTCTTATGAGGAGTGGCTGGTAGACTCGAATCACCGAATTAATGGTTCACAGTCCAGTACTTATCCTACAACACTATCCCAATTCCTTTTCCCAATAACAGTGTCATTGTTGTTGTGAAGTGCTGTTGAGTCGGTTCCGACCCAGAGCGACCCTGTATAGGGTTTCTGAGGAGCAGCTGGTGAGCTTGAACTGCCAACCTTGCAGTTCAAATGGCTTTGCAGCCTGGCGCATTAACCCACAGCGCCACACCAGGAGTCCTTCCCTATAACAAAACAAACTGATAATTCTGCCATGGGTAATTCCAGCAGTCATTAAGCAGGGAAGTAAACCTTTATTTTCTCTACCTAGTAAATTATATTAACATTAAACAGTTGTCAAGAAATTAACTAAGTGAATCTAATGTGGTGGTAGTAGTGTGCCCTGCAGTCGGTTCTGACTCATAGCAACCCTGTATAGGGTTTCCAAGGCTGTAAATCTTTACTAGAGCAGAAAGGCTCATCTTTCTCCCGAGGAGCGGCTGGTAGTTTTGAACTGCTGACCTTGAAGTTAACAGCCTGGCTCGTAACCACTACACTACCAGAGCTACTAGTCTTATATATAATTGGTGCTTTGTAGAGTTCTTGTTAATTTCATGAAAGTTTATTTTTTGAATGTAGAAACTTATAGGTCATTCATTCAAGACTTTAAAACAGAAGGTTAGTTTTTAGATTGTTAACACATTTTCATACATAATATGCGTTAAATGTTAGTTACAGGATTTGTAAGTATAGCGTATTTGCTGTGTATTCTGATAATTCAGTAAAGCCAATATTGTACAGTGGAGTTGATGTTCTCTATAGAATACAGAAGTGAGATTTTTACCTATAATCATTTTAATAACTGAAATATTCTTAGTGTACTAGAAATTCTTCTTTACTGAGTAACAAATTTTATCAAGAAAATATTAATTAGAATATTCACGATGATAAGTAGGAATCATGTAGATTTCCAATGAATGATGAATCCTGATTACTTTGCTGTGCCATTTCCACTGCTTGTCTTTGCTGCTTGCACCAAGCCTTACAATTTGTGTCAGTGTTCGCTGTTGACCTAGTATGAAAGCATTGGATTTCTTGTGGCTTTTTTTTTTTTTCCTCAGATACTTGTAACTTACTTTTCTGATTTTTTTTTTCCTCCTCTAAGTATTGATTAAGGTTTTTTTTTGTTGTTGTTGTTGTTTTTTTTACAAAACACTGAGAGTGTCAGATTTTACACATTAAGTTTTCATTGTTCCTCTTCCTAGCTGGCTGTGTGCTTATTATCAGAGATGAAGTGTAATAACTTATTTATGTGCTGGTGGTAATCTCAATGTACAGATTCTCTAGGAGCACAGTTTTTAAAAATGTGACACACTGGTATTCATAACTATGGAGAATAGAGAACTTGTTTCTCGGACCTGGCTGAAGGCAGAAGGCAAAATTGTGAAATATTTGATTTCTTGTCTCTATTATAGTCGTTTTCTTTTAGTCCCTTTATACCTAGTCCTTGTGGTGATAATGTTCACATTTGTGACTTTGTGTTAGTCAGTATAATCATTTATTCACTGATTGGTATATTGAATAGGAAGGTTTTTTGGGGTCTGTTACCCAGGCATTTTAATTCGTTTTGTCTGTCTCATTGTGGATTAAAACCTTTTTTCATGGAAAGGATATTCGGTATTAAGTAGCAGTTAGAAATCAGTCATTGACTGACAGTGCCCTGAGATCACAGTGGACCGTTTTTGTCAGGCCTTAAAGGAACACACACCTTATTTAGTTGTATAGGCTGACCTGAGTACAGAGATGTCAGAAGGGATGGAACAGGACTTTAAGGAATTATTAGAAAACAGCTTCTGGTGTCTCTTAGGAACAGAGGAATTTATGTCTTGCATATCAGATACGTGATATGGAACAAAGTCTTTCAGACCATAAACCCTACACGTAAGTCCTCTGGAGACATCTGTTCAGCTCTTTGACCTCCAGGTGCAATGGGTTTCTCTCTTTTATTTCTCAGTCCATTTTCTCTAGTCCTTTTAAAAGGCTTTCCTAATCGTTATTTTCTGAGTTTTAGTATAACTAATGTCATTTTGCTTGGTATATACTTAAGTCCTGTTACTTTTTGGTGTTTTTCTCTACTTTTTAAATGATTTTTGTATTTTCACTGGATTATAAAGTTTTTAACAAAGAGATGCAGCATATAGATACATCTTTAAAGTTTTCTATATTGAAAAATGAAAAGTAACTATTTCTTATAGAGAAAGATGTTTGATTTGAATAGATCAGTCTTCTATTTGATATATAAAATTAAGCTTACCAACAGGAGAAATTCTTGAGTCTAATACTTTCCCCACAATATATGTATATGAGGGGACATCAACAAGTTGATGGAAAAATTCTGTTATCTTTTAATTCCATTTATCCATGCACACACATACACAATGACATGAGGATAAGTCAAAAAGTATTGCTACTAGGGTTCCAGTTCTTAACATGCTTGGATTTATTCCAAACAAAACGTGAAACATGTCTCTGCAATCAGCAGATGGTTGCAGACATGTTCTCTCAGTGATCTACAGGTGCCATCCAGTCAGTTCCAACTCATAGCCATGTTATGCACAACAGAATGAAACACTGTTCAGTCCTGTGTCAACCTCACAAGTATTGGTACTTGAGTCCATTTCTTCTGTCACTGTGCAAGTCCATCTCATTGGGGGTCTTCCTCTTTTTTGCTGATGCTGTACTTTACCATGTATGATGCCCTTCTTTAGGGACTGGTCCCTTCCTGATGCTTCTAAGGAGCATTCGGGCAGTAGTTCTCCCAACACAGATAGATCTCTTTGTTCATCTGGCAGGCCATAGTATTTTTAATATAATTCTCTAACACTATAATTCAAATGCATCATACTTCTATGATCTTTCTTATTCATTGTCCAACTTTTTCACATGCATATGAGGCTATAGAAAATATCATAGCTTGGGTCAGGTATTCCTTAATCCTCAAACTGACATCTTTGCTCTTCAAAGACTTTAAAGAGGTCTTGTGCAGCAGATTTGCCTAATGCAAATCTTGGTTTGTTTTATTTTTTGACTGTTGCTTCCATCCATGTTGATGAGAGATCCAAGCAAGATGGCTTAGACAATTTCAATCTTTTCTCCATTTGTTGTTGTTGTTAAGGGCCGTTGAGTAAGTTCTAACCCATAGCAATACTGTGTAGGGTTTATTGGTGCAGTGGTGAGGGTTTTTGTTTTCTTTATATTGAGGTGCAACCCATATGGAAGACTGTGGTCTTTGATCTTTATCAGTAAGTATTTTAAGTCCACGTCGCTTTCAGCAAGCAAGATTGTATCATCTGCGTATCACAGGCTGTTAATGAGTCTTCGTCTAGTCCTGATGCCACTTTCTTCTTCATATAATCCAGCTTCTTGGATTAATTGAATAAATATGGTGAAAGAAGACAACCCTGGTGCACATCTTTCCTCATTTTAAACCATTCAGAGTTCCCTGGTTCTGTTCAAATGACTGCCACTTGTTCTATGTACAGGTTCTTAAGGGTTCTGGCATACCCATTCTCTCCAGTGTTCCCCATAGCTTGTCATGATCCATGCAGTCGAAAGCCTTGTGTAGTCACTAAAGCACAGGTAAACTTATTTCTGGTATTCTCTGCTTTCAGCCAGTTTAGTCCTGTTGTTGTGGTTAAGTGCCTTTGATTCAGTTACGACCCATACTGACCCTTTATGGGGTTTCCGAGGAGCAGCTGGTGAGCTTGAACTGCCAACTTGTGGTTCAAAGTGACTTTGCAGCCCAGTGCCACACCAGGACTCCAAAATAGGTTGTAGGTCTTTTTAAAAGTACTGCCTCGTAGTCCTGTTGTTGTTTTTAAGTGCCGCTGAGTGGGTTCCAACTCATAGAGACCCCTATATAGGGTTTCCGATGAGCAGCTGGTGGGTCTGTTGTTGTTGTTGAGTGCCACCGAGTTGATTCCTACCCATAATGACCCTGTGTAGGGTTTCCAAGGAGCAGGTGGTGAGTTTGAACTGCCGACCTTGCGGTTCAAACGGCTTTGCAGTCTGGTGCATTAACCCACAGCGCTACACCAGGACTGTAGGGCGCTTTAAAAAAAAGGAATACGAAGAAAAAATATTGCCTGAAGATCAGTTAGCTCAAAGAGCTGATGTTTCTATTAGTCTTTTAAATAGCGTAAAACTTAATGAAGATGATTCTCTGGAACAAATCATACATTGGAGATGAGTCTTGGATTTACTAATAAGTTCACAAAGTAAGGTCTAATCAAAACCATGGCTTCTGAAGGCATCTGTTTGTTGTTAAATGCTGCTGAGTTGGTTCAGGTTGGGCCAGTTAAATTCAAGGCAGAGAGGTTAGCCCAGAAGGCTATGGTGAAGAATTGTGGGGACTTCCAAGGGACAATCTTGATAGATTTTCTCAAAGGACACAGGACGATCATGGGTTTATTGTGAAGAAGGTTTGAGAAAATTGAAAACTGCCTTGGTGAGCAAAAGGCCAACAAAGTTGTACCAAGGAATTGTTTTCCACCATGACAATGCACCTGCTCATTCTTTGAGGCTAGCAAGGGTCATCCTATGAGCTTTTTGTTGGGAAATCTTTCTGTATTCACTCTATTGCTCTGATCTTACCTCTTCAGACATCTTTTTGTTTCCAAAACTTAAAGAACATTTAAAATAAACACAATTTGAGGCCCTCATGGATGACAAAACTGTCCTTTGGATGTGGTGTAAATTGAGAAGTGCCAAATTCTTTGGGGGAAAGGTTAGAGAGAGGAAACTCCACCGTGAGAAGTATATAAACCTAGATGGAGGATGTATCAAGAAAAAATAACTTCACATTTCGATATTTTTATTTAAAAAAGCTTTCTATGATTTTGTAGCAGTTGACTTACTCTCTGGATTGTATACATACATAAGGGGGCTTCAAAAAGTTCATGGAAAACAGAATGGAAAGATAATGGAATTTTTCATAAACCTTTTGAAGCTCCTTTGTGTGTATGTATACGAGGGACTTCAAAAAGTGTGGAAAAACGGAGCAAAAAGAAAGATGAATAGAATTGTTCCATGAACCTTTTGAAACTCTGTCATACACTCACACACACAGAGAAAAGTAAATTTATCTACAACTTCATTGAAAGTTAGCATGGTGCTGTAATTATATATAATTAGTTTATATATATATTATGCAAAGAAGGTTACCTTTATTGTACCTTTTCCTAAATATTAATGTTTTGTTCATTCTTTTGTAGATTGCTGCTTCATATGGTAATGCTGTTTGTATTTTTGAGCCGTTGGGCATAAATTCTCATAAGAGAAATTGTGTAAGTATTAAGTCACAGTAGAAAACTTAGAATCTAGTTGATGGTATTAATCCTGCTCCTTATGAGTTGTATGGTAAATATTTGACATTCCCCAGGGATATATTCTTAGGCCTTTTAGAATTCCAAGTTTTTAGAATGTTGTTAATTGAGATGTAAAAAAAACAGACAAAAAACTGTGTTTTAGGGGAAAGTTTACATAGCAAATTCAGTTCTGACTTACCAATTTTTATACAAAATTATCCATGACATTGGTTGCATTTTCACAGCATGTCAGCATTTTCTTTATTTCCATTCCATTTGTTCTGTTTCTGTTAATCTAGCTTCCCTGCCCCTCCGTCCCTTTTCATCTTTGCTTTACAGTGAATATTGACTATTGGTTTCATAGAGTGTGTTATTGAAGGGAGCACATTATTCATAGGTAATACTAATTCTTTCCTAAGAATCTTTTATTTGGCTCAAAGGTGATTTGTTTGAATGGCTTTAGTTCCAAGATCATCGATTCTTAGGGTGATAGTCTCGGGAGTTTTCTCTAGTCTCTATCAGTCCAGTAAGTCTGGCCTATTTTAAGAATTTGAGTTTTGCTCTGTAATTTTCTCCCGTTCTATTTGGGACTTTCTATTGTATCCCTGAAGTCCTGGTGTGGCACTGTGAGGTAAGCACTAAATCTCAAGATTGGTTTGAACCACAAGGTCAGCAGTTTAAACTCACCAGGTGCTCCTTGGAAATCCTATTCAGGGTTGCTATGACTCTGAGCGGACTCACCAGCACTTAATAACAACAACCTTGTGTCTTGGTCACAATGGTCAGTTAGTGGTAGCTGGGCCCTTTCAGTTCTTCTGGTTCAGGAGAGATGAAGGCTGTGTTTTTGCTCACTGGATTTATTCTGCTAATTGAGATCCATCCTAGTCTGAGATATTTGTTGCCTCAGAACCAATCAGATTCATACTAGATGCTTTATTATATGTTGTATTATTTAGTATCCAGAAAATCCTACCTTGTGCTATTAATGCCATTAAAAATTACTACATGCATTAGAACTCCATCATCACTTAGAAATAATTCAAAACTGTAAATGTATATATTTACTAAATAATTTTAAAAAAACGTATTCTTAAAAGTTATTGTCAAGTGCCGTTGAGTTGATTCCAACTCATAGTGACCCTTGTAAGGGTTTCTTCCAACTGTGTGGTTCACAGTCCAGTGCTTATTTTTCAGTACCGAGAATATTCTTAAATGGATGCATTAAAATAACTAATTTTGATTTTTTTTTGTTATATGTATGTATATGAATATTTCTTTTTACATTTCCAAGAAACTAGTATAAGTCAAAATATTAGTTTTTTTCCCTGTAGTTCACCCCAATGCCATTGAGTCTGTTCTGACTCACAGCATCCCTGTTGAGGGTTTCAGAAGCTATCAATCTTTATGGGAGCAGAAAGCCTCCTACTTCTCCTGCAGAGCAGATAGTGGATTTGAACTGCTGACTTTGTGTTTAGCAGCCCAGTCCTTATCCTACAGCACCACCTGGGCCCCTTTTCCCTAGGATAGTATTATGAAATGGATCTCAAATTTTAGAATGCTAAAGAATCACCTGGAACACATATTTAAAATGAAGATTCCCAGGTCTCACTCTCCAAATGTATGCTATGTCCACAGACTACACTGAGAAACTCTAATGAAAAAAATTTTAGAGATGTGTTAAGAAGCTCTGGTAGTGTAGTTGTTACGAATCAGGATGCGAACTGCAAGGTCAGCAGTTCGAAACTACCTGCTGCTTCGCTGGAGAAAGATAAGGCTTTCTGCTCCCATATTTACAGCCTCAGAAACCCTATACAGGGTCGCTATGGGTCGGAACCGACTCAACGGCTCTTAACAACAACAATACTTTCAGTACTGATTAGGTAGACAGTTTAAACCTTGCCAGCCACTGCTCAGAAACCCTATAGAGGGTCACTGTGAGTCAGAGCTGACTCAATGGCACTTAACAACAACAACAATTATTACTATAGAATAAATTCATTGAGCAGTATTTGATTTAAAAATAACATTCTTCCCCCTTGATCATGAAATATAAGATTAGTTTTAAATGATAAAATGCAAGTTTTACAGTTATGTTTTTAAATTCTGCCGTTAAGTAGGCATGAAGCCTTGAATAAAGAATTGTTAAATATTTGTAAACTACCCTGAAGAACAGAGACTTGCCACTTATTATCATTGTATGCCAAGAGATAAGTGTACAACTAGCTGAAGGGGTTACCCCACTTTATATTGGTCTATACTGTCATGAAAGGGCGTTAACAAAGAAATAACTAAACTTTGTTTACTTTGGTACTGTTTTTAATGTAAAAGGTCTTTGAACTTTTAAATCTTCTTTGTAATATTTAGAATGAAAATGTTTGAAAAAAAAGGATAGAAATGAATTCAAATAGATATAATATAGTTCAGATTTGTAGATTATTATTTATTGGCCCTTTGGGAGATGATTCTGGTTTTCTTTTAGACATTGAGTCTATGTAGGATTATGCTAATTTTTTTTCCTGATGTGTATTTATTTAGTTTCAGTAAACATTTATTGAGCATTTGTGTACCAGCCATTACAAGTGCTAAAGATACAAATATTGTTATGACATAGAACCTTGATGAGTTGCAACTTACTAGGAGAGGCAGACAACATAAGGTAATATTTCAGAATGATCAGGGTTGTGGTGGTGGCAGTGGCGGTGGTGTGCTATGAAGTTGGTTCTGACTCATAGTGACCTTGTATAGGGTTTCTGAGGAGTGGCTGGTGACTTCGAACCACTGACCCTGTGGTTCAAACCGACCTTGCTGTCTAATGCATTATCCCACAGCACCACACTAGGACTCTCCAGTATATGTAGGGAGGGAGTTCCTAGAGAGCGCAAAATGGTTAATGCTTGGTACCTATCAAAAAAGTTGGTACTTAAACTCCACCCAGAAGTACCTCAGAAGAAAGGTCTGGAGATCTTCAGAAAAATCAACCACAGAAAACCCTAGAAAGCACAGTACTACTCTGATGCACATAGGGTCGCCATGATTGAAGTTGACTTGATGGCAACTGTAGAGACTTGGAAGCCCCCCTAAGAGGACATGTTTTGTCTGGGCATGACAGGCAGTTCAGTATGATAGAGAAAATAGTAAGTTATTTTTTAAAACATTTTCTTTTTGAAAATAATAGTATAATATTTGCGTCTTTGTTTCAGATAATAAGATCTTTAGTTGAAGAAAATGATAAAATGATAGTATTCATGGATGTTATTTTAAAAGTATATCTTTTTCCTTCATGTTTCAGCAACTCAAATGTCAGTGGCTTAAAACTGGGCAGTTTTTTTTGAGTTCTGTGACGTACAACTTAGCATGGGACCCTCAAGGTATTTAGCGACTAGTTTCAGAAGCTATGAAAATCAAATATTTGTTCTAAATGTATGATTACCATGTGATATATAGTCTTTCTTAATAAGAAAATGATCATAGTATGTTTTCTGAATGCTAGTGAATGAGTGTACTTTTTTCCTTCTTGGTATATACACTTTTGTCTATAACAGTACGTTACTATTCCATGCATTTTCCTCTCTCTAGAATGCTTTATTCCAAGGAACTGTGCTAATTTGTTCCTTAGTTAGCATGTGCTGCCCTTTACTCTAATTTTACTTGTTACTAAGACATCAAATCAGAAATAAAGCAGGGCCAAAAAACCTATCTTGTTTAGCTGCCATTTATATTTCAGGAAAATATTTAATTTTGAAAGATAAGGAAAAACCCCTAACAATAATGGCTATTGTCCCTTTTTCATTCGCAATGAATGAAAGCAGTTTTTACAGTTCATGTAGAAAACCAGACTTCACTAATTTGCAGTTATGCCTATCATCCAAGAACATATTTGTAGATTGTATACATCAGTTTTGAGGGGTTTGTTTTGTTATTCGATTTTTATGTTGATTTTTAGAGACTTATGTGATATACAACAGTTCTTTGTAAGTAAGCTTTTCTCTTTTGCTCTCAAGTCTTCTCCAGGAGCTACTCGCTTGTCTAGCAGATTCTTAGATGTACTCCAAGTGTTTTTCATAGATATTTTTCATAGACATTGTTGCTTATTTGTTACAGTTTATATATTTAATTAGAAGCTAACATAAGCATTTCTTTCCCTAGACAAACCTTGCTAGTTCATCAAAACATTCTTTAATTTTCAGATAACAGACTCTTGACAACAACGGAGTCTATTCAGTTGTGGGCTCCTCCAGGAGGTGACATTCTAGAAGAGGAAGAAGAAATTGATCATAAAATTCCTCCTGCCTTAAATGATTGGAAATGCATCTGGCAGTGCAAGTTAGTGTCTATCTCACTTGTTATATTCACCAGTTAAAAAAACGTCTCCTAAAATATGTCCCTTTTCATTTGATCTTCATTTTGTAATGGTACCATCGCATTTAAAAGTCTAATAAAGTACTTTTCTTAACTGAGACCAATTAGCATATTGTCCTTCAACCTGGGCTAAAGTTGATTTAAAAAAAAAGTAAAAAATATTTTCATCGTAGTAATCCTGGGTCTAGGAACATATTTCGGGTTACAGGATAAGCATAAGACTGCTAATGCAAGGTCGGCAGTTCAAACCCACCAGTTGTTCCTTGGGAGAAAGATGAAGTTTTCTGATCCCATAAAGATTTACAACTTATACAGGGAGGGTATGAGTCAGAATTGACTTCATGGCATTGAGCTGTGAGTTGAAAGTTGAATCCCAGGTCTTAGATGGGCAGGGTTGACACACATGGGAATTATTCATTAATGGATAAGATATGATGAGGGCCAGGAGCAGGAAGATGTGGAAGTTGCCGGCCACTTTTTCATTTGGAAGGATAACCATTGACATGAACGTGGACTGTATGAAAGGGACCAGTTGGTTAGAGAAGATAAGGAGTTCAGTGTTTAACACGTCATATTTAGGATGATAGTGGGACATGGCACAATGATATCCTCTGCATATTACTTCCATTGTTCTTTGGTTCCCAAAGTGAACTGTTATCACAAATTAATGAATTTTTAGGAATAAGAAATCTTTTACTTATATTTTTAGGGAGTCAAAAACAGTTGACACTCTTGTTCTATGATTATATGTTGTTAGGAAAATCTCATTTTGATCATTGATATTATAACTGTATAGTAGATTTTTAAAATGGTAGCTGTTTAACTGTCTTTATTTATTTTTTTAAGAACCTCAGTGTCTGTACATTTGATGGAGTGGTCCCCTGATGGTGAATATTTTGCTACTGCTGGAAAGGTAAAGGACCAAACAACAACAACAACGACCCCCCAATAAATAAAATAATTAGAAATGCCTGCTATTCATTCTTACTTTGTTTTCTTAAGTGTATAATTGGGATAGTTTTACTCTGAAAAACTGGTCCAAGGAATAATGATAGTGTAGTGTCTGTGAAAACCAGGTACATCCCCCACATGTATTAAGCACTTGAGAAATAATGACTGTTATTATTATCCTTATTTGACCGTAGCTCATTTGGGTTTAAACTTTTTTTTTAAGTTTAAAAATAGCATATTAACCTGATTTAAAAAGTAAAATGGGTATATTGGATTCAAAATGAAAAGAAACTTTCCCCTGCCTCATCCTTACCCACTTTTAATTCCTGTGTCATAAGTTGTATATTTTAGTATTTCTTTTCATATTTCTAAATAACTTGCTTATGCACCTATTCTTGATTTTTTTTGTTGTTCAGTGTTTTGAATCATTTATTGTCTTCTCATTATATAAGCTGAGGTTTGAGATCTCTAATTGATATTCCCATCTTCACTGTTTTTAAAACACAAAAATCTATTCACTACCCTTCTTTCTGTCTTCATGATATAAATAATATAATGTTTGGTTAAATCAGTATTCATTGTTCACATTATTTGATTACTTAAATATTCTTTGCAGTTAATGTTACATTTTGATATTCCTAAATTAAATTTCAGTATTACTTTTACTGTTTGCTTACGTTTCTCTATGTTGCTGTTGTTGTTAAGTGCCATTGAGTAGGTTCCTGTATAGAGTTTCCTAGGAGTGGTTACTGCGTTTGAAACGCCGAGCTTGAGGTTAGAAGTCCAGTGCTTCCTACAGTGTCACACCAGGTTTCTATATGTCTAACTGATAATCTTCCAAGACAGATTTGTTCCTTTTGGTTGTTGTTGTTGTTAGGTGCCATCGAGTTGGTACTGACCCATAGCGACCTTATGCACAGCAGAACAACACACTGCCCGATCCTGGGCCAACCTCACTACTGTTGCCACGCATGAGTCCATCGCTGTTGCCACTTGGCCAGTCCATCTAGTTGGGGGTCTTCCTTTTTTTCTCTGAACCTCCACCTTACCAAACATGATATCCTTCTCCAGTGACTGGTCCCTCCTGAAAATATGTCTGAAGTATGAGAGACAAAGCTTGGCCATCTTGGCCTCCAAGGAGCACTCTGGCTGTACTTCTTCCAGAATAGATCTGTTGATTCTTTTGGCAGCCCATGGCACTTTCAATATTCTCCTCCAACACCATAATCAAAAGCATCAATTCTTCTACAGTCTTCCTTCACTGTCCAGCTTT
>NW_006408522.1:21964947-21972563 GCF_000296735.1 Chrysochloris asiatica
CATTCTGGTGGGTCCCCTTTATTTGAAATGGGTGCAAATATAGATCTCGTCCAGTATGTTGACCAAATTTCTTGGCACAGACAAGTAAGCACTTCAGACATTGCATCTGTTTGTTGAAACGTCTCAATTGGAATTCCATCACATCCTGAAATCTTGGTTTTTGCTGATGTCTTTAGTGAAGTTTGAACTTCTTCCTTCGTTGCCATTAATTCTTGATTGCATGCTACTTCTTGAAATGGTACAGCTGACCCTATATGTTCTTTCCATTTTCTTTTAATGTTTCCTGAGTCTTTAGTATTTTGCCCTTAGACTCTTTCATTATTGCAACTTGAGGCTTACATTTTTTTCTTCAGTTCTTTTCAGCTTAAAAAATGCTTAGTGTGTTTCTTCCTTTTTATTTTTGTTTTTGACTCCAGGTCTTTGCAATTTGATTATAATGCTTTACTTTGTTTTCTCAAGTTGCCCTTTGATATCTTCTGTTCAGATCTTTTACTTCATCATTTCTTTCATTTCCTTTAGCTACTCTACTTCAAGAGCAAGTTTAAGAGTCTTTTCTGACATCCACTTTGGTCTTTTTTCTTTCTTTCTTGTTCTTTTAATAATCTTATACTTTCTTCATTTAAAATGTACTTTATGTTGTAAATGTCATTATAGATATCATCCACAACTCATCAGGTATTTGTGCACTAGTGTTAAATGTGTCAAATTTATTCTTGTGATGGTCTCTAAATCAGGTGGAATATGGTGGTGGTTTTGGTGAAATGCTGTCGAGTTGCTTCTAACTCATAACGACCCTGTATAGGGTGTCTGAGGACTGCCTGGTAGGTTTGAACTACCAACATTTCAGTTAGCAGTTAAGTGCTTATCCTATGGCTCTACACCAGGACTCCCAGGTAGAATATATTCAAGATTACATTTTAGCTCTTATGGTATTGTTAAAAATTTTTTTTTACATTTATGATATTTTAATACTATTATTGATTTAGGTATATCATTACAGATATACCTAAACTTGCATATGAACAACTGCTGGTCTTGTTATACAATTGGTCCCTAGCCTTGTCTGACTGATAATATGGAGCTCTCCATTCTTTTTTTTTTTTTTTACCACAGAGGATGTAGTTGATTTGATATCTGTGTATTTCATTTTGTGAGGTTCACAAATATAGTTACTGTTTATGTTGTTGGAAAAGGTATTTGCAGTGAATACATTGTTGGTTTTATAAAATTCTATTATGTGATCTCTGTTGTGTTTCCGTCATCAAGGTCATATTTTCCAGTTGCTAATCCATTGTTTCCAACCTTTGCATTCCAATCACAAGTAACTTAGTGCATCTTGGTTGCATGTTTGATCAATTTCAGACTGAAGAAGTTGGTAAAAAAATCTTCAATTTATCTTTGTCATTGATGGTTGGTACATGAATTTGAACTGGTTTTCCTTGTAGGTATATTTATATTTTCATATCATTGATAGTTTTTACAGATCTTGAAATGTTGTTTTGGTGGTGAATGTGACACCATTCCTCTTCCATGTGTCATTCCTGGCATATGATTCTCTGATTCAAAATGGCCAAAACTAGTCATTTCAGCTCACTAAAATGCCAAAGATAATCATCTTTATGCATTCCACTTCATTTTTGACAACTTCAAGTTTTCCTAAAATGAGGAGGTACAAGCGCTTAACAGAAAATTTCAAATGTCAGCTTGAGAAGACAAAGTCAGATATTACGACAAAATGTGCAAAGATCTGGAGTCAGAAAACCAAAAGGGAAGAACACGCTCAGCATTTATTTCTCAAGCTGGGGCAACTGAAGAAAAAATTCAAGCCTCGACTTTCGTTATTGAAAGATTCTCTGGGCAAATTATTGAATTATGCAGAAAACATCAAAAGAAGATGGAAGGAATATACAGAATCACTGTACTAAAAGGAAATGTTTGATGTTCAACCATTTCAAGAGTTAGCATATGATCAAGAGCCAATGATACTGAAGGAAGAAGTCCTAGGTACACTGAAGGAATTGGCAAAGAACTAGGCACCAGGAATTGATGAAATAAAAATTGAAATCTTTCAAGAAAGTGAGGCGGCACTGGAGACACTTACTCATTTCTGCCAAGAAATTTGGAAGACAACTATCTGGCCAACTGATTGGAAGAGATCTGTATTTGTGCCCATTCCAAAGACAGGTGACCCAACGGAATGAGGAAATCATTGGACAATCTCTTTGTTATCCCATGTGAGTAAAATTTTGCTCAAGGTAATACAGAAATGGCTGCAAGCATACATCGATAGAGAACTTCCAGAGGTTCAAGCTGGATTTAGAAGAGGCCGTGGAACAAGGGATATCATTGCTGATGTCCGATGGATCTTCGCTGAAAGCAGAGAATACCAGAAAGATGTTTACCTGTGCTTTATTGACACACAAAGGCTTTCAATTGTGTGGATCATGACAAGCTATGGAAGCACTGTGAAGCATAAGTTTTCTTGAACACTTAATTTTGCTCATGAGGAATCTGTACATGGACCAAGAGGCAGTTGTTTGAACAGAACATGGGAACACTGAATGGTTTAAAATTAAGAAAGGTGAGCGACAGGGTTGTATTCTTTCACCATACTTATTCAACCTGTCTGCTAAGCACATAATCCGAGAAGCTGGGTTATATGAAGTAAACATGGCCTCAGGATTGGAGGAAGACTAATTAACAACCTGTGATATGCAGATGATACAACCTTGCTTGCTGAAAGTGAAAAGGACTTAAAATACTTACTGATGAAGACCAAAGACCACAGCCTTTGATATGGATTGCATCTCAATGTAAAGAAAACAAAAATCCTCACCACTGGACCAATAAACAACAATCTTATCAACAGGGAAAAGATTGAAGTTGTCAAGGACTTCATTCTTCTTAAATCAACCATCAACACTCATGGAAGCAGCAGTCAAGAAATGAAACGGTGTATTGCATTAGGCAATACAAGAAATGCAAACTGTGTATCGCATTAGGCAAATCTGCTGCACAAGACCTTTTTAAAGTGTTGAAGAGCAGCTTGAGGGCTAAGGTGCGCCTGACCCAAGCCATGGTATTTTCAGTAACCTCATATGCATGCAAAAGTTAGGCAGTGAATAAGGAAGACCTTAGGAGAATTGATGCATTTGAGTTATGGTGTTGGAGGAGAATATTGAAAGTGCCATGGGCTGCCAAAAGAACAAACAGATCTGTGTTGCAAGAAGTGCAGCCAGAGTGTTCCTTGGAAGCCAGGATGGCCAAACTTTGTCTATCATACTTTGGACATATTTTCAGGAGGGACCAGTCACTGGAGAAGGATATCATGTTTGGTAAGGTGGAGGGTCAGAGAAAAAGAGGAAGACCCCCAGCGAGATGGATTGGCAAAGTGGCAGCTCAGTGGGCTGTAGTGTGACAACAATTGTGATGTTGTCCCAGGATTGGGCAGTGTTTCGTTCTGGTGTACATTAGTCAGTACCAACTCGATGGTACCTAACAGCAACAACAACAATTTTCCTATATTCATACTTTGTGCATTCTATGTTCTGAGTGTTAATGGATATTTGCAGCTGTTTCTTCTCATTTTGAGAAGGTGTTGCCACATCAGCAAATAAAGGTCCCAAAAGCTATGTTCCATTCGTGTCATCACGGTCAACTCCACTTTGAGGAGGCAGTTCTTCCCCAGTTGTATTTTGAGTGTCTTCCAACCCAAGGAACTGATCCTTGGGCACTACATCAGACAGTGTTTCACTGCTATTCATAAGGCTTTCACTAGTCAGTTGTTTTGGAAGCAGACCGCAGGCCTTCCTTCATAGTCTGTTTTAGTCTGGAAAGTCCACTGAAACCTGTCAATCATTGGTGACACTGTTGGTATTAGAAATATTGTTGGCATAGCTTCTAATATCATAGCAACATGCAAGCCACCACAGGGCAAGAGACTACCAGATGAGTGTTGGTTATTATTTGATAGTTTCTGTGAATTGGAAGCCAAGGCATATCGTAGCTGGGTCCTTTGCTCCTGGAGTCTTAAGACTGCAGTAAAGGTGTCAGATGAACAGAATTCTTTTCTGGAGACTTGCCTAGGGAAGAATCTACTTCCGAGCTCACTCAAGTTGTTAGCAGAATTTCTTCATTACTGGTGTATGAATAATGGCTTAGTGTATGAATTCTGGCTGTTGGCTGGAGGCCTCCCTTAGGCTCTGGAGGCTGCTTACAGTTCCTTGTCAGGTAGACTTGTTAGGTAGTCATAAAGCCAACAGAGATGCTTCCTTTCTCTCTAGTTCCTCACTGACAGGTTGGAGTCACATATATCACGGAACCTAAGCACAGGAATGACATTCCTCACCTTTGCCATATTCTGTCGGACAGAAGCACATTTAAGGAGTTACTAAGCTGTTATGCTGATTGCAAGGTCTTGTGTTTATCTGCTTATTTTCTGTTTTCTCCACTGGACTTAAAACTTCTTGAGAGCAGATATTTTTGTCTATTTCATTTACTTCTGTGAAATCTGTGCCTGACTCATGTAAGGCATTAAGTAGGTGAATGAACGATGCTGAAATAGGGGCTGGAGGAATCCTGGCCTAGAATGATGTCTACATCATAGAAACTGTATTGTATTTTTAAAAATGCAAAAAACAATAAAGCATATCTCAGCAAAGAAGTTGAAGATGCTGTGAAAACTATGGTCTAAGGAAAATGAGTTTATTTAACAGGAGTGCATCAGTTTAAAAAAAAAGTCACAGATAGTAAAGTAACCTAAGCAATATGGCAAGGCAGAAAGTAAAAATCCAAGCTCTAAAAAAATTTAAACATAGAATTACCATGTGATCTTGTAGTTCTACTCCCCAAAGATTTGAAAGCAGATCCATACTTTCTAAGACTTCAAAGCAGGAACTCAAACAGGTACCCCAATGTTCATTTCAGCCTCATTCACAATAGTCAGAATATGGGCGAAAGTCACTTTGAAAATTTAAAGATATTAATGACTCATATAAGATGATTAGTATCCATTTTCAGAATAGCTGAATATTTGAGTTGTCAACTCCAGTGACAACATGGAACAGACAGTAAAACTAAAAGCAATTCCTCTTCAATTTAGGGCAGCTAGATTTTAAGCTCCTCAAAAGCAGTTTCCTTCTATTAGTAAACTCCATAATGCTCAATGTTGCCTTTCCTTGAATTTTTAATTGTGTACAATTTTCACAATTAAATATTATACTTTAAAAACGCAAAAACAACATTATAGTATTAGTCATATCCAGTCTCCTACGAGCTAAGGAGAATGATTCTTAATGGAAAAGTAAGAGCATTTTACTGATTTAAGGAACCTTCCGGTGTTAACAAATCTGCCATGGATTTAAGTTTATTGCTTCACATTTTTGAGAACACATTACATCGAATTAATATCTTCTTGATGAACAGAACAGTAACTGACTGGGAGGTTGGACAGTTTTTTTAATGCACAATCTGTTCAGTTTCTGTACATAAGACAAGTTTTTCTGACTTGATAAGACAGATGGTAGCTTTGTATTCTACCACTAGAAGTCATTTTCTGCTACCTCTGTTACACGTGACAGGAACTCATTTCAGAAGCTGTAGCAATCAAATCTAGTTACCTTCAGGATTTTAAATATAAAGGGACATCAAAAAGTTAGTGGAAAAATTCCATTATCTTTTAATTCCATTTTGTCCATGAACTTTTTGAAGCCTCCCTCATATTATTGAACTCTTTTACTGGTGGTGGTGGTCGTGGTGGTATGCCGTGGAGTTGGTTCCGACTCATAGCAACCCTGTATAGGGTTTCCAAGGTTGTGAATCTTTACGGGAACAGAAAGCCTCATCTTTCTCCTGCAGAACAGCTGGTAGTTTCAAACTGCTGCTCCTGAGGTTAGCAGCCCGATTTGTAACCACAATGCTACCACAGGATCTTTTTTTTTTTTTTAATAAGTATGGTAAATTAATTTTTTCTTAAACTTAAGAATTTAATTTTTATCTGAATTTAATATAAAATCTTACTCAAAGAGAACTTTTTCTATCCAACCACTCCACCACAAATCATACCTGATTAAATCTTCAGCTCTTAAGAATTGGTTCTATCAGGGTATTTATTTAAATTTTATATTCTTAATGTTCATCCAGTTTATATTTGAACATGTTTTGTGACAGTTGATTGCTTTGTGAAAATTTTAAGTGATTTAAAAATATGCTTTTTTCTTCAACAGCCATTTTTTTCCTTTAATAGAGGAATTACCTCTCTGAATGAAAAACAGGGCTTCCCAAACATATTGATGAAAAGATTTCTTGAGGAGGGTGAATTTGGGGCAGGAAAAGAAGGAGGGAGGGCTACCGAGTGTTCCCACAAGCTATTTTTCCTATTGAAAGTGCTTCTCTGTTCCTAGATTAGATATTTTGATTGATCTACCAACCATTTCCCTCCCACACTGTAGATGGAAACAGTGTGTTGTTGTTAAGTGCCGCTGAGTCAGTTCCAACTCATAGTGACCCTGTATAGGGTTTCCGAGGTGTGGCTGGTGAATATGAACTGCCGACCTTGCTGTTCAAACCGATTTTGCAGTCTGGTACATTAACCCACAGCAGAGAAAATGAAAATCCATTGCCAAACAGCCCTACCCTCAATGAGAAAGGCCATTATTTCCTGTTTTATATATGTATTATTGCTAATATTATTTTTATATATGATATTGTTGTTAAGTGCTGACAAGTTGGTTCCAACTCGTAGTGACCTAGTGACCTTGTATAGGATTTCTGAGGAGCATCTGGTGAGTATAAACCACTGACCTTGCAGTTCAACCCAACCTTGCAGTTCAGTGCTTATCCTACAGCACCACACCAGGAATCTATATCTATCTATGTATCTATCTATGTATCTATCTATGTATCTATCTATGTATCTATCTATGTATCTATCTATCTATGTATCTATGTATCTATCTATGTATCTATCTATGTATCTATGTATCTATGTATCTATCTATCTATCTGTCTATCTATCTATCTATGTTGTTGTTAAGTGCTGTTGAATCAGTTCCAACTCCTAGCGACCCTGTATAGGGTTCCCAAGGAGCGGCTGGTCGGTTTGAATGCATATGTTTATATATATACATATACATACGTACATACATACATACATACATACACACATACATACATACACACACATAAACATATACATACATACACATACATATACATAACATACATACATACATACATACATACATATGTTCCGTCAAGTTGATTCTGACTTGTTTGAGCCCATTGTTGCTGCCACTGTGTCAGTCCATCTCCTTGGGAGGGTCTTTCTCTTTTTCACCGACCATCCACTTTACCAAGTATTATGAACTTCTCTAGGGACTAGTTCTTCTTGACATCATGTCTAAATATGAGAGACAATGTCACGCCATTCTCACTTCTAAGGAACATTTTGTCTGTACTTTTTCTAAGACAGATTTGTTTGTTCTGAAGATCATGGTATTTTCAGTATTTTTTTTGCCAATAATTCAAATGCATCAATTCTTATATTTTTCTTATTCACTGTCCAACTATCACTTGCATGTGAAGTGACTGAAAATACCATGAGTTAGGTCAGACAC
>NW_006408522.1:21976658-21979021 GCF_000296735.1 Chrysochloris asiatica
CAGCTCACAAATGCCTAGGATGTCGATCTTTATGCATTCCATTTAATTTCTGATGATTTCCAATTTTCCTAGATTCATTCTTTGTACATTCCATATTTTAATTATTAATGGATGTTTACAACTGTTTCTTCTCATTTTGAGTTGTGCCCCAAGAGCAAAAGAAGGTTCTGAAAGCTTGACTCCATCCACATCATTCAGGTCAACTCTACTTTGAGGTGGCAGCTGTTTTCCAGTCATATTTTGAGTGCTTTCCAACCAGAGGGGCTCATCTTCTGGCAATATATCAGACAGTCTCCCACTGCTAGTCACTAGGGTTTCAGTGGCTAATCATTCAGAAGTGGTCTGCCTCTCCTTCCTAGTTTGTCTTAGTCTGGGAACTCCACTGAAACCCATCCACGATGGCTGACCCTGCTGGTATGTAAAATACCAGTGGCATAGCTTCCATCATCACAGCAACATACAAGCCACCACAGTGTGACAAGCTGACAGACGGGTGGTAAGATGAATGTATAGGCCTATGTAGTCATCAAGGTATCAAGTTGTAGGACATTTTCATTACCTCAGAATGTTCCTTTGAAAATTTCCCAGTTAATCCTCATCCCTGGTCTTGTACTCTCCTTTCTATAGCTGTTGATTTGATTAATCTTTCCTAGTGTCATTTTTTATTGTTAAGTGCTGTTGAGTAGATTCCGACCAATAGTGACCCTGTATAGGGTTTCCAAGGAGCAGCTGCTGAGCTCGAACCACCGACCTTGCAGTTCAAACCGACTTTGCAATCCAGCGTATTAACCCACAGGACTCATAGTCTGTAAGGAGTCTATGGCACTGTGAATTAGTGCGCTGAACTGCAAGGCAGGTTTGAACTGCCAAGTCGGTGGTTCAAACTCACCACCCACCCCTCAGAAACCCTATACAGGGTTGCTATGAGTTGGAATTGACTTTACACCACTTAATTAATTTGTAGCAACAGATGAAAGAGGAACTGCTCGAATGGAGGGATGGGAAAAGGGGTTAGAGTGCCACCTGGTGGATGGTCTCTTGAAGGGGTTCTGAGGATGCACAATCTGAAAACCACTACCATATGTTGTAAATTTGGTGAAGTGAAAATAATGCTATGATGAATAAAGTACTTGGAAGAAAGCAAATAGTACATTGTTAAGTAATTGTCTCAGAGTAAGCACTTAAAAAGATTTACTGTATAGTTATCAAAAAAGTGAGACAATTGAAACATACATTTCATTATGCAATATAAATTGAGTATCAAGATGAAAAAAGTAAATGTCTAATCAAGATGAATATATCTGGACCTTGTTTCGTTCTGCTGTGCATAGGGTCGCTATGAGTCGGTTCCGACTCGATGGCACCTGACAACAACAACAACAAGCCACACTTTTCAGGAACGCATAATTTCAGGGTTTCTCAGGAATTGAGGCTTTTGCATAAGTGACATTGTTGTTGTTGTTAAGTGCTATTAAGTTGTTTCTGACTCATAGTGACCCTGTCTGTATAGGGTTTCCAAGGTTTTAAATCCTTGAGGGAGCAGAAAACCTCATCTTTCCTTTGTGGAACAATTGGAGGCTTGACCCACTCTCTTTTGTGATTCACAGTTCATTGCTGATAACATTTCAATATTTTCCATAACATGCTTTCACCATTAACTATGCTGATACCATTAACTATGCTGATACCATTAACTATGCTGATAACATTAACTATGCTGATACCATTAACTATGCTGATACCATTAACTATGCTGATACTATTTCAATATTTTCCTTAACGTGCTTTCATCATTAACTATGAAGTACTACAGAGTACATTGTTCTTGCTGTTAGGTGCTGTCGTGTCCGTTCTAACTCACAGCGACCCTACATACAACAGGAGAAACACTGCCTGGTCCTGTGTCATCCTCACAACTGTTGTTACGTTTGAGCCTGTTGTTGATCCCACTGTGCCAATCCATCTCATCGGGGGTCTTCCTCTTCTTTACTGACATCCTATCTTACCAAGCCATGATGTCCTTCTCCAGGGGCTGGTCCTGATACTCTCTCCGAAGTATGAGAGATGAAATCTTGCTAGCCTGGCTATACTTCCAGCACAGATTTGTTTGTTCTTCTGGCAATCCATGATACTTTCACTACTCTTCTTCAACATCATAACTCAAGTATATCAGTTCTCCTACGACCAGCCTTCCTTATTCATTGTCTTACTTTCACATGCATAGGAGGCTATTGAAAATTCTGTGGCTTGGGTCAGGCACACCTTAGTTTCCAAACTGATATCTTTGCTCTTGAAAACTTTAACAAGGTCTTTTGCAGCAGATTTGCCTAATGCAATATGTCATTTGATTTCTTAACTGCTGC
>NW_006408522.1:21979865-21996141 GCF_000296735.1 Chrysochloris asiatica
TGTGGTACCTGACTTTCTACGCATTAGACCAGGGGCCAGGAAACTATGATCCTTGAGCTAAGAGTGAATTTCACATTTTCCAAGGGCTGTAAGGAAAATACAAATATGTGGCTCACAAAGCTTAGTATGTTTCTTATCTAACTCTTTACCCAAAGAAAAAAATGTGTGATTCCTCACTTTGAGCTAGAAGAAATTTATATTTAAAAGATTTCCACCATTACAGCCTTCTGCAGAAAGAAAAGACGGTATAGTGACTGAGAAGGTAGCATCTTCCTTATTATTACCACTGGCAGCAAGAGGCTGGTGTCTGGTGGTAAAATCTTCTCTTGATGGTGACTCATGTACGAGTTTATTTTAAGGCCTCTTCCTCCATGTTAAAGACACCTGCTACATACAGAAGCTTGATACTGAACAAACTGTCTACCTACTTTGCAAAGATTGTATATTTTGCAGTGATGAACACCATTTAAAATTCAGTTTTATACCTCAGGCAGTCTCTGGATTACGATTGAATTATGTTCCTAAAATTGTCTTTAAGTTGAATTTGTACGTAAGTTGGAAGAGCTAGATACACTTTGAATCTAACATCAGTCAGTCAAATGTTAATATATAATATGTATTTCTGTGCATAAAAATCATTAAAGAAACATTTCCAGATATATAAAACAATCATAACATAATAAAACAGTAATAATAATAATGACAAAGTAGCACCCACTTGTTATTATGAACTGTTTGTTGTATGTACCTTGAATTTTTTGTGTAATGGCCTCTATGGGGTTTGTAACTATGGAGTTTATGTGAGTGGGAATGACGTTTGTAAGCTGGGGGTTGCATGTGTGTATACATGAGTTAGTTTTTAGATAGAGCTTAATTTAAAAAACTTTTTCAAGCCATTTAAATTTTGAACTGTGAATGTGCAGATTAATTTTATATTGACTTTTCTATTTTGCAGGATGATTGTCTTCTGAAAGTATGGTATCCTATGACTGGTTGGAAGTCTTCAATTATACCTCAGGATCATCTTGAAGTGAAAAGGAGGCAGGCGTGTACTCAGTTTTCCTTTGTTTATTTGGCACATCCCCGAGCTGTGACAGGTTTTTCATGGCGTAAAACTAGCAAGTATATGCCCAGGTTAGACAAATGTATCATATAACTTCAGTTTGTATGCTTATATGTTTGTGAAAACAATGAAATTAAAGTCCTTTTACTGAATTGATATGGTGGTGATTAAGAATGTAGGCTCTGGAATCAAATGACTGCCTGGATTCAAATCTTAGTTTTGTCATTAGCTGTATGAGTATGTGACTCAGTTAGTTACACTCTCTATGCGTCACTGCCTCTGTAGAAAGAAGGTAGTAATAGTACCTAGTATTGCTGTGAGGGAGGGTTGTTGGGAAGGCTAAAATGTTATGTCTTTCCACATAGTATGTGATAAAGAAATGCTAGTTGATGATATTTTTAGTGATAGTGGTAGTGGTGGTGGTGGTTGCATGTCGTCAAGTTGGTTCCAACTCATAGAGACCCTGTATAGAGTTTCTGAGGCACTAAATCTGTACTGGAGCAGAAAGATTCATTTTTCTTCTGCGGAGCAACTGGCAGATTCAAACTGCTGACCTTGTGGTTAGCAGCTCAACGTGTAATCCACTACATGGTGGTGGGGTGGTGGGCCACCGAATTGGTTCCGACTCACAGAGACCCTCTGTAGGGTTTCTGAGGCTGTAAAAGCAGAAAGCCTCATCTTTCTTCCACAGAGCACATGGTAGATTTGAACTGCTTTCTTTGTAGTTCGCAGCCCAGCTTGTAATCTACTACACTACCAGGGCTCCTTTAGTAATACTTGCTGTTGTTAAGTGCCGTCGAGTTGGTTCTGATGCATATAGCAACCCTGTTTAGGATTTCTAAGGAGTGACTGGTGGATTTGAACCGCCAATCTTGCAGTTCCAACGGACCTTGAAGTCCCGTGAATTATCCTGCAGCACCGTACCAGGACACCTTAATAGTAATAGTAATAATGTTAGTGAAATATTCTAGGAAAGAAATGTTTGTGAGTAATAGGAAGGCACACACTGAGGAAAAAGAAAGTGGAGTGATAAACTGTCAATAATAATAATGTTGTTACGTGCCATCGAGTCGGTTCCTACTCATAGCGACCCTTCATAGCGTTTCCAAGGAGCGGCTGGTGAGTTTGAACCACTGGCCTTGGAGTTCAAGCCAACCTTGTGGCCCAGAGCATTATCCTGAAGCACCATACCAGGACTTCAAATACCCAGTGGTAAAGCATATCATAAGAAGCCCTGCTTGACTGCTAACTGAAAGGTTAGCAAGTTTGTACCCACCAGTTGCTCCAAGGGAGAACTATGTGGCAGTCTGCTTCTATAAAGACTGTTATTTAGTGCTGTTGAGTTGCTTTCAACTCTTAGTGGCCCTGTGTAGGGTTTCTGAGGCTGTATATCTTTGTGGGATCAGAAAGCCTCATCTTTCTCCCACAGAGTGGATCGGCTCATGGGCTCAAACCACCAATCTTGTTTGATGTCTAGTGTTTCTCGTACAGAGCCACTGTGCTCCCCTCCTTAAAGATTGTAGCCTGGGAAGTCAAATGGGGCAGTTCTACTCTGACCCATGGGGTTACTGTGAGTCCAACTGACTCCCCAGTGGTGGGTAAAGAGTATCGTTTATAGCAAATAAAGCAGCCAGGTAAGCTTTTCTTAGGGCTATCAGTAAAACTGTAAGTTTTCCTTCATGCTATGATATCTCTTAAAGGTATTTAGAAGATTAAATAAAATATAAACATCTCATACAAAAGCTTCCTGGATTGCATAATAATAGCAAAACAAAACAAAACAAAAACCACTGCTATTGAGTTGATTCTAACTCACAGTGACCGTGTATAGAGTTTATTGTTGTTGTTAAGTACTGTGTAGTCAGTCGGTTCTGACTCATAGTGACCCTGCATGGGGTTTCCAAGACTGCAGATCTTTACGGGAGCAGAAAGCCTCATCTTTCTCCCGCGAAACAGCTGGTAGTTTCGAACTGCTGACCTTGAGGTTAGCAGCCTGATTCGTAACCAATAGAGTTTGTAGAGACTGAAAATCTCTACAGGAGCAGAAAGCCTCATCTTTTTGCCAAGGAGCAGCTAGTGGACTAGCTACTATCCTATAATTGTTATTGTTAATGCTGCCAAGTTGGTTCCGACTCATAGTGACCCTGTATAGTGTTTCTGAGGAGTGGCTGGTGAATTTGAGCTGCCGCCCTTGTAGTCTAGTGCATTATCTCACAGGGCCACACCAGCTGTTGGGAAGAAGACTGCTCCGAGGCCTGCGTTCATTCTTGAGGGCTGTCATATGTCCTAAGTCTGTCTGACTTCACCGGACAGGAAGTACAATGTGCCTTCTAGGGTTGCTCAGTAAATGACAACATGGGGAATCTGAACATTTTTGGAAGCTACATAAGTTTATTCTGCTAAAGTTATTTGTATCTATTGAAAACATTTGTAGAATATTTTACTTTTGGCTGAGGCAGATTCTAGTGAGCAGTTTTTAAACAGGTGAATGATTTTTTTGTTGTAATATTATAATAAACTATTTAATCACTTCTTACACTTGGTGCTGTGGCATTTTTACTTATTTTAACTTAATGGCAATTGTACAGTTTGGGATAATATTCTCCTTGCCATTTTGTTGTGAACATGCTCATTTAAAAAAAACCTATTTGTTTATATTATAAGAAGGATTCTAGGAAATGATGAAACAGTTGACAGAAGCCAGCTAATTTATGTTTAATGATTTTTTAGGATGGTTATTCTGTTACTTGTTTGCAGAGTTTAAATTTTCTTTTGCTGTTTAGTTTGTTTGTTTCGCTTATTCTGCCCTCACTACGCCCCACTGCCATTGAGTTGATTTTGACGCATTGAAACCCTGTACAGGGTTTCTGAGACTGTAAACTTCATGGGCACAAACAGCCTCATTCTTTCTCCTCCATTGTGTTGCTTGGAAGACATTACTACTCCTACAGAGCCTAGTTTCCAAGCAGTAAATGTGTAATCTGGCATTAAGTTCTATTTCCTGCTCAAGACCATTCCTAGTTCTGCGTGATGTACTCAGTGCTACCCATTGTCACAAGCTCTTGGCTTGACCACTTTTCCCTCGAGGCAGTGTAGTTTGAAGAGCAGTGGGAAGCCTGCTGTACTGTATTTTCGGTTAGTGGTTTAAGTCATGGTTTTAATGAAGTAAGGTGTGTGTCACAGTTGGGCTGCTGTTTTGATTGCAGCCCCATGTCCAGCCTGTCACCTTACATGTGTGAGCAGATAATAAGCGACAATGTGAACTCATCCATGGAAATCTTTGACCAGTCTTGGAAAAACAAGTGCACATAGACCATACTATGGCTTTTGTATTAATGTCATCTTTACATGTGAGGAACCAAATGTTTTTAATCTTTTAAAGGATTAATTTATGATATTGCTATTTATACTTACCTTTATTTATTTCTCTTTGTCATTAGGGGCTCCGTCTGTAATGTGTTGTTAACTTCATGCCATGATGGTGTCTGCCGGCTCTGGGCAGAAACCTTACTACCAGAAGACTTTCTTTTGGGGGAGCAGATCTGTGAGACTACCACTTCCAGCATTGCCAGCAATCTTTCTCATGCTGGGATACACAAAGACAGAATACAGCATGCTCTCGAGGTACTACATTATCTAAGCTGGTAAATGAATGTAGATCTGTGAATCCAGTAGAAATTCAGAAGTGAAGATGCACATGGTACACATGGTGCATGTAATGATTAAAGTAATAGCAATAGCTTTCCCTTCATTTCCTGCTTGTAAGACTACTCATTTTACCAAAGGCAGGTCGTAACTGCTGCAGTTACGTAGTCTGGATACTTAATATCATTTGAACACTTTCATTTCATCAAATATGAACGAACACTTATAGAGTAAGTACGTTTGAATAATGAAACTTGTAAGTCCTTAAAATCAATGTGAATAAATTTTTTCACTTTTCAAAATGAGAATTAAAATTTGCTTGTTTTGTTCTGATTAACAGTGACTATTTTTAAGAGTAGGGTGTTGTTTATTGCAAGATAATTAAGATGGCAGCTTTGTACTTTTGATGGTTTAATATTATGAAAGTGAAAATTTTCTTCCAATTTTACTATATAGTATAACACAACAGTGCTTTCTGCCTGAGAAATTAGATTGCTTATAGTTAGTATGAACTGTTGTCTCCGGCTGTGATTAAGAAATAAAATGAGGTATACACATTGTTAAAATGATCAGAAATGTATTATATTAAGCTTGTTGTTGTTCAGTACTATTGAGTCAGATTCCCAAGGTGTGTCTGGTGGGTTTGAACCCCCAACTTTGTGGTTAGCAGTCCATTGTTTATCCTTGTGTAATAAAAATAACCCCAAGAAAAGTTAAGGCAATTAGTTATATTAAACTTAGATTACTAGTTTTTTAAATTTCTCTTGGGACTATTTTTATTATACAAGGATTATATATTTATTCTAAACTTATATTAGGAAATAGAAAAAATATGGAACATATAATCCAACTATTCTAGTCATGTATGTATGTGTGTTTTTCTTTCTATTTTGTAAGATTGAGATCATATGCTTTTAATTTAATAATATAATAATCTATAGTGGCATTGTAAGATAAGCACTAGACTGCAAGATTGGTTTGAACCCCAAGCCGCTCCTTAGAAAACCCTATATAAGGTTGCTATGAGTCAGAAAGGACTCAACTGCATTTAACAACAACAACAACAGCAACAACATGATAGACTAAGTGTGTGATCCTTCAGTGTTATATAAGGTAGGCCTGATCTGATACTGTTTGTAATTGGGCACTATTACTATTTATATGCTTTTTCAAAACTCAAAGCATAAATTAAGTTAAAAGTAGCAACAAGAACAGTTATAGTTTGTTTTATGTTGTGGAAGTTTGATTGGGGAGTCCATCTCTAATATCCTTTTAACCCTATCAACAAATAAAAGGCTACTGTGCAACAAGGCGACCAGAGGCAGGGGACACATCAAATAATTGGTAACTGTTTTTCATGTGTAAAGAGGTACCCCAAAACCACTGCTGTCATTGAGTTGATGGTGCTGTAGGATAAGCCCTGGACCAAACTCAACAGCTGCTTCTCGGAAACTCTATATACAAAGTCATGATGAGTTGGAACCGACTCACCAGCACTTAACAGTAACAACAACAACATAGGCTAGAGGAGGGGTTTCCAATGCTGTACATCTTTATGGAAACAGACTGACTGTCTTGGTGGGTTCAAACCCTTTAGCCACTGTGCCACCAGGGGTCTTATGAAGAGAGAAAGGCTGTGGAAATTGAAAGAAAGGACCAGATATGCTATTTTAATGGAGAAAGAACTGGTAGGACTTAGTAGTAAATTGAATCTATTTATCTCTTGCAGAGTTTAGCATTATACCAGCATTGTGCTACACTCTGGTGGTGTAGTGTTTACAAGTTGGGCTGCTAGTCTAATTGTCAGCAGTTCAAAACTACCAGTGGTTCCATGGGAGAAAGATGAGGCTTTCTGCTCCCTTAAAAATTTACAACCTCGGAAACCCCATAAGGGCTGTTATCAGTTGGAACTGACTCCACAGCACATAACCACCACCACCATGCTAAACTTTATTTAATTGAATGTGGAGAACAAAGGAAAAGAATGGGAATTTTTTATAAAGCATGGGGACAAGGATAGGTTGGGTGACAGAAAAGGAAATACTGTGAGATAGGATGTTGTTGTTGTTGTTAAGTGCCGTCGAGTCGGTTCCGACCCATAGCGACCCTGTACAGGGTTTCATAATGATGTGGAAAAAGATCATGCCAAGAGTGGCCTGGCTCAGGGACCAGAATGGGCCTAATCATCTGGCCCAAGACATAAATGCAAACATGCATGTCTACTTCATAATTAATCAAAATAAACACTTAGACACAAAAGTTTTTAAATCATTAAAGAATAAGACAATAAACCCAGGACAGAAATAATAGATGCAACAAAAACACACATTTCATAATGCTTCAATTGGTCTGGGCTTCCAGTCTACTAGTTAAGGCCTGAGTTTCGGGAATCCTACCGTCCTCGCCAACTGGAAACATCTAGTCTACCTGTACCTAGTACAGGTCCATGTAACAACTATTTCTGTTTCAATATAAAGAGTGGAGAGCTTTGGTCATATAAACATATCGCAATTTAAACAAATCCCATAGGTCAATACTTTGATGGGTTCTTTCCTGTCTATTTATCTAAATTGGTTCCCTTGTTACTCTGTATTTTTGTACCCTGTTTTCTTCTTTATAATAGAGATTATATATTTGACTATTTAGCTGTTTACTTTTAAATGAGAATTTGGGGAGGAAATACTTTTTTTCCCATTAGGAATTCTCTCCCCCACCCCCCGCCCCCACCCCTTTTCTATCTCTTTATACTTTCGTGATCAGTAAGTGACTTCTCATTACTGGGGTATCTTGAAAAACAAAGAGACAAACTGGCCTTTGGACTTCCAAACATTAACAGGGGTTTGTGAACTACAAGATTCACAAGAACTATGGAGAATATTTTCCAGCATTGTTCTGCTGAATTTGAGAAAGTTTCTTTTCAAATGGTTAGGTTTTATAGAGAAGGAAATCTTAAAATCCTTAATAAAAGAAAGTACTTTGGTTGGTATTTACTGGACCTCTCAGAGTTGGATTCAGCAATTATGTTTTATTATAGACAATACACCACTTGAAAAATTTAAGAAAAGGACAGAGAAGATCTTCCATTCTTGTAACTCACACTGAATTAATGCCTGACCAGATTGGAACGCATGAAGTTCAAAGACACATTTCCCACCATGCAAATGCACTGTGCCATTTTCACATTGCGGCAAGCATCAACCCTGCCACAGGTAAAAGATGGCAAAATTTTATTTTGTATGAGTGTATTGTTAACATTTGTCACATATGCTTCTATTCTTGTACCTCTGCTCCCTTCTCCTGTGTTTTTTGGCAGAGCCATTTGAAAGTACTTTCCACCCCTAAGTATATCAGACTTTATCTTAGAAGAAAAAGGAATTTGCTTAAATAACCATTTAACATTGATGTAATGATATCATCTAAGATATAGTCCATACTGAAATATAGGGGTTTTGTTTGTTTGTTTGTCTTTTAATGGATCTGGGATCCAGTCCAAGATTAAACATTGCATTTGGTTTTCATTTCTCTTTTAATCTCCTCAAATCAAGAACAGTTGCTCTGTATTTTTTTGTTTGTTTGTTGCTTAGACCGTCTTGAAGTAAGAATGTTCATGATTAGATTAAGGTTAAATATTTTTAGCAAGAATACTATACAGGCAAATTAGTGTTTTATAGGATTGCTAATATACAAATCCAATTTTATAAAATTTGTTTTATTTTTATCAAAATATCAGGACTATCATTCAGGAATTTGAAAGAAAGAACAATTTAGAACTTTATCTAATAATGTGTTGCTTTGCTATTTTTTAAAATGTCGTCGAGTTGATTCTAACTCATGGTGACCCTGTATAGGACTCCTGAGGCTTTAAGTCTTCACAGGAGTAGAAAGCTTCATTTTTTCCCCATGAAGTGGCTCGTGGGCTCGAACCATGGACCTTGTGGTTCACAGTCTAGTACTTAGCGTATGGAGCCACCGTACTCCCTGATCTAACAATGTTGCTGTTGTTAAGTGCCGGTGAGTCGCTTCTGACCCATAGCGACCCTACATAGGGTTTCTGAGGAGTGACTAGTGAGCTTGAACCACCGACCTTTGCAGTCCAGCCCATTAACGCATAATACCACACCAGGACTCCCGATCTAACAATAATGTAACACTAAGTAGAACACTTAGAATATCCTGTGCATTTTATCCTTAGACTTAAACTTCTTTTTGTAGAGGATACTGTTTTGTTTTTCTTTCTGTTGAATTAATTATTTATAATACAGATTGGCATTAAAGAGATTAATTTTGAATTATACTATTGTATATGAAATAGTCTACATCACCAATTTTAGTCACCCCAAATGTAGAAATGCGGCTATATTTAGAAGTTTACCAACCTGCTTTCATGGAATTATTTTCTTTATACTTTTTAATTAGGAAAGTATTAAACATTCAAAAAAGTTGAAAGAATAGTGCAGTGAATACTTTCACTTTACCCATTTATAGTCAATAATTGTTAACATTCTGCCATGTTACTTATTTTTTGTCCTTCTGTATACATATATTTAAACAACTTTTGAAAATTAATTGCAGATATCATGATACTTCACACTCACCTCACATACTTTAAGAAGTATCTTCTAAGAATAAGGGAATTCTTAGTTAGGAGAATGATAATCACACTCTCATTCTCCTAAGGAAAGTAGAAGTAATTACATAATATCTATATATTTAAATGTCTATGTTGTTAAGTTCTGTCGGGTTGGTTCCAACTCATGGCAACCCTGTATAGGATTCCCAAGGAGCAACTGATGGGTTTGTTTGTTGCTCCAACCTAGCTGTGTAGTGCTTATCCTGCAGTGCCAAAAAAATGTTCCACATAGCTGCTTTTCTGCTTTGTCTTCCTGTCACCTCTGCCCCCAAACAGGGTTCAATCAAGGTTCATGCATTGCATTTGGTGTGTTTGTTTTTAATATGAGTAATGGGATTTCATAAAAGTTTTATTCTATTCTTTACATTTACTATTAATTTTATAAAATGAAAGTGCCATTTTGTGTATATGCAGACTGTCTTTTAAGAATTTGTAAATGTTTTTAGAGAAATTCAATATTCATATTGAATTCTTACTTTTTTTTGTTTCCACAGATATTCCAAATGTCTTGGCTGGTACTGCATTTAATGTTGATGATGGAAATGGGGGCTTTGTAGTTCATTGGTTAAACAACAAGGAATTTCATTTTACATCATCCACTGAAATATTTATGCAGCAATTACGAAAAATTTCTGAAAAACAGACAGATCATGAGAGCGATGATGTGGACAGAGAGGATGAGGAACATCCTATGGAGGAGAGAGAGAGGGGCTTACATATGAAACTAGACCATGGTTAGTATCCTGTATGGAGAGTTTGCTTTCTTTAAAGTTATCAACCTTTTGGGATACCATCTTAGGTTGGAATCCCTCCTTCCTACTTTCCCTCCTTCCATTCATTCCACAAACATTACTGACCCTCTGTCATGGACCAGGCACTTTGCTAGGTCCTGAAAACATCATCTAATTTTGTATAGACAATTTTTTGTATAAAGTATTACTATTAAAGTCATATCTTTTCATGGGGAATAGTTTTACTCATGGTAATAAGAGTAATAGTGTGAATGATGTGTGATTTATTGGTAAGCAAGAAATACAGTAATATTCAATTCAGAATATGAAATTGCTTCCTTCTCTCTTTTTTTTTTTTCATTGTAAATTGTAAAAGGGATTTACTGCTTCTCAAGATACTATTGCCATTTATTATAGTTTAGTACATATATGAAATACTGTAGTCCTATTAAGTGTGTGTTGATAAGTTTGTTTTCTGGTTCAGAATTATCCCTGGATAGAGAATCGGAGGCAGGTACAGGATCATCAGAACATGAAGATGGAGAACGAGAGGGAAGTCCTAGAACGTACTTGAGACATCGAGTACCAATGCCGTTGCCTACAGTCCTGCTTGATCGGAAGATTGAAACGCTGCTAACTGAATGGAATAAGAATCCTGACATGCTTTTTACAATACACCCTGTAGATGGTACTTTTCTGGTGTGGCACATAAAGTATTTGGATGAATATAATCCTGGAATATTTAGACAAGTTCAGGTATGTATTACTGATGAAGTTGTTATATTTCTTTCCCTTTTTTTCACAATTTATGTAGACTTAGCAGGTTTTCAGAATGACTAAGGTTGTTAAATTTTTTTTTTTTTTTTTAAAGCAAATGAGAATGCTTGCTACCATTGGTGATCCATGACCATAAATTTACAAGCCTGGTTAATAAAAAGAAATTAATTTGACTTTGAAATGTAATACTGAATATTTGAAATATGAGTGTGTTGATTTTTCTGGGAATTCACAATTTTATGAATGAAAGTAAGACATTACCCTGAAAATGTGAATCAAGGATGAGCTTGTTCTTACCCTGCTTTTATCCCCTGAATCAAGCTGCCTTTCTTTGTTATCTTTCTCAATTTTATTTCTATCTAGATCTGTGTATTTTGATGTACAAGCCAGGCACTTGAAACACTTTTCCCATCAGTCTTCTGTGAAGCTATGAATAGAGATATGATGTTACATAAATAGAGGCAAGGGATTAGACCATGAAGATATTGAAAATGTTTTTTTCTCTTTTTTGGCTAGGAAACTGATATTTGGCATTTTGAAAATAGAAGTGTTTTGGAAGACTATTTTGAGAGGATGCAAGCTACTTGTACTGAATCATATAACTATGTTTCTTTCAGGTTTCTTTTTCTTCTCGGATTCCAGTTGCATTTCCCTCTGGTGATGCAAGCTCTCTTAGCAAAAATATTATGATGTATGCCTGCGTCAGTGCTACGAAAGATTCTCACCACTCCCTGTCACACCAGGAGACGGTGGCTGGAGGCAGTCCTCAAGGATCACACCCACACTCTGGACCACACAGCCCAAATTTAAACATTTTAGCTCCTACGGTAATGATGGTCTCTAAACACATCGATGGTTCTTTAAATCAATGGGCAGTCACTTTTGCTGACAAGTCTGCCTTTACCACTGTTTTAACTGTATCTCACAAATTTCGATACTGTGGTCATCGATTTCACCTCAACGATCTGGCGTGTCATTCAGTGTTACCACTGTTGTTGACGTCGTCTCATCATAATGCTCTCTTGACTCCGGAATCAGATTCAGACAGTAAATTCAACAGATTAGCGGAGCCTATAAAACACATGAAAAGTTCCTCAAAGCAACCCCTTAGGAATGCAGCAACGTGTACATTTCATGACCCCAATGCAATCTACAGTGAGCTTATTCTGTGGCGTGTAGACCCAATAGGACCTTTATCATATACTGGAGGAGTTTCAGAATTGGCACGAATTAACTCTTTACATACCTCAGCCTTCTCAAATGTGGCCTGGCTTCCAACTCTTATTCCCAGCTATTGTCTTGGTAAGTGTTCATTTTATCTGTGAAATGAATAAAAACACTGTATGGGGATAGAAAGCCTTACCTTTCTTCCTCAAAGTGGCAGGTGAATTTGAACTGCTGACCTCGCAGTTAGCAGCCTAACACATAACCCACTATGCCACCAGCACTCCTGATTAATCAATCATTTTATATACATTCATTTTATCTATTTTTTAAAAACAATTCTGGACCATGACCAAAAAAGACCAGTAAGACTATTTCTTTCTCATACTTCAACCAGTGATAAGAATAAAGTGCACATTATAATGAGAAACTTTTATTTTGCTTTCTCAGGCACATACTGCAATTCTGCAAGTGCTTGCTTTGTTGCTTCTGATGGCAAAAATCTGCGACTCTATCAGGCTGTGGTCGATGCAAGGAAATTACTGGATGAACTGTCAGATCCAGAGGCTTCGGTATGCTTTTCCCAATCTTTATTAACATATCCAGACTGATAAAGAATTCTCTCTTCTGTCTTTGTTAGTTGGTGGTTAGGGAATGAGCGTATATTCTGTGTATGTAACATGCATACATATATACACATTTGTATGGGTGGGTGTTTTTTTCCTTCCTTCCTTCCTTCCTTCCTTCCTTCCTTCCTTCCTTCACTTGAGGGGCGGGGATGCCATAGTCATCAAAAAAATAACATTCATTATATGCATAAGATTCAGTACATGTGACACATTCATTTTTGTTAATTTGTGTTCTATGGTATATGAATTAAAAATGCAGTTTTACAAATCACATTAATACATTGTATTTATGAAAAAATAAATTTGGTGTCTTTCCCTAAAATACCATTATTTATTCTTGACTTACTTCATACCTTAGTTCAGTTCTCTTAATCTTATATTGCTTAAAAAATGTTTTAAGGCAACTTTACTGAAATACGTGTTAAAGTTGGGAAAATTGAATTTTTCACAGCTCAATTCACCATTAAAAAAAAAAAAAATCTCTGTGTTCAGAAAATGACCTCAGTGGATGACCTCATTCTGGTAGTTCTGGGTCGGAATTGGAAATCATGTGTACTAGGTAATATAGAGATAAGAACAGTGAATTTTCCAAATACACATAAAAACATGAATGTATAAAACAACTGTCTAATAATGTTTTCAGTAGTGAAGACTCAAAAATATTTTTAACTACCAGCTGTTCCTTGGGAGAAAGATGAGACTTTCTGCTCCCGTAAAGAGTTACAGCCTCGGAAATCCTGTACAGGGTCATTATGAGTTGGAACCAACTCCACGGCATATAACAACAACAACTATATCCCATATGAGTAAAGTTTTACTAAAGGTATACAGAAATGACTACAACAGTACATTGGCAGAGAACTTCCAGAGGCTCAAGCTGGATTTTGAAGAGGACATACAATGAGGGATATCATTGCTAATGTTTGATGGATCTTGACTGAAAGCACAGAATACCAGAAAGATGTTTACCAGTGCTTTTCTGACTGTGCAAAGGCTTTTGATTGTGTGGATCATGACAAGCTATGGACAACATTGCGAAGTATGAGTATTCTGGAATACTTAATTGTGCTCATGAGGAATCTGTACATGGACCAAGAGGCAGTTGTTTGAACAGAACATGGGAGCACTGAATGATTTAAAATTAAGAGAGGTGTGTGACAGGGTTGTATTCTTTCACCATACTTATTCAACCTGTATGCTGAACAAATAATCCAAGATGCTAGGTTATATGAAGAAAAACATGGCCTCAGGATTGGAAGAAGACTCATTAACAACCTGCGATATGCAGATGATACAATCTTGCTTGCTGAAAGTGAAGAGGACTTAAAATATTTACTGATGAAGATCAAAGAACACAGCCTTCGGTATGCATTGCATTTCAATGTAAAGAAAACAAAAATCCTCACCACTGGACCAATAAACAACATTCTTATCAACGGAGAAAAGATTGAAGTTTTCAAGGACTTCATTCTTCTTGGATCAACTATCAACACTTATGAAAGCAGCAGTCAAGAAATCAAACGACGTATTGCATTAGGCAAATCTGCTGCACAAGACCTTTTTAAAGTGTTGAAGAGCAAAGATGTCAGTTTGAGGACTAAGGTGCGCCTGACCCAAGCCATGGTATTTTCAATAACCTCATATGCATGTGAAAGCTGGACAGTGAATAAGGAAGATCGTAGAAGAATTGATGCCTTTGAATTGTGGTGTTGGAGGAGAATACTGAAAGTGCCATGGACTGCCAAAATAACCAACAGATCTGTGTTGGAAGAAGAGCAGCCAGAGTGCTCCTTGGAGGCCAAGATGGCCAGACTCCGTCTCTCATACTTCGGACGTAGTATCAGGAGGGACCAGTCTCTGGAGAAAGATATCATGTTTGGAAAGGTGGAGGGTCAGAGAAAAAGAGGAAAACCCCCAGCGAGATGGATTGGCAGAGTGGCAGCATCAATGGGCTCAAGCGTGGCAACAATTGTGAGGCTGGCCCCGGACCAGGCATTGTTTCATTCTGTTGTGCATAGGGTTGCTATGAGTCAGTACTGACTCAATGGCACTTAACAACAACAACTATAATGCCTCTAGTTAGTTATGTTGTTGTTGTTAAGTGCCACAGAGTCAGTTTAACTCATGGCAACCCTGTACAGGGTTTTTGAGGAGCAGCTAGTGGGTTTGAACCATCGACCTTGTGGTTTGCAGTCCAGTGCTCATCCTGCAGTGCCATGCCAGGAGACCAGTTAGTTATGTTCTTGTTGTTGTTAAGTGCCACTGAGTCGGTTTTGACTCACCCCTTTTTGTACAAGGAGTGGCTTTTGTACAAATGTTTCCAAGGAGTGGCTGGTGAGTTTTAATTGCTAACCTTTTGGTTCAAATCAACCTTGAAGTCCAGTGCTTCAAGAAAGTATAAAAAAGCAGGTTTCAGCTTCTGTCTTTAATGAGGTTTTAATTTAGTCAAGATAAATTATTAGTAAAAAGTTAAATAACAGTTTAAGAGAGAAGAGGAAGTGTCTGTGTGAACTATGTTACTAGTTACTAAAAAGATGGCACAAGAATATTTCATAATCAAGAAAGTGAAGGGTGTGCGAAGGCGTATGTTGATCAGATTAGGGTAGACATAGAGCTCTTGATTAGGCTAGTATTTGGGTTGATTCTTGATGGATGGATAGGAAGTAGAAAGACATAGAGGCCAGCTTGGCCCGAGCAAGAGAATAGCTTGAGTGAACACAGAAAAATCCAGATATAGACATACCTTGGAGACCCTCCAGGTTCAGTTCCACACTCTGCCGTAGAAAGCAAATGTCACAGTAAAGGCAATCACATGAAGTTTTTGTTTCGTAGTGCATATAAAGGGAAGCACAGTACCACTGGACTTGAACAAGGTCAGCAGTTCAAGTCCACCAGCCAATTCATGGGAGAAAGATGAGGCTCTCTGTTACCACAGATTTTTTATAGCCTCAGAAAGCTGATACAGGGTTGGTATGAGTTGGAACCTACTCGACAGCACTTAACAGCAACAACAGTGCATATAAAAGATATATTTATTCTATGCTGTAGTTTATTAGGACTCCTGTAGGCTAAGGACTAGACAGCTAACCACAGGGTAGCATTTCAAACCCACCAGCTGCTCCTTGGAAACCTTGTGCGGTGTTGCTATGAGTCAGAACTGAGTCAACAGCATTTAACAACTAGTCTATTTCATGTGCAATAGCTTATGAAAAAGTTTGAAATATTGTGAGAATTACCAAAATGTGAGACAAAGTGAGCACTTGCCGGTGGAAAAATGTTCTGATATACTTGCTCAGAGCAGGATTGCTCAAGATCTTTCATTTGTAGCACAGTAAAAACCCTGTAGTATTTGCAAAGTGCTCTGGAACTAGCACTTGCATAAAGCTTGCTCCAGAGACAGTGAGAAAACCAGTTAGACTGAAGCTGAAGGTCTGCTATAGAGAAAATCTAGAAAAGGAGCATTCTAGAATTACAGAGTTTTAAGATACTTTAAAGGTTACCTAGTCTAACCTTTAAAGTATCAGCACTGGAGGAAGACTCATTAACAACCTGCTATATGCAGATGATACAACCTTGATCGCTGAAAGTGAAGAGGACTTGAAACATTTACTTATGAAGATCAAAGAGCACAGTCTTT
>NW_006408522.1:21996646-21999684 GCF_000296735.1 Chrysochloris asiatica
GATGGACTCAAGTGTGGCAGCGGTAGTGAGGTTGGCCCAGGATCGGACATTGTTTCGTTCTGCTGTGCATGGGGTCGCTATGAGTCGGTTCTGACTTGATGGTACCTGACAACAACAACGTCTAACCAGCTATCTGCTATTTTACTCCCCTCTACACTAACCAGCGAAGTCCTGTGGGTTAATGCTCTGGGCTGTACAGTCCTGTGCACTGCAAGGTCGGCAGTTCAAGCTCACCAGCCCCTGTGCGGAAACCCTATACAGGGTTGCTGTGGGTTGGAAATGACTTGATGGCACTTAATAACAACAGCACACTCATCAGCAGGAGTCCTGGTATGGCTCTGTGGGATGATGCATTGGACTGAAAAGTTGGCTTGAATGGCAAGGTTGGCAGTTCAACCCACCAGCCACTCCTTGGAAACCCTATACAGGGTCGCTAAGAATTGGAACATACTCAGTGGCACTTAACAACAACAACAACAACAACTACATTTCTAAAGGAACTCTGTTGGGGCAGTGGGTTAGCTGGGCTGCTAACTGAAAGATGTGTGGTTTGAACCCACAGCTGCTTTGTGGGAGAAACATAAGACTGTCTGCTTCCGTAAAGATTTACAGCCTAGGAAACCCTAGGGAACAGTTCTACCCCGGATTGCTCTGAGTTGGAATGGTCTTGACAACAGTGGGTTGGATGGGCACTACATTTCTGCCAACTTTTCAAGTGGCATTGAATGGAGAAAACTCAGCTCCTCTAAATGCAGCACATTCTGTCATTAAATTACTCTAATTCAAGGTGAATAACCAGCTGCTCTGCAGTAATTCAGTTTGTATTCCCTAAATCCTTCGTTAGTCCTGTTTATAACAAGTCCAGTATTCTTTATATGTGATTTGTTGTTGTTGTTAAGTGCTTTCGAGTCGGTTCTGACCCATAGTGACCCTGAACAGGGTTTCTGAGGCTGTAAACCTTTACGGGAGCAGAAAGCCTTATGTTTCTCCCACGGAGCAGCTGGTAGTTTCGAACTGCTGACCTTGTGGTTCGCAGCCTGATTCATAACCACTACGCTACCAGAGTTCCTTTTATGTGATAACACCTCAGATATTTGAAGACAGCTATTTTATTGTGGTGTTGTAGGATAAGCACTGGACTGCTAACAACAAGGTTGGCAGTTCAAACCCACCAGTACTTCTTGGAAATCCTATACCGGTTTGCTATGTGTTGGAATCAACTTGACGGCATTTAACAATAACAATCTTGTGACCACTGAACAGTTTTTTCCTTGGGCTAAACCTGTTCCTTCTGCCTCATAATTAGATTATCTTAAGTATTTTTCATTTGACCATCCTGGTTAGTCTTCTGGGCAGGTTTCAGATTTTATACTCTGAGCATTGTAGAATCCCTAGACTATAACAGGATTATGGCTTCTACATAAGATTCTGTTATGTTGGCAGTTGTGCTGCATTCTTTGTATACATATAATATCCCAAAGTTGTTTTTTAGCTTGTAAGCTATATTTGTTTACTTAACAGTTCCTTTGAATTTGAGACCCAAATGTAGTACTCTTATCTTTCTAGACTCAATTTGCCAATCCACCTACTTAGTACCTTTTTGAATCAAGATTCTTTTATTCTGTGTATTTGTTATTGTTTTATGACAGACATGTCACCAGCCTATGTCATGAGTCTTGTTTCTACATCTGCAGTTATGGTTAATTATAAAAATGTTAAACACTGTAGAACCGAAGACACTATTTAGTAGTATCCATTTGAAGTCCTTCTCTGTTTTTAATGTTTGTAATATTTCAATAGTTTGCCCCAATGATTTCTGTGTGGCAGTTTTGTCATATGCTTTTTTTCACCACCACCCCCCCCCCCCATTCTATGCTGAAGTAAAATCTATTTTGTGTACGAAATCTGCAGCTATGTATGTGGTAATCCAGTGAAAGAAAGAAGCCAAATTTGTAAGAGATAACTTGTTTTAATATATACACCTGCCAGCTCTTGATGACTGATGGATATCAAGCTCCTTGGTTACTTTCCTTTATGGAAATTGGAACATTTACCTGTTGTTAGTCTTTTGGTAGTCTTACTTTCCAAGTGCTGCTTCACACAAATACCATAAATGGATGGGACTTTAGAGAACAAATTAATTTTTCACAGTTCTGGAGCCTGAAAGTCCAAATCCAGGTCTCAGCCATGTCAATTCCGTCCGTCCTTTTCCTGTGGTCCTGGCCACTCCTTGGTTCTGTGGCTTGTAGACAGTCCTCACATAGTATCTATCTTTGCCCTCTATTTGTGTCTCCTTATCTATTCTGGTCTTTTAAAATTCAGAAGTGATTAAGTTTATGATCCACCCTACAATGGTGTGACCTAATGAATATAAAAATAGAAAAATGCTATTTCCAAACAGGATTTCAAAGCATTCCCCATGATTTTTCAGAGAACCTCACTCATAGATTTCCCAATTCCTTAAATATTCTTTTTCCAGAAAATATAGATTCGTTTAGCATTGTAAGACATTATTGGAATCTCTTTTGCCTTATACTTCCCTTTACCTTACTTCATCTTCAATTTTCATTACATTTTAAAAAGTTTAAAAAGCAATATTTATTTATTGTAGAAAATTTTTAGTTTTAATACTTTTTCATGTGAAATTCTTGAAGTAGAACACCAGTGGCAAAGTAGGAATTAAAGACTTCTTTATTCTCTGCATCTTTACTACACTACACTAACCCATCGGCCTCTGTTAATGAGCTTATCTTTTCCTTTATGTTTATACTTTGAAAACCAAAACCCAAAGTAAGCCCACTGGCACTGAGTTGATTCCAACTCATAGCGATCTCGTAGAAGGTTTCTGAGACTGTAAATCTTTTATTTATTTATTTATTTTATGTTTTTATTGTGAATTGAGTGAAAGTTTATTGGGCAGATCATCAGTTTTACATTCAACAAATCATGTACTTTGTTTCATTACAATGATTATAATCTCCACCATGTACCATCAGTTAACAGTATTTCTCTCTATTCATTTTAGCTTTTTTTTTTTT
>NW_006408522.1:21999849-22012280 GCF_000296735.1 Chrysochloris asiatica
GGGTAGGGTCCCACTCTCTGCTCTTTTCCCTTGATGGTCCCAGGGACCTCCGCTCCTAGACTGAAAAGTTAATCACTGCCCTCCTTGCTACAAAACATCTACCTTTACATTTCCAACCCTCACTAGTTTTTTTTTGTTTTTTTTTTTGTATCCATATCCCCCCACCCCTTTATTTTTTAAGTTTTTATTGTGAATTATGTGATAATTTACATGGGAGAACATTGGCTTTGCATTCATTCTGTTGTATATCGTTTCACTGCCATGATTATAATCCCTTTCATGAATCATCAAACAACCAAACGGTACACCCCGCAAGCCTGCCCCCCTGTCGTCAGCACACAGCCCCTCTCCCTCTCTGGGTCTAGAGTCCCCAGCCGCTCCATCTCTCCACGTCATCGTTTCTGCCTCCATTTCTGGTGTCACTGCTTCTCTGGGTAGGGTCCCGCACTCTGTTCTTCTTCCTTGCTGGTCCCAGGGACCTCAATTCCTGGACTGCAAAGTCAACCACTCCCCTCCTTTTGCTACAAAATGTCTACCTTTACATTCCCAACCCTCACAAGCAGTCCTGATAGCAATTATTCACTGTTGTATCACAAGAGTCCTTTCCCCATTTCCTTTCATCAGCCCCACTCAGACAGATTGGATACTACTCAGTGGAGAATCTACCTTCCTCCATGCCCTTTGGATATAGGCTCCCTCTTGAAAGCTTGTAAGCCAGTCACTTCTTGCCTTTGTAGCCCCGCCTTTTTGGGTAGCCAATGTCCAAGTTACCAATCCCTGTCTACTCTGTGCCCCAAGGGGGTGGGAATGAGCCTCGTTGTAAAGATTTGTTCCCTCTTTCGAGCTATTGTATCCATAGGTGTAGGTCAAGTTCATCAAATTGTATCAGATTACTCTTTTTCCCCCTCTTTTTTCATTTAGTCGAGTTCTGATCATCCAGCCATTGAAACGTGGTTAAGTAGGTCTTATCTGCAAGTGTAGGTGTTCTTGTGCATATTCCCTCACTTCTTATCAGCTGGATGCTTCACTCTCCACTCTAGTCCTCTGTGACTATGTCAGTGGCTCTGGGCCCAGGAGTCCCCAGGTCTTGCCACACTGCTGGCCAACCAAGTCTCCACCCAGGTTCACAGGAGTCTGTTGACTTAGCTCAAAGCTTCATTGCTGTTTTTCCCTCACTTCCCAACGTCAGACTTCATGCCTGCTCATGTATTACCCATGAGTCTTAGTCTTGGAAGGGGGTTTGTCCTGAGGGGACCCGACCACTTGCCTTGATGTCTCCTTGTTCTTGTGATTATTTTTTAATTTTTCCTGTCAGTCTTTCTTTTAAGAAGTATCTTCTGTTCTTCTAGCCAATGTAGCCACTCCAGGCTGGTCTACTTGTCCTTTTCAAGTGGAAATTTCCCACCTCTGAAGAATCTGGATAGGGTTCAGGATTCCATCTTTGGTCTTATGGAGTGCAGAGGCTCCACAGGAAGCCTCCTTCACTGGGCAAGTTGTAGCCCTATTTTAGGTATTCCAATCAGTTATAGGCAGTAGGTGGATTTACAGCCTTTCGATGGTGATATTTCTGGTTATTCCTTTCTCTCCTCCTCAAGTGTTTATTTTACAATGGTATGCAAGGGAAGCCAAGATTCAAAAGAGAGCCAAGCATCTTAACATTATTCCCCCCTTTTATCCATTCAAACCATGCCTCAATCCCTGTATCCTAGAACTCTGTTGTTCCAGGGTTATGCATACATCATTATTTACCTCTGTCCCACTGAGCCCATGCAAACCTGCATAACTGTTCTCCCATCCGCCTTGTTCTTCCATTCCCCTCCCCCTTCTTGTGTTTTGCGCCCGCCCCCCCACCAGCATCCAAACTATCCTGTGTGCATTCCCTACCCTGTGCTCCACCTTCCCCTCCCTCCCCTCACCCCAATTCCCACATCCGAATAACCAGCAAGGAATCCCCCCTCCCTTTTAGTATGTTTTGTTTTGTTGTTTTTCTTAGTCTTTTACAATAGTGGTCCTATGCAGTATTTCATTTTTTATGACTGACTAATTTCACTCAACATAATGTCCTCAAGGTTTGTCCATGTTATGTGGTAGCTTACAGCTTCCTTGTTGTTCTTCAAGGTAGCATAATATTCTATTGTGTGTAGGTACCACAATTTGTTTATCCATTCTTCAATTGATGAGCTCTTAGACTGTCTTCATCTTTTTGTTATTGTAAATAGTGCTGCTATGAACATTGGTGTGCATATATCTACTCTTGTTATGGCTTGTATGGCAAACCTTTATAGGAGCAGAAAACCTTATCTTTTATCAGAGGAGTGGCTGGTAGGTTTGAACTGCTGAACTTGTGGTTAGCAGTCCCATGTTTATCCTACAGTGCCACCAGGGGTCCTACTATCATTTATTAAAAGTTAGTGTTCAGAGCCTTGTCCTGCTTGTCTGACTTAGAACTTTAAGTTGATACGGCGACTTTCTGTTAAGTTTTCATTATTTCTGTTCATTCTTTTTATTTTCTTAGAGCAACAGTTTGCCTAGTTGCTTCCTTTACTAATTGTGAGTTGAAATATAGTAGGTTATCATGTGCTGTCCTCACCTCAAATGAGATTCTTAGTAGAAGCTAAGTAAAGATTAGCTTTATTTGTATGTTTTAGAGCAGTTTTAGGTTTGTGGAAAATTATACAGGAAGTACAGAGGATTCCTATGTACACTTTTCATCTCCTGCACACAGATTGTCCGGTACAGTTATGTGCTACATGATGTCCATTTGGGCCACATCTGTCCTCATGTACACCATCGGTCCCCTAACATTATAATAATGTTCAGAAATCCTGATCAGAGAATGGGACATAGTGAATGCAGTAGCTTCCTGCACACAACGCAATAGCTTCCTGCACACAACACATGTATCTCCTTTCTCTTGTGTATAAAACAGTCTCACTGCCGGGCATGTAATGGTGCAGTGTATATGCAAGGGTGCGTCACAAAGTTTGTAGAAAAATTCCATTATCTATGTCCACAAAAGTCTTTTGAAGCCCCATTGTTGATCTAGGATGGATGGTGGTGAAGCCCCATTGTTGATCTAGGATGGATGGTGGTGAAGCCCCATTGTTGATCTAGGATGGATGGTGGTGAAGCCCCATTATTGATCTAGGGTGGATGGTGGTGGCAATAATAATAACCAGGCCTTCTGGTTATTGTTAAAAATCACCCCCTGGTGACTTTTCACCTGTTTTGGACACTGAGGATTCCATCTTAAACATATGACTATGTATATTTCAGGGGGCTTCAGAAATCTCAAAGATAATGGAATGAAAAAATAGCAGAATTTTCCATAAACGTTTGAAGCCCCCTTGTACAAATGAAACAAAAATTTTGTGAAATATTTTCTAAATTATGAAATATTTTATCTTTCCTTTTCTCTTTTATTCGGTTCCATTAAAATGGTGATTGTGATTGACAATGTTGCTTTCTTTAATGGTTTATGACCTACAATTAAAAAATACTGCCATAGGAATTCTATTTTTTTGTAGAAATGTGAACCAAAATCCATACATAGAAAGACTCCTAGTTTCATTTAAAAAACACTGAGCCAAATGAAGAGTGTCATCTATTGAGTAACTTACTTCCTGTAGGGAAAAGACATATGACTACACTGTAGTGTGAGAAATGCTATAATAAAGGTGAAAGTATTTTGCTCTTGGGATTACAGATGAAGGAGCAATAGACGTTGTATGGGAACCAGGGACATTTAATTAAAGAGCTAGTGATTCAGTGGGGGTGGGTAGGAGAGAAAGCACTTAGGAGGGTTCATTGCTTCTTTTCTGGCTTAATTCTTGTTATTGATGAATAACCACCACCATGGCCATGCACTTTCTCATGAGTCATGTAATTAACCTTGATGATGACAGTATTAACCTGAAATAAACTAAGGAAATAAAACTCAGAAGGTCAGGTAATCCACTCAGGGTTACATACCTAGTACACAGCAACACATTTTCCTGTCTCCAGAGGTCATGGGAAGACCTTGAAGTCTCTCTCATTGAAAAAGGTAGAAAGCAAGCAATTTCAGTGTTTGCTCAAAATCCCAGCCTATCTCCTTATCTTTGTTTTTTTATGAAATTTGTGAAAATGAAGAAGACATGCTAACGTATGTGTGACTTATGATTACTTATGTAAACACTATTAGATTTATTTGAACTGCCCAGTTAATTTAAAAATGATAATTAAAAAGAGTGTAGAAAGTTGAAATATATATTGGAATGTATCCATTGCCATTTTCAATTGGTGAATATTTAAAGGGGGCATTTAATGTCTATGATACTATATCATATGTACAGTGGATTAGTAAATTATTGTTCGTTAATCTTTTGTGTTTTTTATTTACAGAAACTTATCGGAGAGGTGTTTAATATTGTGAGCCAACAGTCTACTGCTCGACCTGGCTGCATTATTGAACTTGATGCAATAACCAACCAAGTAAGAACATGCTTGTGATAAATTAAAATACTATCTCAGAGTGCTATAGATATAAAATTCTCAGACTAATTCTCTTATTTGATACTAAATACATCCAGCTTCTATTGATCCTTCTAGAGAAAATCTGCTAATGACTTAGGAATTATTCTCCGTGTTTCCTTTATCTTTAAGACTTGTTTCTTGTTTGAAATATGACTTTATCAGGGAAGCTATGACCCTGGTCCTGAATTACTGAGGGAAGGGACAGTACAGCTGTATAGATGCCCCAGCTGTGGTTTCTGTTTTGACATTGTTATATTGTTTTATATTATTACTCATCTCAGTTCAGAGGGTGACATTAGCTTTCAAGTGTTTGTCTTGTTCTGCACATTAGGTGATTTTATGAAAGTAGGTGAAAGTGAAATTCGGGCCAACATCTGCAGTTCCTTACTAATCACAGGTGTTTTGAGTAGTCAGTACCCTTTCTAGCTACTGCCTAAAAAAGGAAGTGAACCCTTCTTCCTTTAGGTAGCTTGTAAAACTCATTCTACCTCTCAGCATATTTGTTTTTCAGGATCGTGTTATGGGCGGTGGGGGAGAAATATACATTGATTTAAATACTAAGAAAGCATTAGTTTGGGTGAGTAAGTTACCAATATTTTCTACCAAGGAAATGAAGACAATGCCAATCTTATTTAAAAATTAGTATAAAGTTGTATAATTTTCTTATGGTGCTTTATGCATTCTATTTTTTTCTGTTGAAAAAAAAAATGTGATAGTTTCCACATGGAAACTGTTCAATATGGAGAAATTACCATATTAGCTCTTGGCAACAGAATTGGGCCTGGGAATTTTTACAGTTCCATCAGATTTTAATGTCACATGTTGTTAAGTGCCACGGAGTCTGTTCAGACTCACAGCTATGCTGTTTAGGGTTTCCAAGGAGCAGCTGGTGGGTTTGAACCTCTGACCTTGCAGTTAGCAGTCCAGTGCTAATCGTATAGTGCCACAGGTACTCACTAATGCCTCTTAGGAAATCTTTTATTTTCTTTTGCTTCAAATTCAATCTATAATTTTTATTTTTGACTCCAAATGGATATGGAAGAAGGATGGGTTTGCTTTTTCTCTTAGAGGTAACCTTAATTTTTAATGGACTCGATTTTAAATTCATGCCCCTACTCTAGTTTGTTCTTTATGTTTTACCATGAAATATTTACATTGTCCACTTTCACTAAGCATTGTTTGTTTTACTTGCTCAAGAATTTCCTTCTCTGTTTGTGGCTATCTTGTTAACACAGAGCTGGAAAACTGCATGGACTGCTAATGATTAGGCTTACAAATGACAACTTCTAAAACTCATTTCACTTTGTTCTTTAGGTGTTGTATGGTTTTTATAACCACTAACACATCACCCTTCCCTTCTCTTTCACTTACTCTTTTTCGGTTGGGAAGGTGATTTTATATACTATGAATGTGAAGAGGTTTCTTATGTTTCTATCTAGAGGCATGAAAATCTGTAACTTACAAAAATTCTGTGGTTCAACCTACTGCTATAACCTTTTAGAAAATGTTTCTTACTATGTAAGAAGGAACCGACTCCATGGCACACAGCAACAACAATGTAAACAGGCTGATTTTTCTTTATTCTCTAACATGTTACACACACACACACACATTCACCAGTCAATGCTGGGATGATCATAGCTGTTTCTCTTTCTTGAAATCTATGGGGCTGCCATCTAATTGTCTCTGCACATTTCCACAATAAGTATTTGTTTGAATCTTGCTCTTTTTTGAATTTCTGTTCAAGTAGTCATTTGTGATTCTCTTTGCTTTTCATTATGTGGTGCAAAAATATGATCATGTAACATAGGAGCTGACAATGATGGTTATTCTATCTCCTAGAAATAATAGCTGCTTACTTACAAATATATTTCTCCAGAGATGTGCTATCCCATTGGCTGTTACAGGATTCTTTATAGTTTCTACTTGATAGGCCCATTGGGATACTTTGAGGGTCTTTCTTTCTTTTCTGGTTCTTATTTAGAATTGTAAAAATGAAGAGTCCTGTACTGTTGTGTCTTAGATATTTAACTATTTTGGCATAGCCCTCCCCAGCCAGCTGTGAGACCTGATGCTTCTTGGACTCAAAGTGGTATCCATTGTTTATATTTTTGCAGCTTTTTGTTGTTGTTGTTGCTTTTACTGGATCACCTCTGTTTTATTATTGACTGTTAACATCTGTGAAAGTAATTGTTCTCTGCCCAGGATTATTTTAATGATTTTTTCCCCCTTCTGTTTCTTTTCCTTTTCTAATTAGTCAACTGATAAAGAATAGATCTTGCTAGAGAAAAGATTTCTTTTCTTGGGGAGGTGGCTGGTAGGAGATAGGGAATTTCAAAAGTAAAAACTCTTTCATTTTTTTCCTATTTTAGTGTGGCTCAAATACACAGTTGCTTCATGTGTTTCAAGAAGACTTCATTATAGGATATAAACCCCATAAGGAAGATGTAGAAAAAAAGGAAACAGAAATCTTTTTTCAGCCATCACAAGGTACTTTTAAAACTAATCTGTTTGTTTATCTTAATCCTAAAAATAAAAACCTCTGAACTTTCAGAGTATGGATCTTTGTATCATAAGTCATCACTTTCATAATTTTTTACTTATATACTAATTGTGTCAGAATTGCTTGTTTGTAGATGAAGAAGGCATTTGAGTGCGAATTACATTTTGAAAGAAAGACAGTTTTACTGGTAATATATACCTTTGCCAAGAAAAAGTATTTATGAAATCTAGTTCATTAAAAAAAGTAATTAGATTATGTTGAATAGCAGTAAGTTCTCTGTGGTATCTAAAGGGAGCCAAGGAATTTTATTATAGGTTTAGCCAACCAAACCCACTGCCATCAACTGATTCCAACTCATACCAACCCTAAATAGGGTTTCTGAGATTGTAAACCTTCATGGGACAGACATGCTCATCTCTTGTTTGAATCACCAACTTTGTGGTTCGCATCAGAGGAGCAGCAGCAGCCAAACCTAGAGGCGGATCACAAGACAGCACAGAGCAAGTGGAGCTGAGTGCCTTTGGGCAGGAGGCTGGCTTGTGGCATGGGGGCCTCCAGGCATTTAATTGGGGCAACTAGAGCAGAGGACCTTTAGTCTGAGGCTTATAGTAGAGTGGGTGATGTGCCCTTTGGCATTTATCAGCAACACTAAAGAGCTTTGTAACATTGCTGGAACAGGGCAGAGGCCAAGGGGCTCAAGGCTGAGAGGCCAAGGTCTAGAGAGAGGTTTGCCTTCAGGCATGGTTACGGGAAGCTGTCCTGACTAGAAGAACTGCGCCCTGAGCATTTCTGATGCTGAACTGTATGTAACCTGCTAACTTCCCTACTAAACCCTGTAACTGTGAGTGTGGTGTCTGAGTTTGTGTGACCACTGAGATGGATCATTGAACTGAGCTGAGTTGAGAGTGCTGTAGGAGCCATGGATTCTTTTACAGTTTAAGGGGGAACTTTTGCTAGATACAGACACACCTATAAAATATATTCCTTTAATATTACCTTATCAGGGTGCTGGAGTTCTGGTGTGGTGCTATAGGATTGGCACTGGACTGCTAACCAGAAGGCTGGCCGTTCAAATCTACCAGCTGTTGCTTGGAAATCGTATGCAGGGTCACTATGAGTTTCAACTAACTCGACACTTTACAACAATAACAATCAAGGTGCAACAATAATAATTTTTAGAAGGATTAGCACGAGGCTTGTCTTTATGAGGTGGAGGTTAAAGGCATCCCAAATGTCCGACTGTCCTCAAGTGTTAATACTACTCCATAACCCTGATATCAACCAGTACTTCTCCCTCAGTGTCACCTGGATGTCCCAGAGTTCCGCAGTTCACTGCAATGTCTCACAGAACTCATGGGCTGTCAGGGAAGTGGCTCACACAGTTGTGATGGCTGGCAAGCCCCAAGTCCCCAGTTCAGACTTCATTCTGGAGGATTCTCCTAACTCATGCCTCATCGGGTTCACAAGGCTGCCAGCTTAAGTCCCAAGAACTGGAGGTTTCATGGAGAGGAGCTTGATCAGCCAAGCAAAGGAACACATCACCACATGGCTCATTTTATACCCAGCAGGATGGCAAAACTGACCAAGCCTTCTTTAGATTTCTAAGACTGTACAATCACTGTTAACAGTCACTCATGAATCAACCATAAAACCCTATTACTAGCTCCCCCACCTTCTCTTATCAAGACCCATTAGGAAAAAGTCATTTGGTGGGAGTTACAAAGACATGGCTAAAAGAGACTTTCAGTAGTTCACAGCACTGCAGCAACCCAGCACCTAACCCACAGCACCACACCACCAGGGCTCTTTATAGGTTTGAAGACATCCCAGTAAATTTCTACAGAGCACTGATGACTATAGGAGTCCTGGTGTGGCACTGTGGGTTAATGCACTGGACTGCAAAGACAGTTTGAACCTCAGCGTCGGCAGTTCAAGCTCACCAACTGCTCCTCGGAAACTATACAGAGTTGCTAAGAGTCGTAACTGACTCAATGGCACTTAACAACAATAAACAACAGCTGATGAATATAGGGTATAAACGGTTCTACTGTGTGGTACACCAGAAACCTAATGTGCCTAGGTTTAGTAATTCTTTTTTCCCTTTTGTGGAAGAAAGTAGTTTCTTCAGAAGACCTTTCCAAAACAAGCCATACGGTATTTAACTGTTTTTCCTAGCCTTTAAAAACATTTTTATTGTGTAAACTTGAAGGTTTACAAAGCAGATCATCAGTTTTACATTCAGCAAATCATATACTCTGCTTCATTACAACGATTGCAGTTCCTCTCCATGGACCATCAGTTAACAACATTTACCTCTATTTTCTGTAATTCTTGCATTCCTCTCTGTCTTCTGCTAACTTTGTGTTTCCTCTGCCAACCTCCCCCTTGTTGTGTACTGCCTGCTTCGTCACCCCTGTTAACATGATACCCTCTAGCCTGTGAATCCCCCCTCCTTCCCAGTAACCATCATAGAGTATTTCATTTAGCAAGAAAGTCTTTCCTTAACTTTTTACAACAGGTCTCATTCTTGCTCTCTTTGTAAAGAACTTGATATGTATATTTCTTCTCTTCCCTGCCCCTATCTTGTTTTGTACTTTCTGTTTTAATTAATTTTTTATTTAAAAAAAAAGTGTCAACTAAGACAAAAGTAGAGTGACCAGTTAAATGAGCTTCACATGCTCAGACCTAGATAGGTTGACTTAAGGTATTGCCATGCTTGTTTTTATTGACCCTATTTTTTTTTCTTTGCCTTTTTCTCTTGAATTATTTTATAGCAAATGCAGCCATCACATTGTTTCACTGTGTGCTTCCATATGCATGTCTCAGAAATGACATTTTCTTACATGTGTACCTTTATCATATTGATAAATAACAAAAAAGTCCTCAGAATTAAAATGATTAGCTCATATTTACTCAGTTGTCTCAAAAATGTCAGGGCATGTGTGTGTGTGTGTTTGTCATTAGTTAGAATCTGTATACAAACAAGGCCTATACATTATGTTTAATTTCCTATTCAAACCAGTTGCTGTCAGGTCAGTTCTGACTCAGGGCAACCTCACGTGTGCAGAGTAGAAATGCAGTCCAGAGGGGTTTCAAGGTTGTGACCTTTCAGAAGCAGTTCACCAGGCCTGTCTTTCAACGTACCTCTGGGTGGGCTTGAACGACCAATATTTCAGTTAATAGTTGAATGTGTAACCATTTGTACCATTCAAGAACCCTCCTTGCCAACTAAGAATCTAAAGAGTGGTCTCAGCGTAATGAGTTCATACTGCAGATGCCTCTAGCAGTTACTGATGAATTTGTTTTTCTGAGTATCATTGTCAATCTTTTTTTTTTTTTAAGCCTATTTATTGAAGAGTACTATACATACAGAGAATTGCTCATATAACTTTTGGATTTCAATGTAGTTAGTCAAACAGTTGCAATTACTACTCTGTTTTAGCTCACATTGTCTTAGGTTAGGTTAGTGAGGACCCATTCAAATTAGTCCTGAGTCCTTTTGACACAACTTCACTTTCCTTTGAAAGCTTTCTTCTTTTTAGGCACAAGATAGCTCAGTATTATATTGTACATTTCCTTAGCAAGAACGGAACCATCCCTTCAAGCTGTTCTTTTAAATGAAGAGTGGTATTTAGAGACCGCAATTAAAGCTCTTGAAATGTTCATTGCTAACGATTTCATTGCTGATGGTAAAGTGGGTTTAAGCTTTGGGCTGCTAACCACAAGATTGGTGGTTCAAGACCACCAGCTGCTTCACGGGAGAAAGATGAGACTGTCTGCTCCCATAAAAATTTAGTCACAGAAGCCCTATGGAGCAGTTCCCTTCTGCCCTAGGGAGCCCTCGCTTCTGTCCTGTGGAGCAATTCCCTTCTGCCCTGTAAGGTTGCTGTGAGCTGGAATCGACATGATGGCAGTGGTTTGGCTTTTTAATTTTCATGAGTTGCCATTATGGGTTTTCATTTTTAAGGAGTTTTTGTCAGAACTGTGGTAGATTTTGTTCTCATATCTGAATCATGTAATTGTCAACAGAAAAATAATTATGATCACAAGTAATGTCTTTTCTTTAAAAAAAGCATGAAATTTCTAAAAATTTCTTTCTGAGATGTGGATAGGACTTTTGTGATACAATAGTGAATAATTGTGATCAGGACTGACTGTGAGGGTTGGAAATGTAAAGGTAGATGTTTTGTAGCAAAAGGAGGGGAGTGATTAACTTTGCAGTCTAAGATGATGACGATGACGTGAAGAGATGGAACAGCCAGGGACTCTAGAGCCAGAGAGGGAGAGGGGCTGTGAGCTGACAACCGGGCTGAGGAGGGGTGGGGGGGAACAGACTTGCAGGGTATACCTTTTGTTTGTTTGATGATGCATGGAGGGGATTGTAATCATGGCAATGAAACGATATATATACGATAGGATGAATGTAAAGCTAATGTTCTCTCATGTAAACTATCACAATAAAACAAAATCCAAAAAATTTCCTTCTGTATCACTACAGCCCCTTCACTTGCAACTTCTGTTTTGTTTTTAAATGCTGTTTTCATACAGGAAAAGTAGGAAGGTTACTGTTTATTTCATTCCTTTTTGTAGCCAGTTTTCCAAATAATCATTTAATATCCTAGTTACTTGCAAGTGTATCTAATAAATGCATACCACACTCTTTCATTGTTTCTTTTTTCTCTGTACCATCTTTTCCTTTCTTTCTGTGTGCTCTCTCTCATTTGGTATAGTTGTAATTTTGTAACATATAGTCAGTGTATTATTTGATAAATTATCTTATCTTTGATCAGTACATGTTTTTATCATGCCCTTTTGACATAACTCCACTAGTCTTTGGTAGCTAGCTGATTTTTTGACACAACAATTATATGATAGTGTTCCTAAAAGTCTCTTGCTCCTTTTTTCCTCCCAGCTTCTAGGCATATTGAAAGGTCTTTTTATCTTCTAGAAAGCATCTTCAACCCTATTAAATTAGCCATATTAACGTAAGTACCCTTTTTCTTTGAATAATAGGATATCGCCCACCACCATTTTCAGAAAAATTCTTTCTAGTCGTCATTGAAAAGGATAGCAATAATTATTCTATTCTCCATATGTGGCACCTTCACCTTCAATCTGTACAAGCATGTTTAGGTAAGTAACAATTTCATTTTACACAAGAAATGATATGATATGGTTTCATTGAATTTGTTTTAGATTGATTAATTCTTATAAGATGAGATTCCAATCAAATACATATATATCATACTTTTAATATGGGGTAAAGGAGCTCTGATAGCATAGTGGTTATGAATCAGGCTGCTAACCTAACTATTGACCTTATGGTTCAAACTGACCTTGTGGTCCAGTGCATTATCCTGCAGCACCACGTCAGGACCCCTGGTTGATACCAAAAACAAGTAAATTGCTTTAA
>NW_006408522.1:22012560-22045036 GCF_000296735.1 Chrysochloris asiatica
ATATATATATATATATAAAATCAGGGTAATTAGTAAAAATCTGAAAGTTGATTTTGTCTCCAAAATACTTGTAAGAAACCATGTGCAAATTTTTATTGTAGCTGTTATGTATATATAGTGCGTGTAACAATACATGTCACAATTGATTTTCAAAGCCAAAGCTGCAGAAGGTGTTTCCTCAGAGAGAATGCTTTCAGTCCCTGGTCAGAAGACAGTTGACGCGTCTTCAGAAGCTTCACCTAGTGTGAGCCATATGCCACATTCTTCATCAATTGCCAATCTTCAAACGGCCAGTAAACTTATTCTGAGTTCTAGACTGGTTTATAGCCGACCTCTTGACCTTCCAGAAGGAGTTGAAGTAATAAGAGCAACACCTTCAGCAGGTAAGTAACTGAGTGGGGAGTTGTAACTGAGGACGATCATCAGTGGGTAAAACTGATGAGCTCATCTGAAATATGTGCTTTATTGAAATAAGAATTTATTTTTTAGTAATGATACATCTGTTTAGAAACATGTGTTTGTTAGAAACAATTTCTTGTGATAAATGTTATTAGCTTGGCCAAAAACAGTGTAAGCATTTAATGTGTGGCTTCGTGCCTGAGTTTTCATTTCGTGGAATACTATCATAGTAATATTGCAAAAAACAAACAAGTTCATTTGTATATCACTGAACTTTTTTTTTCAGTTAAGACTTTTTAAAATCAGCATTGTGCTAATCATGTCTCATTTTCATTTCACAGAGGTTGACAAATACTTTGAATGAACTATATTTTGGCTATCCTAGAATGACACCAAGTTTAGCAAGGCAGATACAGTAGTTTGGAGGGGCTGGCTTCTGTATTTTAAATGATCTGTCATTGTGGAAGTCTAATTGTGGTTCCTTGTTTAGCTGCCTGAAAACATTTTGATGGTAGGAGTAGACTAGGGTCTGGGTTATTTGAAGGGAAGTTAGGAATTTTGAAGGGCAGAGTGAAATGTCTACTTAAGCATTTATGATGAAAGTGATAACAAATACAGAATAAAAATCCATTGACGCTTGTTGTGGTAGCAGCATATATAAATTATGGCAGATAACAGATTTATTGATTAAGAGTTGAATTGCCATTGCTTTTGAGTTTTAACTTAAATGTTTGCCTCATTTAAACTTAATTACCGAGAAACAAACTAAGAGATTATTACTGCATGTTTTGATTTTACTAAAGGACTTCTACAGCTGCAGTAGTCCTTGGACATTGACACAGGAAAAATGGCAGAGCAGTAACAAGGAGGGCACTGAAGAGTTATCCTAAAGCAGCTTAATAGTGGCCTTGTGTTTATCACAGTCTGTAATTTGATTGCTAGCATGTTGTTCTGTGGTTCCATTATTATGACTATCTGCTCTATGGTTTTTTTGTTTTTTTTTTTTAAGGCCATCTGAGTTCTTCTTCAATTTATCCAGTGTGTCTTGCACCATATCTGGTGGTCACAACTTGTTCTGACAATAAAGTACGCTTCTGGAAATGCTGCATGGAAACCAATTCGCAAGGTGAAAGTGACGAGAAAGATATCTATCACTGGAGGAGATGGCCCTTGATGAATGATGAAGGCGAAGATAACAGCAGTACAGTGAGCATTGTGGGAAGACCAGTTGCTGTTAGCTGCTCATACACAGGTCGTCTTGCAGTGGCTTACAAGCAACCTATCCACCAAAATGGTTTTGTTTCTAAAGAATTTTCCATGCATGTTTGTATATTTGAATGCGAATCTACAGGAGGATCAGAATGGGTTTTAGAACAAACAATTCATCTTGATGATTTGGTTAAGGTTGGGAGTGTACTTGATTCAAGGGTCAGTGTTGACAGCAATCTGTTTGTATACAGCAAATCTGATACTTTTTTGAGCAAGGATAGATACCTAATTCCGAATATAAAGCATTTAGTACATCTGGACTGGGTATCGAAAGAAGACGGCTCCCACATTCTCACAGTGGGGGTTGGTGCTAATATATTCATGTATGGGCGCCTTTCAGGAATTGTAACTGAACAAACCAATAGTAAAGAGGGAGTAGCTGTCATTACTTTACCACTAGGTGGTAGTATCAAGCAAGGAGTCAGGTCAAGATGGGTTCTTCTTAGATCTATAGATTTGGTGTCATCTGTTGATGGTACACCGTCGCTGCCTGTTTCTCTCTCTTGGGTAAGAGATGGAATATTGGTGGTGGGAATGGACTGTGAAATGCATGTATATGCACAGTGGAAGCATGCTGTCAAATTTGGAGACATTGAAACTGAAAGTCCTGATGTAGAAGAGTCAGTGATACAAGAACACGCTGCCTTTAAATATAATATGTTGGCAAGAAAAAGTATTGTTGAAGCAACAGCTATTGCTGATGATGTTTTTTGTTCACCAACGGTAGTTCAAGATGGTGGTTTATTTGAGGCTGCACATGTACTTTCCCCTACTCTCCCACAATATCATCCAACTCAACTGTTAGAATTGATGGATCTAGGGAAAGTTCGAAGGGCTAAAGCCATTCTCTCTCATTTAGTAAAATGTATTGCAGGTGAAGTTGCAATAGTTAGAGATGCTGATGCTGGAGAAGGAACTAAGCGCCATCTTTCTCGAACTATCAGTGTAAGTGGCAGTACAGCAAAGGATACAGTCACCATAGGGAAAGATGGCACTCGAGATTATACTGAGATAGATTCTATCCCTCCACTACCACTACATGCATTGCTTGCTGCAGATCAAGATACAACCTACAGAATTTTGGAAGAAAGTACAAAAATCCCCCAGAGCTATGAAGATCAGACCAAAAGTCAACCTGAGGACCAGTATTCAGAGTTGTTTCAAATCCAGGAGATAACAACGGATGACATTGATTTAGAGCCAGAAAGGAGAGAAAATAAATCAAAAGTGATAAATCTCTCTCAATATGGACCAGCTTACTTTGGTCAAGAACATGCTAGAGTACTTTCAAGTCATCTTATGCACTCAAGTCTCCCAGGCCTTACCCGCTTGGAACAGATGTTCCTTGTAGCTTTGGCTGATACAGTGGCTACCACCAGTACTGAGCTGGATGAAAACAGAGATAAAAGTTACTCAGGTAAATATCCTCACTAAACATGTAAAAAGTTAACATTAAAAGGCATATTTGTATTATTTATATAGTGACTCAAATGTTGAATTGCAGTATTTCTTTTAAATTTTGGGGTGGGGGAAGATCTCTTTAGTGGATCATTACTAATATATGATATGCTCAGTGGCAAAATCCAAAACCGCAGTTTGGGCAAACTATGACTTAAGCATGTGACTTCATGGATATGTGATATCTGTGTACATGCATTTTTATAGAGAAATCTTTGTGTGAATTTGCATAGTCACTTGTTTCCCAGACAGACGGATTCCTATGTGGATGTCTTGTTTTATTTTTTTACTTTTATTGATAGTGGTGGTCCATTTTATTAATTTTAGTATAAAGTCATGAGGCTCACAGGGGTCTATAGACTCATGCTCGTATTTCTGGGTATAAATAATTTTTATAGTTAGTTAATTTTCTCAAAAACATTTCTTGAGAAAGAGGTTCTCGTATAATTTAATATAATGTGTATCTTACCTATTAATTTTATAACCAGATAATTCTTGGTTTCCTCTTATAATTAGACCCTATTCTCTTTTATCAGATCATTGAAATTAATAGTACTGATTATAAAGGATGGTATTAGCAAAGGAAACCACAAATTAGTGACCATTCATTCACTCAATACATTTTGTGGAAGAAGAAACAATTACCATGTGGGAGGCATTTTGTGTACTTTACCATATTTATGGTGCACTTCTCCCCATAGCATCAATTTCCACTACGTATTGTGTATGCTTGTTTCTTGTTTGTCTCCACTTCCTAAACTGTAAACCTCATGAGTGCGGCGACTTTTCTTTATCCACTGCCCTATTTCCTGTACTTAAAATGTGCTTCCCATGTAGTGGATGCTTAATTTGTTGATTGAATGGGTGGATTACAGATATAGCTAATGAGAAGCAAAGCTGGGACTTAACCTTTGGAAATTTAAGATACTTTATTTTCTCCCAGAAAATATCAGTTGATTGAACACTTGCTGAGTGCTTCCTATGTGGCATTTACGGGTCTATGCATTGCTTTGATCTGACAGTGGCCAGTTTTCACTAAACCTGCCATGTTTTCATGTTTGTTCAACTTTTGACTAAAAGTAAATTTATGGAGTCATGGTTACACAAGGTTACATTCTTAACCTTTTAATGCTGATTAGCCTAGGAAAATAAAATCTCAAATCTATGGTAGTATCACATTTCAGTTAAGCTAATCAGCCTAGAAAATGTTACCTATTTAATTATATAAAAAAACTTTCAATTTGGTTTCATAATTTTTGTCTTTAAATATCGCTGGAATTCATATAGGAAACATTTTTTAAATTGTGCCTAATTTACTATAATCAATATATTTTCATTAGATTTCAACATTAAAGTTTTCATTTCTTTTGAGTAAATATAAATGCAGTTACCTATAATAATAGTTCATTGTATTTTCTCCAATCAGTTTTCACTTAGGAGTTCTTGTCATTCACATTATTTTTATTATTTTGGGAGTGGAGGTAAAGGTAGTGAAGTACTTACAAAGGAATTCACTAAAAATTATTATCTATATTTTGAGATAAATGACTAAGTTTGTTTGATAATTTTTTTAAGTTTTGTGGTCTGTTACATTCTTTTTCCTGAAACATTTTCTGTTTAAACCACAGGAAGAGACACATTAGATGAGTGTGGCTTGAGATACCTCTTGGCTATGCGCTTGCACACATGCCTTTTGACTTCACTGCCTCCTTTATACCGAGTACAGCTGCTTCATCAAGGTATTCCACTTGTTGTTTGAACGTTCGCACAGCTTTTCCTTGGTATTGGAGTGATGGGTGTGTTTATATTTGTGTATCAGCAGGTAATAAATCCTTCTATGTATACCTGTCACTGGCTATAACGTCTTCTAGTCACAGAGAAGCCATTTAGTTTATCATTTTCCTTCAGCTCTATTCTGTGGCTTTTCTTATTTAGCTCCAGATCTGTAGTAGCCAAGGAGCTCTGGTAGCATAGTGGTTACAAATCAGGCTGTGAACCTTAAGGTCAGCAGTTTGAAACTACTAGCCTCTCCGTGGGAGAAAGATGAGGCTTTCTGCTCCCGTAAAGATATACAGCCTCGGAAACCCTGTACAGGGTCGCTCTGGGTTGGAACCGACTCGACGGCACTTAACAACAACAAACAACACCACGTAGTAGCCTAGGGAGAAAATGTAGTCAGTGTGAGGCAGCACTTCTCTCTTAGCTTTAACGTTTTTACAAAGTTTGCTCTGCTTGTTGTTATTTGTGTTGGTGAAATGTAAGTATTTTGGCCGGCAAGTAAAGCTTATGTTTCATGAAGATCATTGTATGAAGAGCTGCCATAGGTTTGTATATTTTCAGTATACTGCCATGCTCCTTAATTTGAGACAAGGATTTGTATCAGCCTGCTAATTTATAGATTAAAAAATTAAAATTATAGAGAATAAAGTCACCTACTGTGGCACTCTGTGGGTTAATGTGCTGGACTCCAAAGTCAGTTTGAACCACAAAGTCAGCGGTTCAACCTCACAGCTGCTCCTCAGAAACCCTATACAGGGTCGCTATGGGTCAGAACTGACTCGACAGCACTTAACAACAACAACTACTGTAGTGCTGTAGGATAAGCACTAGACTGTTAAACACAAGGTTGGTGGTTCAAATCTTATAGAGAGTCGCTATGAGTCAGAACTAACTTGGTATGTACTTCACAATGACATCCCAGATTATTAGAGTTGGAATTAGAATCTCAATCAGATGCTCTTCTCATTAGATTACGTCCCTTTTGAAACAAACTTGGACACAGCTTCAGAATATATATATCAATATTGCAGGACCTTTAATACCAGGCTTTATCCTCACCCATGGCGCTTACCCTCTCCCTCAGCTACTGTTCTTTGAACATTTTATATGGAGTTCTGGTGTAGTGCTATAGGATAATTACTGGACTGTAAACCACAGGGTTGGGGGTTCAAACACACAAGTCACTTTCTAAATCCTATGTAGGGTCACTGTGAGTTGGAGCCAACTCGATAGCACTTAACAATAATACCGCTTTTTCTTAAAACATTTGGCTCTGCTGGTTTCTTTTTCCTATTTGAATGATTACTATATTGAATGGCATAAATTTTTTGCATGTATTTCTTATTGTTGCCTCATGTTAGTTTTCTAGCAATAAAATGACTGAGTTAAGGTACATGAAAATGCTTAACTCTTGATAAATATTGCCAAAGTGCCCTTTAGAAAGTCTCTGCTCATTTACATTACCAGAGCGATGTTTGATGATGTCACTCTGAACTTATTGTCAACTTGGGTAAATGGAAAGATACCTGCTGTTGTGTTGACACTGACTCATGGCAGTTTCATGTCCAGTGGGTGCTATGGTCCCTGTTCCCTCACAATCACTGGCATGGCCAAGTTCATCATTGAGGCTGTTGTACCAGTCCATTTCATGGAGGATCTCCCTTGCTAGTCCTCTGCTTCACTGAATAGGATGCCCTGCTCTATGACTAAGCCCTCCTGATAATGCATCAAAAGAAGCAAGTCAGACAGTGTTCTGATTGGCTAACTTTTGTAAGCATCTCACCAGGCCTTTCTTCTTAGTGTGTCTGAGTTTAGAAGCTTCTGAAACTTGGCTACCATAGGTAATAACCCTGTTGGTTTGAAATACCAGTGTTACAGCTTCTAGTATCACAGCGACACACAAACCACTACAGTATGACAAACTTAACAGATGGGTGGTGGTGGCCGACACTTGATATTATAATTTAAAACAGTATGTATAGTTCCCTAAACAAAACAATCAAATCCCTTGCCATTGAGTTGATTTTGATTCTTAGCTACCCTATGGGAAAGAATCGAACTGCCCCACAAAGCTTCAAGGTTGCCATATTTATGGAAACAAACTGCCATATCTTTCTCTCATAGAAGCAACTTGTGGATTCAAAGCACTGACCTTTCAGTTATTGACTGAGCGCTAAGTCAGTATGCCACCAGGGTTTCGTCATATACCACTTGTTGTTGTCATTAGTGCCACCAGTTGGTTCTATATAAGTTTCTGAGGAGCAGCTGGCTAGCAGTCCATTGCTTATCCTATAGCAACACATGAGAAAAATGGCATCTCAATGTCCTTATTCTATTTTGGTCTCAAATGATAGTCAAATGGTGTTGAATTGATGAATGACAATTGTGTACATTGCCTCGAATACTCAGACCTACCTCTAGTTTTCCTCCAGTGAAAACAGTGGAGGGGAGAACTGACAGAGGTTGTAGATAATCATCCTGAGAGCACTTTTCAGGGGAAAAGTTGGGTTGCCAGTATAAAGACAGAAAAACTAAGCAGAACAGAGATCAACTACACAAAGAATAGCCTGCCATTTGTAGGTAAAAATAAATGCTCATTGGTACCTGTTACTTTTTCTTCCTAATACCTTTTTTTTCCCCTTTAAAAGTTAGATTTCCAAAAACATTCACTGTTGTCTTACTCTTGCTTTCTGAACCTCATCCCCTTTGAAATGCTTCTGTGCATTTTGTTTCCTCTTAATTACATTCATCAAACTTTCAATTAATGAAAATTTGTTTATGGTATTATTTTTGTTATGTGCCATTGAGTTGCTTCTGATGCATAGTGTCCCTGTGTTCGAGATTGGACCACTGCTGAGTCCTGTGTCATCCTCACCATCTTGGTTATGTTTGCGCCCATTGTTGGCCTTCCTCTTTTTCTCTGGCCCTCTACTTTTCCAAGCATGATGTCTTCTCCAGGAACTAGTCTCTCTTTATAATACGTCTAAAGCATTTGGACAAAGTCTTGCCATCCTGTCTTTGAAGGAACATTCTGCCTGTACTTGTTTCAAGACAGATTTGCTCATTCTTCCGGAAGTCCATAGTATATTCAATATTCTTTACCAACAGTGTAATTCAGATGCATCAGTTCTTTGGTCTTTCCTTTTGTTTGTCCAGCTTTTACTTACACATGAGGCAATTGAAAATACCATAGCTATTGGTATTTTAAGGGTATGCTGTTCTTGTTAAGCCTTCGAGTTGGTTCTGACCCATACTGATCCTGAATAGGTTCTCCAAGGAGTGACTGTCTCTAAGTTCAGTTTAGATCCTCCATTAATCTACAGGGTGAAAAAGAGTTTGCCATGTAGTATCACTGTGAGGCAGCTGAGTTCCTGGTGGTTCAAATAATTAAACACTGGACTACTAACTGAAAGGTTGACAGTTCAAACCCACCCAGAGGTGCCTTGGAAATAAGACTGATGATCTGCTTATTAAAGGTCACAACCTTGAAACCCTACCGAGCAGTTCTATTCTGCACACATGGAGTTGCCATGAGTCAGATCAACTCAATGGCTACTAACCCTTTAACCCAAGGTCCTAAAGGCCTGATCTTGACTGTGACTTACCTCTAATAGACTTAGGAATGTTCCTGAAATTTAGCACTTTCTTTGAAGTGGTATTTCCCTCTGTGGCCAGAGGGAAGAATGGAACAATTTCAGAATTCAGTACTAAACACTGTGGTCCTCAAGAAAGTAAAAGTGTGACAAAAATACCCAGGCACATGGCCCAAGTGCTTTTGACTTGACCAAAGATACATTACTATTGATAACTTTAGTGTACTTAGTTGTGAATTTATTAAAATGCTTAGTTTTAATGAAACTATGTTTTAGCATTGCTGTTTTTTGTAGTGGGGGAAAAAGCACATACATTTGGATAGAAAATAGAGATTTTGTTTTTATGATTCTGTTGTGAATTTATTAAAATGCTCAGTTTTAATGAAACCATGTTTTAGAATTGCTGTTTTTTGTAATGGGGGAAAAAACACATACATTTGGACAGAAAATAGAGATTTTGGTTTTATGATCCTGTCTTTAGAAGCTTATGCTACACAGTCTTGAAATATAAGAGCCATTTATAATTTTTTTCTACTTGAAAATTCTTCCCAGAATGAATAAATACATTACTATATGAAAATTTGTCATTTGATACCGTTCTGAAGGTTGTTATTTCATCTTTTTAATTTAGGTGTGTCTACATGCCATTTTGCCTGGGCTTTTCATTCTGAGGCTGAGGAAGAACTGATTAATATGATTCCTGCAATTCAGAGAGGAGACCCTCAGTGGTCTGAGTTAAGAGCTATGGGAATAGGCTGGTGGGTCAGGAATATTAACACTCTTCGAAGATGTATGGAAAAGGTAACTTGATTTCATTGAATTCTGAAATTAGAAAAAAAAAATTTTTTTCTTAAAGGATAAAAAGACACTGTATTTCAGATTGGAGAAGAAATACCCATAGTGGAGTCATTATGAGTTGGAACTGACCCAACAACACTTAGCAACAGCAACAACAGTGGGGTGTTAGTTTGTGAGATTGTGAGAATGTTTTTGTTTTGTTTTTAGCCATCTTCAAAACATGATCTTTATAAAACAAGTATACAGTTTGATATCAGTTGTCTTTTGCTACGTATATGCCTGTGGAATAGCAGTAGTTTTTGCAACCAGCTGGGGTGTATATTAGTTTAAGACAATACAAAACTCTAAATTTAGAAAATAAGCTTAAGTTATTGTCAGTTGTTTACATTAATAGAAAAATCATAATTTTTTTTTTTTTTAAAGGATTCTCTGCCTGGTTAGTTTAGTAAATAACATACACTTCAAATATTACTCAATAAAAGCAGTTTTGACTCATATGCACTTCAAGAACATACCTACAACAGCAAAATCAAGCATATTGTTTTTTAAGATAGTTTTTTAGAATCAGTTTTTCATAGTTTTTACTTGATGAAGATTCCTTTTTTTGAAAAAGAGTATCAATTTTGTTAATGGAAGCTAAAAGTTTCTTCAGTATTGCTGAAATGAACACTTATTGAGCACCTGCTGTATACTCAATTTGGTGGGAGTTGTTTTTCATAAATGATTTCATGCAATCATCTCAAAATGTTGCTTTCATGTAATCTTCTCAAAATCTCTGTTTTCCATGATGGAATGAAGACTCAGAAAAGTTGGGTAAGCAGCGCAGATTCCGCAGATTTAGTCTGTGCCCTTTCCACTCTAGCATGGCTGGGGAATTAGAGTTCGCATTTATATTTTACTGTTAGGACTCCATTGAAGTTCCATAATAACAGTTAGTGGTAATGGTGAATAGTCAATGGTGAAGTCTGAATGTATTTCAAGATGTAGAGATCCTTCCCTATTTCCTTCCTCTAGAGTTGTAGTTCCTTAACGTTAGTGTCAGATCAAGTACCTGGCAAGCTTATTTAGCATGTATACCCTCTAGTACCAGGGGCATGGTGGTTCTGTACGATAAACACTGGACTGTGAATGACAAGGTCAGTGGTCTGAGCCCACCAGCTGCTCTGCAGAAGAAAGATGAAGGTTTCTGCGTCAGTAAAGATGTATAGCCTCAGACACCCTATGAAGAGTGCTATGAATTGGAACCATCTCGACACTTAGCAACAGCAGTCCTCTAGTCCCCAGTGGCAGGGTTCTAATTGGGGTGTGGACTAGGGCATTGGCATCTTGCCTTGGATGAGCATCCTGTGATTCTGGTGTGCATGCACCTCAGGTCAGTTTGCAGCGTGAAGATGGAAGTGTCATTCTCCTGCTGTGTGTGAGACAGCCCAATAGATACCAGCATTTGCAGTCTCAGAATGGGCATATGAGAGAATTTGTTCTAACACCAGTCAAAAAATTGTTTCTGGTATGCAAGGAAGTTAATTTATTTAAACATGTAAACAATATGGTATTTACACTAAATTTTTGTATCCTAATGTTTCAGATATTTTCTACAAAGATCTTCTGAATTTCTAGTCAAAAATGTGTTTATCAATATAATTGAGTATTTCTAGTTGTTGTTTTAAGTGTCATTAAATTGGTTCCGACCCATAGTTACCCTGTATAGGGTTTCTGAGGAGCGGCTGTTGAGTTTGAACCACTGACCTTACAGTTCAAACTAGCCTTATGGTCCAGTGCTTATCTTACAGTACCACACCAGGACTACATATTTATGTGTGTGTGTGCATTTTGTCTGTCTGTTTAGCTATCTATCTATGTTGTTAAATGCCATCTAGCCATATTGGGATTCTTTGGAGTGGTTGGTGGATTTGAACCGCTAATGTTGCAGTTGAGTGCGTATCCTACAGTGCCACACCAGAACTCCATATCTATATCTTGTTGTTGTTGTTAAGTGCCGTTGAGTCGGTTCCAGCCCATAGCAACCATGTATAGGGTTTCCGAGGAGCAGCTGGTGAGCTTGAACTGCCGACCTTGCGGTTCAAACCAGCTTTGCAGTGCCATGGTTATATGCAATGGACTCTGTTCTGACTCATAGTGATCCTTTGTAGGGTTTTGAGGCTGTAAATCTTTCTCCTGCAGAACGACTGCTAGTTTAAACTGCTGACCTTAAGGATCACCCTCCAGTGCTGATCCTACAATGCCACACCAGGAGTATACTTTATACTAAGGCAAACTGACATTACCTACGAACCGTACCTGACTGTTCTGACTTATGTACAAATTCTGTTTAAAGACAGACTTAGAATGGAACTCATTTTTAATTGGAGGGTTGCCTGTATATGATATGGTGCTTGCCCAATGTCCAACTCCTTTAATAATCTACTGTACAGTATGTATTGTGAAAAATGACTGTATAAAACCTTAGTTTAGTATAAATAAACATTTCTCTGAAAATGATTAAAAATACTGGAGTATGAAACACCAAGTTAAATGATGGAGACCAGAGTAACATGTAACAAAGGGGAAGGGAAATAAAAAAGAATTGAGATTAGCTAGTCACAAATGGTGAATTTTATGTTTGTGATATAATTTTTAGGTTGCATTCCCCTCTTTCTCATGCCTGTGTAGCTTCCAGCTTCACCATCAGTCAATAGGAGCTGATAAAACATCTATTTTCTTTTATTGGTATGTCTTACAAGTTTGTATTTGCAAAGGATATCTCAGTATCTTTGCAAAATAAGGTATGGTCTATGTGATGTTGTGTATCCAAAACAATACTGTTACATTCATAATGTTACTGACTTAATTTTCAAACTCACACTGAGTTGATTGGTGTTGGAGGATAAACACTGGACTGCTAACTGCAAGGTTGGTGGTTCAAACCACTGCTGCTCCTCAGAAACCCTATACAGGGCTGCTGTGTGTCAGAACCAGCTGAATAGCACTTAACAACAGCAAAAACATATAGGTTATATAAATTGATATGAATTTAGCAACTTTCATTAGATGGCTGGAAGGGCATTCCAGTCATAATACATTGGGAGTTAAGTGTGCTTTAAAACTTTTCTCATGCAGTTTTTGAGGCCTGAATTTGTAAGTTCTTCAAAATAAAGGAGAGCCAATAATCTATGTTGTAACTACATAGCAGAAAGAATGTGTCATTCCTTCAGAATAAAATCCAGTTGGAGAGTACCAGAAAAGAATGCTTAAAGAAATGATGTTTTTAAAAAGTACTGGAACATTTATAATTACTCATAGTTTTTTTTTAACGTGTGTGTGTAATTGAAACTTATTCACAGATATCTGTACTAATATTGGTTGAGAATCTTAAATTGCTAATTCACATATGCAATAGAAATTAGTATCTTAACCTAAAAAACATTAAGAAATATAATATGTTGACTTTTCAAGAAAAAGGTCATACCTGTTGTATATTTTGCCTTCTTTATTATTTCCTGTGTTAGACAGTGGAGGCCTGTTGTGGTGCTGTGGGATAAAGCACCGGACCACAAGGTTGGTGGTTTAAACTCACTAGCCAAACCTTGGAAACCCTATAAAGGGGCGCTATGAGTTGGAAGCACTCGACAGCACTTAACAACAACAATGTTAGACAATTTTATTATTATCTGTCTCACAAAGGGGGAGGGGAATAAGTGAGCACTGAAACTATCTAGTCACAACAAGCTACATGAAAAGTATTGCTTTGTGCCGTGGAGTTAGTTCTGAATCATAGCAACCCTATATAGGGTGTCCAAAGCTATAAATCTTTATAGGAAGCCTGTTTCTCCTGTGGCATGGCTGGTGGATTCAAACTCTGACTTTTCTGTTAGCAGCTCAACACCTAACCCAGGTGTTATCAGGGTTCCTTAGCTGTCTAGCACAGGGAACAATAAATCCCTTTCACCCTTTATTATGTGACCTTAGGCAATTCACTTCACCTCTGTTGTCCTCTCCTCACCTGTAAAATGGGAATAATATTAGTACCGCATGGATTGTAGTGATTCAGTCAGACGTGAAAAGTGCCTAAGTATGATGAACAGCCAATAAATGTTAGCTGCTAGGAGCTCTGGTAGCGTAGTGCTTATGAATTGGGCTGCTAACCTCAGGGTCATCAGTTCGAAACTACCAGCTATTCCGTGGGAGAAAGATGAGGCTTTCTGCTCCCGTAAATATTTACAGCCTCGGTAACCCTGTACAGGGTCACTATGAGTCGGAACCGACTCCACGGCACGTAACAATAACAACAATTATGCTTTTATTCTCATTACCAGCGTGCAAATGGTTGTGCTAAGGACCATGCATTATTTATAAGCTACCGGAGATTGTGGAATAGGGCCGACTTTATCCCATCTCTTTAGTTTCTATCAGCCTTGAAAGTAACAGAAAATCATTAAATGTTGATAAGTTGTTTGTAATCCTTCTATCAAATAGTTAATTTTGACAATGTTTTATTTACTCTTTAGGTTGCTAAAGCTTCTTTTCAAAGAAACAATGATGCCTTGGATGCCGCATTGTTCTATCTTTCCATGAAGAAGAAAGCCGTGGTGTGGGGTTTGTTTAGGTAAGCTGCATCTACACGTAACATGATTTTAATGGAATGAAGATTGTGCTGAGCATCAAAGTACCTGTGCTTGGTCAGAACAGCTTAAATCTTTATGCCTTGGTTCCTTTAGTTTAATATAACTGAAAAATGAGCAAAATATTTTTTCAACTTAACCTATGTGGAAAAAAAAAAAAAAAGCTCATGTTTCCTATTTCCTTATTAGAATTGAAGAGATGCTTGCTTGTTATCAAATACCTATCACTGAAGTTAGTACTTTTCTTCTAGATGGATAATGAGTTACTTTCTATTCCCAGACATTTTAAATTTGACTTAACCACTGATGATTGTGCTCTGATTCCCAGGTCACAGCATGATGAAAAAATGACAACATTTTTCAGCCACAACTTTAATGAAGATAGGTGGCGGAAAGCCGCATTGAAAAATGCTTTTTCTTTACTTGGAAAACAACGCTTTGAGCAATCCGCTGCTTTTTTCTTATTAGCTGGTTCATTGAAAGATGCCATAGAGGTATAAATAAGAAAATATGCTATGAAATACTTGTTAAGAAATTGAAACCATGGAAATGTCTTTTTTTTGGTCATATGTTTCTAAGGACAGAGGTTGCTGAACTTTAAAAAGCAGTGGCACTGCGGTAAATGAAATTGTAAATACATTCAAGGGTTAAATAGAAATAAAATGTTTTATGTATGGCATATTGTATTTTAAAATAAAGTATAAAATATATAACAAATAGCAAAAAATGCTTATAAATGTTATCTTCTTAGATAATTCTGAACTATAGCATAGTGATTATGAGTCGGGCTGTTAACCTCAAGGTCAGCAGTTCAAAACTTCCAGCCTTTCCATGGGAGAAAGACAAAGCTTTCTGCTCCAGTAAAGATTTATAGCCTTGGAAACCCTGTACAAGGTCGCTCTAAGTCGGAACCGACTCCACAGCACATAACCACCACCACCATGTAACTTCTCAGGCCATGACCTCCTTATCCACTGCAGAAAGGCAGAATTGTTTTCTTTTTCTTCTAAATAAAATGCATCATAAAGACCAGAGGCTGTTTTCGCTGCTTTGTAATATAGTTGTCCTTGTTGTTGAGTGCCGTGGAGTTGGTTCTAACTCATAGTGACCTTGTATAGGGTTTCTGAGGAGCAGCTGGTGGGTTTGAACTGCTGATTTTGTGGTTATCAGTCAGTCCAATGCTTATCCTACAGCACCACACCAGGAGTCTGAGATATTGGGAAATGCTTGTCAGGATGTAAAACTGTGGATTTATTGATGTATAATCCAGATTGCTGATTATTAGAGTAACTACAAATACTTCTGTTTACTATGTTTTCCACTTAGTATTCTTAATCTCATTATAAACAATCTAAGTAGGTGAAGGTAAAAGAGGAATAGGAACGCTACATGATAGAATTCAGAAATATTCAGTAAAGTGAAAGTACTTTAAATGTAGAATTAAATTTAAAAAATTATCTCAGGCATACGATGTTTTAAAACAACAAATGCTTCTAGTATTGAGATGGGAAGTTATCATAGAAAATATTCAAGCAAATATCAACTCCTAGAGAGTAGGAAGAGAAGATGTAGTTTATTTCATAAGTTGCATACCTGTTTGCTATGTAAATGGAAGGTCCTTTTAAAATAGTAACCATTATTTTGATTTGGAAATATATTTTGATATTCAAGACAACTGAGATATGAGATTCAAATGTCATGTTTAATTTAAACATTAATGTTATTTATTTAAATTGACCGAAGTTGGAGAAGTTGTTTGTATACTTTGTTTTTTGCTTATTTTACTAATGATCTTTCTAGATTGCTGTTGTTGTTAATTGCCATCAAGTTGGTTTCGACCCATAGCGACCCTGTGTAGGGTTTCCGATGAGCGACTGGTGAGCTTGAACTGCTGACTTTGCAGTTCAAATGGCTTTGCAGTCTGGCGTATTAACCCACAGTGCCACACTAGGACTCCCTTTCTAGATTAGAAGCTGCTAAATTCTAATAATTTATTTGTATTATTGCTGTTCCTTAATCTCCTATCAATAACTTAAATACTTTTAATTGTCTCAACTCCTGGGCCCCTTCCTCCCACCACGAGAATATAAATGATAAATAATTTCAGAATATAGGTGGAATAGGTCATTTTTTGAAATAAGTATCATTAAGTAAGATAAGTATGTCTAAATATTTAAATTTGTAGGTGTGTCTTGAAAAAATGGAAGATATTCAGCTAGCCATGGTTATTGCCCGTTTATATGAATCTGAATTTGAAAATTCATCCACCTATATATCCATCTTAAATCAGAAGATTCTGGGGTGCCAAAAGGATGGCTCAGGGTTCAATTGCCAAAGATTACATCCTGATCCTTTCCTGCGTAGTCTTGCCTATTGGATAATGAAAGATTACACCCGAGCTTTGGACACATTACTGGAACAAACACCAAAGGAAGAGGATGAACATCAAGGTAACATAATTTGTGGTTTTCTCTGTATTTTTAAGGAAAGCAGTTTCTGAACTGATATTTACTTCCGTAAAAAGCAGTCATTACCAAATTTGCTTTTCAGTTTAGAAAAATTATCAAATATGTTTGTATGCCTAAAAGATTAGTCATTTACTACTGAAATTGAATCTATTATGTTGTTATGAGAATTGAAGTAGTACTAAGAAGACTTCTTAGGAGTCCTGGTGTGGTGCTGTGGGCTAATGTGTCAGACTGCAAAGTTGTTTGGTCAGTGGTTCAAGCTCACCAGCTGCTCCTTGGAATCCCTATACAGGGTCGCTATGGCTCAGAATCGACTCAATGGTACTTAACAACAGTAACAACAACAACAAGACTTCTTACATAGCTTTACAGTCATATGTTAAAGTGTATAAGACTAAGATGCTGTTCTAATTTCACAGACGTAAATTAAACTGAAGCTTACAGATTCTTTGCCATGTTACGCAGTTTTTTCCACATGGTCATGGTCTTAGTTATCCAGAGCTTTCACAACCGGAAACATATTCTCTCACAGTTTGTTGTTGTTGTTTTGTGCCTTCAAATCCATTTAAACTCACAGTGATCCTATAGAGGGTTTCTGAGGCTTTAAAATCTTCAAAATCTTCACAGGGGCAGAAAGCCTCATTTTCCTCCTGCAGAGCAGTTGGTGGTCCACAGTCCTTGTGGTTTGCAGTCCAGTACTTATTGTCTGGAGCCACTGTGCTCCCTCTCAGTGTAAGAGGCTAGAAATGCAAACGCAGAGTGTAGGCTATGGAGGAAGGCTTTCTCTGGCTCTGGGCAAGTCCTTGTCTCCTTTCAGCGTCTGTTGGTCTGGCATTCCTTGGAGTGATATCTCCATGTGTCTTGGCAGCAGTCTTCCCCCAGGTCTAGGAGCTTCTCAGTGCAGGCACTCCAGGTTCAAAGGATGAACTCCATCTCAGGCTCTTTGGTCATGGGGATACAGGTCTTATCTCACTGTCTGCTCACTTCTTTCTCCTTTGCGTTGGTTGGTCACAGCAGTAATAGGATTAAGGGTGTTGTGTTCCCTTAATCCTTTTACAATAGATTGTTGTTGTTGTTAAGTGCCTTCCAGTCAGTTCCTCATAGTGACCTGTACAGAGTTTCCAAGGAACAGCTGGAGTGCTTGAGCTTGTGACTTTGTTTCTCAGTCCACTGCTGATTGGTTTACTACATTAGATCATATTCTGGTGTGGTGTACTGTAGGATAAGCACTGGACCGCTAACTTCAGGGTTGGCAGTTCAAACCCACCAGCCACTCCTCAGAAAACCTATACCTGGTTTCTGTGAGTCTGACTCTTGGACACTTACTTAACAGCAGCAACATTCCCTTAGTCTTTTTACAAATGATTGATTTAATGCTTTAGGTCACGTCATGGGTATCATTACATCTTTACACAATTGCCAAACCAAAGAATCATTGTTCAGGCAAATTGGCACAAATACAGTTCGTTTCATGACAGTCCTAGACCAAACTTTAGGTAAGAAACCAAGTAAGAATCTGGGCAGTTATACATATCCATTTAGTGCAGAAGCCTGGAAAAGCTTTATCTATGTGTGGTAAATTTTGTTTACTCTTAGTTACCCCCAAATAATTGAGGGTTTTGTTGTTGTTGTTGTTTTCCTAAACACTGGAAGAATATCTATCAGCATTATTTTCAACAAACAAAAAAAGGGGACATGCCTTGCAGTCATAAAGAAAATAACAGTTAAGAAATTACATAAGAAAGCCAAAATATTTTCAAAGAAATTCTAGCATTTTTCCCTGTCCTCTCCTGTTTCTGCCTTCTGCATCAATTTTTAAGATTTTTTTTCCCCTTTCATTTAAAAATTACATGCAGCTGTGTTCATGTGTTTACATTCCCTCTCCCCTTACTTAGATGATAGGTAGTAAGTATACTGTGTGCACGTTTTTGTCCCTTCTTTTACCTAACAATGTATACTGGACATCATTCTGTAAAAGCCTGTTGCTGCTGTTGAGTTGATCCTAACTCATCGTGACCCTACAGGACAGAGAAGAATTTCTCCGTAGGGTTTCCAAGGCTGGGAATCTTAATAGAAGCTGACTGCCTTGTTTTTCTCTTGCAGAGCAGCTGGGGGTTTCAGACTGCCAGCTCTTCAGCCACATGCTTAATCACAGTATCATTCCATGGTAGCATATAAGGACAATCTTTGTTTTAACTGCATAGTTATATGTACATTGTGTGGATGTACCATAGTTTAGCCTATGGTGCAGTGGGTTAATGCGCTGGACTGCAAAGTTGGTTTGAACTGCAGGGTCTGTGATTCAAGCCCACCAGCCACTCCTCAGAGACCCTATACAGGGTTGCTATGAGTCTGAACCGACTCAGCAGCACTTAACAGCAACAACAGCTTACTATTTAAATATCCTCTGTTTGGGGGGGAAAAAAAAGTAATGACAGGTTCTTTTCTTTTTTAACATAAGCACAGATTAACACAGTGCCTTGTGATTGTGTCTGTTTGATTTCTATAGTTATCATCAAATCTTGTAACCCAATGGTGTTTAGTTTTTACAACTACCTTCGAACTCATCCTTTGGTTATTCGAAGAAACTTTGCCACCCCTGAAGGAACTTTGGCAACTTTAGGGCCCAAAACTGAGAAAAACTTTGTTGATAAAATTAACCTCATAGAGAGAAAATTATTCTTTACCACTGCAAATGCACATTTTAAAGTTGGATGCCCTGTTTTAGCCTTGGAGGTACTCTCGAAAATTCCAAAAGTAACCAAAATATCTGCCTTACCTGCAAAAGAAGATCAACTTGAATTCATTTCTAAAAAGATGGGCAAGATACCCTCAGAATCACAAGCTCTGAGGGATGGCAATGGAAGTTCTGGCATTGATTGGTCAAATGTAGCTTCACCACAGATTGACTGGAGTCAGCCAATAGTAAATGTGGAGGAGGAGCCTCTTAATCTTGATTGGGGTGAAGAGCATGATAGTGCCAGAGAAGAGGAAGAAGATGGTTTAGTAATGAAAAGTACAGGTGACAGAAGAAAAGATAGACGAGAAGACCAGAAAATCCCAGATCCTAATATGTTATTGACTCCTCAAGAAGAGGAATCTCTCGAAGGTGATACTGAAGTTGATGTGATTGCTGAACAACTAAAATTTAGAGCCTGTTTAAAGATTCTCATGACTGAACTGAGAACATTGGCCACAGGCTATGAAGTAGATGGAGGAAAACTCAGATTTCAACTCTATAACTGGCTTGAAAAGGAAATTGCTGCCTTGCATGAGATCTGTAATCACGAGTCAGTTGTTAAAGAATATGCTGATAAAACATATTCCAAAGAAGAGAGTAATCTGATGGATAAGGAAGAAATGGTGGACAAACCAGACATTGGTTCCTATGAGCGCCACCAGATAGAAAGACGAAGGTTGCAGGCCAAACGAGAGCATGCAGAAAGACGGAAGTTATGGTTGCAGAGAAACCAAGATCTCCTGAGAGTTTTTCTTAGTTACTGTAGCCTCCATGGGGCCCAAGGTGGTGGTCTGGCCTCAGTAAGGATGGAACTCAAATTTTTGCTGCAGGAATCCCAGCAGGTATGGACATCATTTTTATTTTCCATCTTGGTTATTTTTAAAAAATAATTTCAGTAGCTCTTGTAGTTATAGCTATAAAGCTCCTTTAGATAAACTAGTTAATCTAAACCAGTTCTCTATTTATAGGAGGCAGGTATTTGCATTCAACATGGGTGTTTTCAGACTGCAGTTTGGTAATGAGGAGGAAGCTTAAAAGCTTGAGGGCACAGCTGTATCATATTCAGATACTTTTTAAATCTCGAATAGTACCTGGTACATACTGGATGCTCAGTACATTTTTGTGAAACAAACGAATAAGTAAATGAGCATGTCACTTTTACACAATTGCTTATTACCAGTATTTTGTCAGATAGTTATTCATAATTTTTTCTTCTTCATTTTAACCTCTTTGAAAAAAAAAATCCACTGTCACCCATAGGAAACGACGGTCAAGCAGCTCCAGTCTCCCCTACCATTGCCTACTACCCTACCTCTGCTTTCAGCAAGTATTGCGTCAACAAAAACAGTCATAGCCAATCCGGTTTTGTACTTAAATAATCACATTCATGATATACTGTATACTATTGTTCAGATGAAAACGCCACCTCATCCTACTATTGAAGATGTGAAGGTAATTTAAAGTTTATGCTTATTTGATATTATACACACTGAGAAGGTAAATATGTACTTGTCCTGTAATTTGATCTTAGAGGAAATATCTTAGAGTGCTTTATGGGCTAAGTTCTCACTCCCAATTAGTTCAAGATTATGTGTCCAGTAAATGTAATTTAAAAGCAACCATTCTTCATACTTCTGGAAAAGTATGTATTTCCTTCCTTTAAAAAAGGCAGATCCTTTTTTGTTAATAAAGCTAATTTTCTAGACATTATCCTTTTGTCACTGTATTTCTTTAGATCCATTCTCCTTTAAATGAGCTATTAAGTTAGAAAGATACATGACAATTTGCTTACCTGCTAAGATAGTGTGAAGATATAAGTTGGGTCCCAGGGAAAGTATCCTTGTTACTTTTTCTCTGGTGTTCGTATTTGTTGGAGAGCTGTGTAATAGTTAGGAGCCCTGGTGGCGCAGTGGTTAAGTGTCGACTGCTAACCTGAAGGTCTGCAATTTGAATCCACCAGTCACCGTGGTAGAAAGATGTGGCAGTCTGCTTCCAAAAAGATGACAGCCATGAAAATCCCCGAGGGCAATTGCACTCTGTGTTGTAGAGTGTAGATGAGTTGGAATCAACTTGATGGCAATGGATTTTTGTATGTAATAGATATGAGCAATCAGAGTTTTCATAGAGTTGTTGAGTGCCATCGAGTCGATTCCGACCCACAGTGACCCTGTATAGGGTTTCCAAGAAGCAGCTGGTGAGCTTGAACCACCGACTTTGCTGTTCAAATTACTTTACCCAAATTAAACTGTATGCTGCACTCTGGAAACATAAAAATGGATGCAGTCCAAGAAACCCCAGGGAGCTGGGCAGGATCTGGGGCGTTGTCTTGACTTCTACTGCTTAACTTGTATGGTGCTTTTTCCTATTCTAGTTGCTGATATCATCTCAGGTCCACTAACCTTTTTGATTTTTTATTTCTTTTGTTTGAAAGGCATATTCAATCTCTGGTAGTATGTTTTTATGAGGGACTCAAGACTTAATGTATCAGCCTATTAGCATAGCATGAATTAATTTGTATCAGTATTTTATCAAAGAGTACTTAAATTATTTGCCAAGTAGAAATGAGTATGTAGAAAAGGCATAAAATGCATACAGATGCTAAGTAAACTTTTCCAATTCCTAGAAATTTGGATAAGGCTTTTAAATAATATAAAACTATTCCTAGATCCTTTTAACTGTTAGGTTTTGTGAGTCTAAACATGCTGATTCAGTATGGCATTTTAGGATGTGATATGTATGTTAAGTTGGTAATTTAAAAAATTTTCCAAATTTAAGATTTAAAGACTATACATTACTTATGAGTACTAAGTAAATTACTTGCTTTCTGGAAAATCAGCTATTTTTCACAGTGATTGATATATTTACTGAACAAGACTTAATTGACAATTAATTGATATATTTGCTCAACAGACTTAATTAATCTTATTGATAAGATCAAGTCTTTATTTTCAGGAGGTATTTCCTAACACAGGCTTACATAAGAGCTCTGGAAATTCTGTGCTTGCTCTGAGTGATGTTTTTGGAATGCTACTGTTTAAGCTAATCTTTAATAGGCTAGGACAAGTTCCGATACAATGAATACTGACACTTGGCTCTGGGTCTGGTTAATCACAGGCTCATAGTAAGTAAATATTTAATCAAGATGTAATCTGAATTGGCTTTTATGTGGGAATGTATGAAAAGAGGGGTGAGTGTTATTTTAGAAGTTTAAAATCAGTTTGTAGTCTCATGCCGGATCCAGTCTGATGCAGGGTATTTGAGTAGCTTCTTAAGTATTTTCTCATTTTTAAGGTGTGCTTTTTCTGTAGAAATGTTAGTATAAATGTAATTCTGGCTGTTTTGGTTTTAGGTGCACACGCTTCATTCACTAGCAGCGTCACTTTCTGCATCAATTTACCAAGCATTATGTGACAGTCACAGCTACAGGTAAAAAGCTAAGTAAAATAAAATCGTCCTAATACATCTAAAACAATAACTATTCCAGAGTTATATTGAGGCCTTATCTCCTAGGGACTGAAAAATCCCCAGATGGACTTTAGCAAGAGAATCAGAAATAAACTGATTATTGTTGTCACCTGAGAAGGCACCTAACAACAACAAAAGTAGCCGCAGGAAACTACAGAAAATGATAGATTGTAAATGGGAAGTAACATTATCACTGTTGTTGTTTGTCCTCAAGAAAAGAATTTCACGGTCCAAAATACCTTACAATACGAAGTTTTCTCATTTTTTTCTAGTTAGAAATTATTTCTTTTACTACTAGATTCATTTCTGTTTGTTTAACTGATTTTCAAATGAAAGAGGGAAAATACTTTTGAAAATTGAAAAAGTATATTCCTTAAAATGGAATTATTAAAACCCATTTTATGTATCTATGTATGTATTATGCAAAAGTCTTTGGAAATGATATCAATTCGGAGTAATGGTTTAAATTTTTTAAGCGGCAAATTGCTTTCATGATTGTATACTTTGTATTTTAACGACTAGGTCAGAGTCAGTACTAAGAAATTGATCACATGGAGAAAAGACTCAGCTTTAAATGAAAAGTTTTTTATATCAATAAATAAACAGTTTTTACAGTATAGTGTTTCACATTACGTTTATAGTTTCATTTTTTTATATAAATGTAATAACTTTTTATAGGAACATTTGATATTGCTTGAGGAATTACTCTCTCAAAATTGTCTTTGTTCTGTTGGTAACCCAATTAGACCATGTCTAAGTAACTCCAAAGATTTGGAAATATAAATAAGGTAAATTTGATTCTGTTTACTGTGACTATCTTTATAATTCAAGACAGCTTGTTCCTTCATATCAGTCACTGGTTAAAATGGTGCCAATTGAAAATTACAAAACATTTTTTTTTAAATGTGCATTTCCCTGTCTTAGTTTGTGATCAACTCTCTGAATTAGCTGTATTTTCTGTTTTTTGAATTTTTCCTAGCTCTACAAAAACAGCCATGATGGAGAGGGAAGTAAATATTCAGAAAAATTGTTATTTTAGGAGGAGTAGATATTTTTAGATTTTAATTTTAATTCGTGTTAAGCTTATACAAATTCACAAGAGTTAAGAAATGCAAAGAATAGTATTCTGAAATTCTGTCTAATCTATGCTTCTGCCAACAGTAGTCTCCTTACCACAGATTTTTTTTTTTTAATAATAAAAATGGGTACATATAGAAAGCTGCAAAGATTTTAAAGTAGTAAATAGCCCCTGGGAAAGACTTCAGAAGACTAAATGTCATCTGCCCAGCACAATAAATAGTACTTTTTATCATCTTGGCATATTTTGTAAAACTAACAAATCAGAGAAAAAGAGGAAGACCTCCAACGAGATGGATCGGCCAGGTGGCATCATTGATGGACTCGGAGGTGGCAGCGGTGGTGAGGTTGGCCCAGGATCGAGCATTGTTTCGTTCTGCTGTGCATGGGGTCGCTATGAGTTGGTCCCGACTCGATGGCACCTGACAACAACAACAAACAAATATTTGCAATCCATTTCAAGAACTTTTTAAGATAAATTTTTATTAGAAAATGAACTTTAGTTTTAAGAACTTTCTTTTCACTGTAATCATCTAAAATAAATAATATGTATCAAGTATAATTACTTCTGCCTTCTGTTAGGACAATAAATAACTGAAGATACTTGTTTTAACAGTCAAACAGAAGGAAACCAGTTTACAGGAATGGCTTATCAAGGACTTCTTTTAAGTGATCGCAGAAGACTAAGGACAGAAAGCATTGAAGAACATGCAACACCAAATTCATCTCCTGCTCAATGGCCTGGTACGAATTTGAGTTTTCTTTTTTCAAAAAAATGTTGCAATTCCGTTTTGAAAAGCTAATTTGGTTCTCCATTGTTGCTCTTTGTGGATTTGGTGAATGGTTTTTGTAGTTTTGTTTGCTTGATTTTGATGATGTCTTCTTCTATGGATTAGGATTCTTAAATTCCATAATGTCTGGTAACCTAGTGCTTACGAATCAGGCTGCAAACTGCAAGCTCAGCAGTTCAAATCTACCAGCTGTTCCGCAGGAGAAAGATGAGTCTTTCTGCTCCCATAAAGATTTACAGCCTCAGAAACCCTGTGCAGGGTCGCTATGAGTCAGAACCGACTCCACGGCACATAACCACCACCCCACCATAATGTCTGAAGACTCAGAAACTTAAGGCTTCAAAAAACTAGCTGTATTGACCAACATAAAAAAGCCAGATGTTATCTTCCTTTATAAGCGTGAGCACATCTTCCTTACCATTAGAAATTCTGATTTAGAATCTTAGAGAACTATACCACAGACATTATTTCACAGATATGACAGAGAAAATGCAATTATTCTACAAGTGTGCATTCTTATTTTCATATAGAAGGAACCATGTCTGTTGATCTTTCTGTTCTCTGCATCAATTCAAACCTTCTCAGCTCTTCAACAGCCTTTCCAACACTCCATGCCAGTTCATTCTTCCTATACTTGCTTCAGAACTCTGACTCAGAGGTTTAAACGGAAGTAAGTTTCCAAGAGTGTCATGGAAAGGAGCGGAACACTCAAAGTGCATTTAAGATAGATTTTTTTTTTTATCAGTTTCTAGAAATTGATCATTAAAAAAAAAAACGCTTTTAGACTTATAAAAAAGTTTACAAAAATAATACAAAGAATTTTTGTATTCTCTTAACCCAGATTCTCTAAATGTTAGCATTTTATCATACTTGGTTTCTCATTCATTCATTCTCTCTCTTACTCATTCACTATGTATATGTGTATAAGTTTGTGTGTATAAATAAACACAAACACACACATACACATATATATCTAGAGAGAGACAGAGAGAGAGAGAGAGAGTGTCCTGCTGTGGCACTGTGGGTTAATGAGCTGGACTGCAAGGTCACTTTGAACCACCAACCTTGCAGTTCAAACCGACCTTGCAGTCCAGTGCATTATCGTGCAGTACCACACCAGGATTCCTTGTAATAAAAAGATAATGGAAAATTTCCATGAATTTTTTACAGTCCCATCATAGTTAAGTGTCGTTGAATTGGTTTAGACTCATAGCAACCTGTATAGGATTTCCAAAGAGTGGCTGGTGAGTTTGAATCGCTGACTTGACTTTGTGGTTCAGCGTGACCTTGCAGGTCAGCGCACTAGCCTGCAGTGCCACACCAGGGCTCCTATAGATATATATGGGTGCGTATAAGTCAGCCAGAGTGCTCCTTGGAGGCCAGGATGACCAAACTTCGTCTTTCATACTTCGGACATATTGTCAGGAGGGACCAGTCACTGGAGAAGGAGCTTATGTTTGCTAAGGTGGAGGGTCAGAGAAAAAGAGGAAGACCCCCAACGAGATGGATTGGCCAAGTGGCAACATCGATGGACTTAAGCATGGCAACAGTAATGAGCTTGGCCCAGGATCAGACAGTGTTTCGTTCTGCTGTGCATAAGCTTGCTATGGGTCGGTACTGACTCGATGGCACCTAACAACAACATAAGTAAGTAATTAAAATGGAGTCCTGGTGTGGCGCTGTGGGCTAATGTGTCAGACTGCAAAGTCATTTGAATTGCAAGGTCGGTGGTTCAAGCTCACCAACTGCTCCTTGGAAACCCTATACAGGGTCACTATGGATTGGAATCAACTCTACGGCACTTAACAACAAAACAACAAATATATATATATATATATATATAATCAATATAGACTAATGGATTTCTAGTTTACTATGTAGATTATAATCCATTTCTATCATTATTTTGTTGCTCAGATTCTGGAAATACATATACTGTGTATCATAGACACAGACATTTTGGGTAAATTTTAAATTTAGATTTTTTTTTTTTAATCTTTTGATGCTTTATCCTGGTGTACTTCACTTGATGTTATCTGCTTTTACAGGTGTGAGCTCACTTATTAACCTCTTGAGTTCAGCCCAAGACGAAGACCAGCCAAAATTGAACATTTTGTTATGTGAAGCTGTTGTTGCTGTTTATTTAAGTTTACTGATACATGCCCTGGCTACAAATTCGTCCAATGAATTGTTTCGACTTGCAGCCCACCCACTAAACAATCGAATGTGGGCAGCTGTTTTTGGAGGGGGTGCGAAACTTGTCGTGAAACCTCGGAGACAATCAGAAAATATTTCAGGTAAGATAAGTTTGACACCAATGACATATTTGTATGTAAATATAAGTAATTTCTAATACTAAAGTAAAAAAAAAAAATTAATGCCTTAAGAATTTTTAACTTGAAAATCAGTGATCTTTAAAGTGTGATCACGTTTGTTATGATCATAATAATGAAACCCAGATTAGAATGAAAAATAGGTTCATTTACTATTATTTTTATGAAAGTAACATTTTTGAGGTGGATGAACCAGAGCCTATTTGAGATTAAAAGAAATAGAGAAGAAGTAAAACTAAGTGAAGAGACAAGATTAAGGAATAAGGTCATGGAGAACGGACAGTACTTAGAGAAGAAATATCTAAATAAAAATTTAAAATCTTTATAGAGTATGTTAGCAGTTTACATCAGATTAATTTATGGTCATGTACAAAGTAGTTACTTCAATCATGCATACAATTTTTAAGATTTAATTGTGTGTGTGTGTCCATGATAGGTAAATCCGTAGAGACAGAAAGAACATGGATGGTTGCCAGAGGCTGTGGGAGATGGAATGGGAAGTGATTGCTTAACGAATACTGAGTTTTCTACTGAGTTGATAAAACATGATAGTGTGGTGTTTGTACAACATTATGAATGTACTGAATGCCTCTGCATTGTACACTTTAAAATGACTGATACTAGGTTTAGAACTGGACTGCCAACCACAAGATCAGCAATTCAAACCCACCAGTTCGGTGAGAGAAAAGATGAGGAACCCTATATAGGGTCACTATGCATTGAAATCAACTTGATGGCATATAGCAGTAAAACAGCATGGCTAGAGTAGGAAGAAAGGGTAATTCGTAATGGAAAATAAGTGCTGGTTTGTTTGTTTTTTTTCCCTTCTATCTTTATTAAGTACCACCTGTTCATTCTGAAGACATAGATAAACACCGTAGACGATTTAACATGCGAATGCTAGTTCCTGGAAGGCCTGTGAAAGATGCTACCCCACCACCAGTGCCTGCAGAAAGACCATCTTATAAAGAAAAATTTATACCTCCTGAACTTAGTATGTGGGATTATTTTGTTGCAAAGGTAAGGATCATGAGGAATGCAAGTTTTCATTTATGTATGTCTGTTACCGCTTGTAAATCTGTCACTTAGGAATGATGGGGCAGTTTCTGGATTGAATCACCATAATTTAGTTTCTGAAATCCAGAAACTGAACAGTCAAACTGACCTTGTGGTTCAAACTGACCTTGTGTTCCAATGCATTATCCTACAGTGCCACCCAGATCCATTGTAACTGCATTTTATACTATGTTGGTTGTTTGCTAATGTTAACTGTTTTGCACTTTGCTTGTTTGAGTTCATCAAACACTCTGTTTCTCTTTATGTGTGTCAGCACTATTGTCATAGTGTCATGCTTATGAGTAAGGGAGTATATTTCCTATCAGGCTTCCTCCCATTCTGTAATTTTCATTATATATCATTCTAGTCTTAAATATTTAAATTTTTCTTTTTGAAAAGAAAGGTTGTGAACAGAAACATAATTTTATAATGCAAACAAAACAAAAAAGCATCCTACCACCCAGTGTTTGTTCACATATTGCTAATTGTCTCTTAAGTGTTTTTTGCACAGTGGGTTTGTTCAGATCAGCATCTAAAATAATGTTTACATATTGCAAATTGGTCACTATGTCCTTAAGTCTCTTATAATTTATAGATTGATGATTGATAAGTTCCATCTTCATCTTTAAAAAAAAACAACAACAAAAACTTAGCCCTTTTCCTGGGGATCAGGGAAGACTATAAAAATTTGCCCCATCAAATTTTTCAATGGCTCTTACTGATGCCACCCCCAACTGATGCCACCCCCATTTTGTATTCATCTGAATTCTGTATTTGCTGCACAGTGTAAATTAAATCTAGAAGCTTCGTCAGATCCTTCATCTTCATCTGATTGGTCTGTCATGTTCTTTGTCTTCATCTGATTGGTCTGTCATATCCTTCGTCTTCATCTAATTGGTCTGAGTAGGGGGAGTGCAAGACTATTTCATAGGTGATTTCATAATTTCTGTCAGGAAGCACAAAATAATCTAGCTATCACTTATTTTGTTTAGTTAGTCGACTGTTAATTCAGTGGGACTTTTAGAATCATGATACTATAATTCTATCATTCATTCTTCATTTCTTTGCCTGGAATACTTCCCTTCATCAATTATTTGGTTACCTTGAAGTACAATTTTAAGAGATAAGTCAGGGTAAAATACTTGATTCTTTGCTTTATGTACTAGCTTTCAAAAGGATGAATTGATTCTCTAGCATCCTATAGCTGAGGATTTTGTTTTGTTTTGTTTTTCATTTTGTTATTGTCTTCTAGACTGAAAACTAGGAGCTCTGGTAGCGTAATGGTTATGAATCGGGCTGCAAACTGTAAGGCCAGCAGTTCGAAACTACCAGCTGCTCCGCGGAAGAAAGATGAGGCTTTCTGCTCCTGTAAAGATTTACAGGCTTGGAAACCCTGTTCAGGGTTGCTATGGGTCGGAACCAACTCGATGGCACTTAACAACAACAAGACTGAAAACTATGTGTTTTAATCCATTGCAGTCATCATTCGTATAGATGTATGGGTTATCCCTTTTTTTTTGAAAGTGAGAATCTCCAAGTTTTTAAATCTTTTTGAGACTATTTCCTTAGTCTTTGATAGTTTCTTTGTTTTCTAGTATGATAAATTATGCTAGGCTAATTGTGACATTTCCTGTCCTAGGCAGGATACAGCTATTTTTCCAAAGAATCTGCCTCCTTTTTATGGGAAATTAGAGTTAGAAATAACAGTTAGGAAGAAAGCAGCCCAGCCAGTGGTTCTCATTGATACTGGGTTGGTCATTGTTTCTAGATGAGCATATTTCTAATGATTGTTCATTTTGATGAATGTATGATAGTTTTCACTATTCATCTGTCAGTTTGTTGTACTCTGGTGGCTTGTGTGTTGCTTTGATGCTGGAAGCTGTGTGCCACTGATATTTTAAATATTAACAGGGTCACCCATAGTGGACAGTTTTGAGGTGAGTTTCCAGACTTTAAGACAGACTAGGAAGAAGGAGAGATAGACTACTTCTGAATGTTTAGCCACTGAAAACCTTATGAATAGCAGTGGAACATTGTCAGTACCAGAATAGTAAACATTGAGACATTATAAATACCATCAGAATATTGTCAGATATAGTGCCAGAAGATGAGCCCCTCAGGTTGAAAGGTACTCAAAATGCAACTGAGGAAGAGCTGCCTTATCAAAGTAGAGTTGACTGTGATGATGCAAATGATGTAAAGCTTTAGAAGCCTTCATTTGTTTACAGAGCACAACTCAACATGAAGTGAAACAGCTGTAAACATCCATTAATAATTGGAACATGGAATGTATGAAGTATGAATTTAGGAAGACTAGAAGTTGTCAAACGTGAAATAATAGAACACGTAAACATTGATATCCTAGGCATTAGTGAGCTGAAATGGACTGGTACTAGCTATTTTGAATCAGACAACCTCATGTTTAACTATGCCGGGAATGACAAATTGAAGAGGAATGGCATTGCATTCATCATCAAAAAGAACATTGTCAAGATCTGTCTTGAAGTACAATGTTATCTGTGATAGGATAATTTCACTATGCTTACAAGGAAGAACAGTTAATAAGACTATTATTGAAATTTACACACCAACCACTAAAGCCATTGATGATGAAACTGAAGAATTCTGCCAATTTCTTCAGTCTGATATTGATCAACATGCAATCAAGATGTATTGATAATAACCGGTGATTGGAATGCAAAGGTTAGAAACAAAGAGAAAGGATCAGTAGTTGAAAAATATTGCTATGGTGATAGAAATTATACTGGCGATCACATGATAGAATTTTGCAAGGCCAATGACTTCTTCATTGCAAATACCTTTTTAAAACAACCTAAAAGACAACTATATATATAGACCTCACCAAATGGCATACACAGAAATCAAATCTACTACATCTGTGGGAAGAGACAGTCAGTGGAAAAACAAACCAGGGGCAGACTGTAAAATAGACCATCAATTGTTCTTAGCAAGTTCAAGCTGAAGTTGAAGAAAATTAAACAAGTTCCTAAGAGTCAAAATATGACCTTGGAGAGATCCCATTTAAATTTAGAGATAATCTCAAGAACAGTTTTGATGCATTAGACACTAATGACCAAAGACTAGAGAATTGTGCAATGACATCAAGAATTATCATATAGGAAGAAAGCAAAAGGTCATTAGAAAATAAGAAGGAAAGACCAAAATGGATATCAGAAGAGTCTCTGAAACTTGATCTCCAGCAAGTGGAAGAAATGAGGAGGTAAAAGAACTGAACAGAAAATTTCAAAGGGCAGCTTGAGAAGACAAAGTCAAGTATTATAATGAAATGTGCAAAGACCTGGATTTAGAAATCAAAAGGGAATAACACACTCAGCGTTTCTCAATCTGAAAGAACTAAAGAAAAAATTCAAGTCATGACTTACAATATTGAAGGATTCTCTGGGCAAAATACTAAATGATTCAGAAAGCATCAAAAGAAGATGGAAGGAATACACAGAGTCACTGTATACCAAAATGAAATGATCATTGTTCAACTATTTCAAGACATAGTATATGATCAAGAGCCAATGATATTGAAGTAAGAAGTTCAAGGTGCACTGAAGGCATTGGCAAAGAACGAGGCTCTGGGAACTGATGGGCTACAAATTGAAATCTTTCAACAAACTGATGCAGCACTAGAGGCACACACTCATCTATGCCAAGAAATTTGGAACAGGACTTCCGGCAAAATGGCAGAATTGGCTAAGGTACTACAAAGACCTTCTACAACAAAGATACAAGAAATCAAATGAAACAGATACAGATGAAAATTCTGGCACCCTGATCTGCAGAAAAAAGGTTAGAGAGGTAGGTGGAGTACTTGCTGGCAGGAGAGGTCAAGCAGGGATGGCGAGAGAGGGACATTGATGATGCAGCACAGCCATCTTGTGAGCAGCTTTGACTACACAAGGAGGTCTGGTACATCAGATCCACACGGGTAAGAGGAAAGATGCAATTTATTCTTTTCCCCATGTTCCCCTGGTGAACAGAGATATGACCATTCCAAAGAGAAGTGACTCAATGAAATGTGGAAGCCATCAAACAATATATTTAATATCACATGCAAGTAAACTTTTGTTAAAAGTAATTTAAAAATGGCTGCAACAGTACATTGACAGGGAACTGCCATAGGTTCAAGCCGGTTTCAGATCAGGATGTGGAACAAAGAATATCATTGCTGATGTGATGGATCTTGCCTGAAAGCAGAAAGTAGTTGGAAAATTTTTACCTGTGCTTTATTGACTAAGGCTTTTGACTGTGTGAATGATAACAAACTATGGATAACATTGCTGAAAATGGATAATCAGAAACATTTTGTTGTGCTTATGAAGAAGCTGCACATAGAACAAGAGAGTCACTCAAACAGAACAAAGGGACAATAAATGGTTTAAAATAAGGAAAGGTATGCACCAGGATTGTATTTTTGAACCATACTTATTCAGTCTGTATGCTGAGCACCTAATCCAAGAATTGGGATTATATGAAGAATGTGGCATCAGGATTGGAAGAAGACTCATTAACAACCTGCAATATGCAGATGATACAGCCTTGCTTACTAAAAGAGGACTTAAAATACAGTCCCCTTACTGATGAAGATCAAAGATCACACA
>NW_006408522.1:22046836-22051635 GCF_000296735.1 Chrysochloris asiatica
AGGCTGTAAATCTTTACGGGAGCTTAGTAACATTAAAAAATTAATAACTTTATTACCATTTGAATTTCCATTTTGAGGAATTGACTGTTAAGTTCTTAACTTAGTATTTGTCTATTGGAATTACAGAATTTTTCCTTTCTTTTGTAAACCCTGTATTTATTAAGGATATTAAATACATATTTTTAAATGTTTCCAGATTATTGTTTGTTTTTTAATTTTATTTATGAATTTTTGACATACAGAAGTTTTTAAGTTTTTTAACCATGGTATGACACTGTAGGATCAGCACTGAACTTTGAACTACAAGGTCAGCAGTTCAAGTCTTCTAGCTGCTCTTTGGAAACCCTGAACAGGGTTGCTACGAGTTGGAACCAATTTAATGGCAGTTAACAACAGCAACCACAACCGTGCCGTACTTTGGGATTTATGACATTGTTTTAAGCAGAGAAAGTCTTTTCCATTAATAAATAAGCGTACTTTTATTTTATTCTTCTCCTCCCATTTCTTTCTTCTCCTTTCATATTTTTAACTCTTAGCTTTCTCATTTAGCTTGAGTAAAGATCAAACTTCATCTTCCTCTTTATCTTTTATCCACACAGATAGCTATTTGTTCTACCATAATTCATTAAATAAATCCTTCTCCCTTCTGATTTATGATGTTGTATTTTCATAGATTCATTTTGTATATCATTCTTATACTTGCTTTTTTCCATTGATCAATTGCTAGACCACACTTCTTTTCATTCTTGTTGTTGTTAAGTACCATCGAGTCAATTCTGACTCATAGTGACCCTGTATAGAGTTTCCGATGAGTGTCTGGTGAATTTGAACCACCGACCTTTAGATTCAAACTGACCTTTTGGTCCAGTGCATTATCCCACAGAACCATACCAGGACTTTTAATTACATGTTTTAAAATAATCACTCAGAAGTGCTAGCTTTCATTTTAAAAAAAGAATTTTTCACTTATTATTTTCTTCCCTACAAACTTTAGAATCAAGTTCCAAAAAAAAAAAGGAAGAGAAAAGAAATCCATGGAGATTTTAAAAAATACAGATATTTAAAAGCTGTATATTAATTTGTAAAGGATTATAGTTTATATATTTTAGCCCTTTTATATAGATTTCAGACACTGTGGGCTAATGCGTCAGACTGCAAAGTCGTTTGAACTGCAAGATCGGTGGTTCAAGCTCACCAGCTGCTCCTTGGAAACCCTATACAGGGTCGCTATGGGTCGGAATCTACATGATGGCACTTAACAACAACAACAACAATATAGCTTTCAGAAGGGTTTGTAATTTCTTTCACTGTAGCTCTCTCACAAAACCCAAAACTAGTTGCCATGGAGTTGATTCTAACTCCTGGTGAGCCCATGTGTGTCAGAGTAGAACTGTGCTTCAGAGGGTTTCATTGGCTGATTTTTCAGACGTAGATTGCCAGGCCTTTCTTCAGAGGTACCTCTGGGTGGACTCAGTACATAAACCATTTGCACCACTCAGCAGTCTCACACTTCGCAGGAAATTTTTCTTTTGATATTTTGTTTTTCATTGTATGGTTTTTAAAATAAGAATTTTCAAGCAGAAGAAAACTATTTTTAAGAGAACATTTATGTTACATTTAGCTACTGAAATTTTTTTATATTGAATTAAGCGTTTTAGCTGTTTGTTTTGGACCTTTCTGTGCTTATAATTCATCATATTTGAAAGAAAATGTTTACATAGATTGATGCTATGTAAACTGTCTAATTTTAAGATAGGACAAATAAACCAATTATATGTTAAAAGAAATAACTTTACCTTTATTGCAGCCATTTCTCCCTTTGTCAGATAGTGGTGTTATATATGATTCAGATGAAAGCCTTCATAGTGATGAGGAAGAAGATGATGCTTTTTTTTCAGATATACAAATCCAAGAGCATCAAGATCCAAATTCCTACAGGTAAATAAGGTTTTTTCTTGCTTTGCTTTTATAGAAAATCCTGCTGCTATTAATTTTAATTAATATTATTAATATGAGTTTATATGAGAACTAACTTATGTTTTCAGGTCTGGAATTTTAGGTAAATTTCTAGCAGGTGACAATGTCACATCCAATTTATGGATTTATTTATTTATGCAGAGGGCAAACACAAAACATTTGTAGTAAGAAAAAATATGTAATTGATTGATGAGCATTAGAACTTAACTAGATTCCACGTTACTGTGTGGTAAAGATTTCTTCTAGGTAATTTTCATATATTCCAAGTGTGATTGATCTATTGATGTATAGCTTTTCTTTTAGAAGCTACAAAGGAACCTTAAAAAAAAACAAAAACAAAAACAAAAAACAACACCTATTTTGGGTTGGAGATGGCGTTAAACATTTGAATCAGAAACTTTATTATGCTTCTGCTTAAAATGATCTCCCTCAAAGATCCCTGTGCAGCAGTTATCTGGTTAATAAAACATAGATGCACCCTTTTCTTCTAAGTTGGACCTTTTGTCCCCGTCGGTCAGCAGTTCAAGCTCACCAGCTGCTCCTCGGAAACCCTATACAGGGTCACTATGGGTCGGAACCGACTTGACAGCACTTTACAACAACTCCGTTAGCTTAACCAGGAATATAGATGGAATCAGGAGCCCTGGTGTTGTTGTTAAGTGCTGTCAAATCAGTTCCAACTCTTATCAACCCTCATATATGGTTTCCGAGGAGTGGCTAGTGCATTTGAACCACTGACTTGGTGGTTCAAACCAACCTTGCGGTCCAGTGATTATCCTATAGGAGCCCTGGTAGCATAGTGGATTAGGAGATGGGCTGCTAACCTCAAGGTCAGTATTTCAAATCTACCAGGCACTCTTCTGCAGAAAGATGAGGCTTTCTGCTCCCGTAAAGTTTGACAGCCTTGGAAACCCTATATAGGGTTGCTCTGAGTTGGAACTGACTGTGTGGCACACAACCACCACCACCATGGATAGAATCAGTGCTGCTTTGTTTTACAATGTTGTTGTTGTTGTTATGTGCCCTGGAGTTGGTTCCGACTCATAGCGACCCTGTACAGGGTTTCCAAGGCTGGAAATCTTTATGGGAGCAGAACAACTCATCTTTCTCCCGCAGAATAGCTGGTAGTTTTGAACAGCTGACCTTGCGGCTTGCAGCCCGATTCGTAACCACTACGCTACCAGAGCTCCTTTTGTTTTACAAAAGCCATCTTTTTTTGCTTAGATTTGATATCTCTCTGCAAAGAGTTGGGTTTGCCCTTCTAGGAGTCCTAATGTGGCGCTGTGGGTTAATGCGCTGGACTACAAAGTCAGTTTGAACCTCAAAGCTGATGGTTCAAGCTCATCAGCTGTTGCTCAGAAACCCTATGCAGTGTCGCTGTGGGTTGGAACCAACTCAACGGCACTTAACAGCAATAACATATGTGTATAGTCTCTGACTTTTGTTTAGCTCTCTGGTAATTTTACTATTCTCAGTACATTTAATAATTCTATCTTGTAGATTCTTTAAAGAGAAAATAAAGAACATGTTATTTTTCAATTAAGGAGATTTTTTTTTGTCCCCCCTGAACAGCTGGGCGCTTCTACATTTGGCAATGGTTAAACTAGTACTTCACAATGTCAGGAATTTCTTCCCAATTGCTGGATTGGAATTTTCTGGTGAGTTTGGAATTTGAAAGAATAATGTTATTAAATATATTAAATAACCATCAAATTTCCCTTTATAAGATTTATGTAAAAGACCTTTTGGTACTCAAAATGTATTGCACTGGAGATTTTATTTATTTTAGACTTTGATCTGTAGTTTTATCACACGAATCACTGTCTATCTAGAAGGTTGGAAAAGCAGGAAATTAGACTGAAGAAGCTAGACATTTTCTTAGCTCACTTTACTGAGCTAGCTGGCTTTCTGTTTGTTGAAAATATTAAGATCCAAGTGACATTAAATTCACATTTTTAGATTTATTTATATTTTCAGAAATCTTTGCTCTAAGAATCTACATGTGTGTAAATATATGGATGATGATCCTTTTTAAAAAATCAAACTAAAATGACAAATTTTATCACCTTCTAGAGCTGCCTGTGACATCACCATTAGGTATTGCTGTGATTAAAAACTTGGAGAACTGGGAACAGATTCTGCAAGAGAAAATGGATCAGTTTGAAGGTCCACCTCCTAACTACATCAACACATATCCCACTGATCTTTCAGTAGGAGCTGGACCAGCTATTCTTCGAAATAAGGCAATGCTGGAACCTGAAAACACTCCATTCAAGTAAGAAAGCTCTTAAGATGCTGATAAAAGGGTGGTTTGGTTTAACTTTTTTGGAATGCAATTTGGCAAAAATGTCAATAGCATTCAAAATGTTCATAGCTTTTGAACCTGCATTCTGTTTCTAGCAGTATATGCTATGCTAAGGAAAACATCAGAAAGTTAGACAAAAAATTACTCTTGTCCGTATTTCCCACGATTCATTTGGTTTATTGCTTTTATACTCAAACACCCCTTTATTGTTATGATTATTTTGCTATTTTAAACTCTTTCTCACAGATTAGGTTTTCCCTAATCTACATATGCAAACAAGGTGCTACTGACCTCTTCTTATTAGTGACTTAACAGTCTACACCTTGAGGTCTTTAAACATTAATTTTTTAAAAATGTTTTATTGTGAATTATGTGATTGATAGTTTACATGGGAAAACACTAGCTTTACATTCATCCTATTGTATATCATTTCATTGCCATGGTTACAGTCCCCTCCATGCATCTTCAACCAGCCAAAGGGTATACCCTGCAAGCCTGCCCCCTGGTTGTCAGCACA
>NW_006408522.1:22053126-22065166 GCF_000296735.1 Chrysochloris asiatica
CAAACCTGCCTAATTGTTCTCCCATCCGCCTTGTTCTGATATTTAAAATTTAAGTAACATTGTTAAGCAATAGTCTTTTCTGGAAACAGCAGCCATTAAGAGTATTGCTCATGAATTTCAAAAAGTAAGGCTTCTAGATTGTTTAGAAATTAAGTCTTTGACTTTATAGTCATTGGTAATTTGCTTCAACCAACCAGAACCAACTTAAAGTATAATATAAAAAGAGATGTATTTGACTCTCAGCTTAACCTATCCATTCAGTGAACCTGTTGTTAGAAAATTAGTTGCTAGATGAAGCAAGGACTTTTAGAAGTAGAAAATAAAGGTGAAATAAATTGTAAAAGTTGTTGATCTTATTAATGCTATATCTTCTCTGCAATAGAATATACAAGGTTTAAGAAAAGCATCCCCAAATATGAAGCACATTTTTTATAAACGTAGTGTGATTTCTTCTTCTTCTTTTTAATAGATCACGTGATTCTTCTGCACTTCCAGTCAAACGACTTTGGCATTTCCTTGTTAAACAAGAAATCCTTCAAGAGACATTTATTAGATATATTTTCACTAAGAAAAGAAAGCAGAGTGAGGTATTTTGATATAATAATTTTTATGTAATTATTGTTTAGCTTTTTCTTAACATATCTAATGAAGTGACTGCTTGACTTATTTTGTAATATTCTTTTGAGTTGGAAATTATTATCTTTCATACATCATGGATAATAGTCAAAGCTTACTGAGCAATAGTGAATCTCTTTTGAGATAAAATGAAAGTTAGCACTTCCTTCATTTTATTTGCCACTGTAATTTACAGCTAAGTACATATTGTCATACATGGCTTGGGGAATTGAAGGTATACATGAATATATTCTATAATGTGACTCTATGAATATTATTTAATAAAAATACAACAGAGCCCTCTAAAAGCACCACTACTGGTGTGGTGCTGTAGGATCAGCACTGGACTGTGAACCATAAGGTCAGCAGTTCAAATTTACCAGCTGCTCCTTAGAAACCCTAAACAGGGTTGCTATGAGTTAGCACATAACAACAGCATATATGAAATACAGAAATCTGAGGAGTGGATCTAAAATGAAAAGTATTGCTTAGTTGTTATTGTTGTTGTTAAATGTTGTTGAGTTGGTTCTGACTCATAGCAACCCTGTATAGTTTCTGAGGAGTGGCTGGTGGGTTTGAACCAACCAACCTTATTGTTAGCAGTTCAGTGCTTATCCTGCAGCACTGCACTAGGGCTCTGTTTAGTCACAGAAAGCCATTTTATTGAAGGATTCATTTGCTGTTTAGTTCTTCAAATTATTACACTTAATTTTTTATAAAAAGACATTGTCATTGTGAAGTGCCATTGAGTTGGTTCTGACCCATAGCGACCCTGGTTAGGCTTCAGTGGAGCTTCTAGACAATGACAGACTAGGAAGAAGGACCTGGCAGTCTAATTCTGAAACAATTGGCCAGTGAAAGCCTTATGAATAACAACAGAACATTGTCTGATACAGTGCCAGAAGATGAGATGAGCCCCTCAGTTTGGAAAGCACTCAAAATACAACCAAGGAAGAACTGTCTTATCAAATTAGAGTCCACTTGATTGACGTGTATGGAGCAAAGCTTCTGGGATCTGTATGTGCTGATATGGCATGACTCAAAATGAGACTTGACAGCTGCAAGCATCCACTAGTAATTGGAACATGAAATAGATCCATTATGAAGTTATCAAGAATGAAATGGAATACTTGAATGTTGTAGATATCTTAGGCATTGATGAGCTTAAATGAACTGGTATTGGCTATTTTAATCCGACAAGATAACAAATGGAAGGAATGGTGTCACATTTGTTATTTAAAAAACAACAACTCCCAGGATCTATCCTGAAGTACAGCACTGTCAGTAATAGGATACTATCCCCACACCAGTTAACATGACTGTTAACTGGTGTGGGGATAGTATCCTATCACATTTTATGCATCAACCTTTATGCCAAAGGTGAAATAATTGAAGATTTTTACCAACTTATGTAGTCTGAAATTGAACAAACATCAATCAAGATGCATTAATAATTACTGGTGATTGAAATGCAAAAGTTGGAAATAAAGAAAGATTGGTAATTTAAAAATATGGCCTTGGTGTTTAGAAACGACAGTGGCAGTCACACCATAGAATTTTGCCAGACCAATGACTTCTTCATTACAAATACCCTTTTTTTCAGAAACATCAACAGTTTCTCTCTATATATGGACCTTACCAGATGGAATACACTACACTTAAATAGATGACATCTGTGGGAAGAGATAATAGAGAAGCTCAATATCATCAGTCAGAACAAGGCCAGGAGATTACCACAGACTAGACCATCAGTTGCTCATATGCAAGTTCAAGTTGAAGCTTAAGAAAGTTACATTCACAGGAGTTATAGCACAGCCTAGAATGTATCCCAGTTGAATTTAGAGACTATTCCAGAAAAGATTTGATGCACAAAACACAAACAACTAAAGGCTAGATGAGTTGTGGGATGACATCAAAGACATCACACATGAAAAGGGCAAAAGATTATTTAAAATAAAAACATGAAAGAAAGAAAAGACCAAAATGGATAGCAAAAGAGACTCTGAAAAGGTTCTCGAACATAGAGTAGCTAAAGTGAATGGAAGAAATGATGAAGCAGAAACAGATTTTGAAGGGCAGCTCAGAAAGGCAAAAGTAAAGTATTATAATGAAATGTGCAAAGACCTGGAGTTAGAAAACTGAAAGGGAAGAACACACTCAGCTGAAAGAACTGAAGAAAAAACTTCAGTCTAATGTTGATCATACTGAGGAAGACACTCAGTGAAATGCATTGACACCGTGGCTGCAACAGTGGGCTCAAACATGGTAACAGTTGTGAGGATGGTGCAGGACCAGACAGTGTTCTTGTCTTTGTACACAGGATTGCCATGAGTCAGAGCCAATTCAGCAGCACCTAGCAACAAACAACCAGTGAGCAAAATATTGACCATGCACGAAACATCAGAAGAAGATGGACAGAATATACAGTCACCAAACCAAAAAGAATTGGTCAGCATACAGCAATTTCAGGAGGTAATATGTTTAAGAACTAATGTTATTGAAGGAAGGAATCCAAATTGCATTGAAGGCATTCATGAAAAACAAGGCTCCAGGAATTTACAGAATATCAACTGAGCTTTTTCAAAAGACAATGCAACACTGGAAATGCTCACCTGTCTGAGAAAAAAAAAAGGAAGACAGCTACCTGGTCAACTAGCTGGAAGAGATACGTATTTGTATCCATTCCAAAGAAAGGTGATCTGCCAGAATGCAGTCATTTTAACAATGCCATTAATATCACATGCAAGTAAAATTTTGCTGAAGATAATTCAGAAATAGACATAGCAGTATATTGAAAGAAACTGCCAGAAATTCAAATCAAATTCAGAAGAGGATGTGGAATGAGAAATATCATAGCTGTTGTCAGATGGATCTTGACTGAAAGTAGCGAATACCAGAAAACATGTTTGCCTGTATTTTATTGACTAAGTAAAGACATTCGACTGTGGATCATAGTAAATTGTGGGTAACATTGCAAAGAATGGGAATTCCAGAACACTTAATTGTCCTCATGCAGAATCTGTGCACAGACCAAGAGGCAGAGGCAGTTGTTCTGACAGAACAAGGGGATAGTGAATGGTTTCAAATAAGGATCGATGTGTGTCAGAGTTGTATCCTTTCACCAAACTTGTCAGTCTGTATGCTGAACAAATAATCTGAGAAGCTGAGCTATAGGAACAAGAAGCTGAGCTATATTAACAAGACCATGGGATCAGGGTTGGAGAAAGACTCATTAACAACCTGTGGTCTGCATATGATACAAATTGATAAAGATCCATATGATCTTTATCTTCTTCACTCTTTTGCTTGCTGAGATTCAAGCGGACTTTAAGCACTTATTGATAAAAATCAAAGATGACGACCTTCAGTATAGACTGATGATGATGATTGTGTGCCACTGAGTCGGTTCTGACTCATAGCGAACCTATATAGGGTTTCCAAGACAGTAAATCTTTATGGGAGCAGAAAGCCTCATTTACTGCTGCAGAGCAACTGGTAGATTCGAACTACTGACCTTGTGGTTAGCAACCCAGCTCATAATCCACTATACTGCCAAGGCTCCTAATATGAATTACACCTCAACATAAACCAATAAGCAACATATGTGGAGAAAATAAATTGAGAAAAGATTGATACTGCCAGGGATTTTATTTAACTTGGATCCACAGTCAATGTCCATGGAATCAGCAGTTAAGAAATCAAATGGTGGCATATTGCATTAGTCACATCTGCTGTAAAAGACCTCTTTTTAAAATATTAAAAAGAAAATATGTCACTTTGAGGTATGTGTGACCCAAGCTAGAGTATTTTCAGTTGCCTCATGTGCTGGTGAAAGCTGGACAATGTGTAAGTAAGACCAAGAAGAATCGGTACCTTTGAATTATGGTGTTAGTGAAAAATGTTTAATGCGAATATACCATGGACTGCCAGAAGAATGAACAAATGTGTCCAGGAAGAAGTACAAGCTGTACTGTTCCTTTGAAGTGAACATGGTGATGCTTCATCTGACATACTTTGGACATGTTATCAGAGGGGCTCATGCTTTGTAAAGTAACAAGTCAGCTAAAAAGAGGAAGACCCCATGAGATGGAGTGACAGTGGCTACAACAGTGGGCTCAAGCATTACCATGATGGTGAGGGTGGTGTAGGGAGGACTGTTCAGTGATTTGTGCCGCTGTACATAGGGTTGCTAGGGGTTGGAACTGACTCGATCGCAACTAACAACAACAACAACAACAACATGACTGAGGAACTGAATCTTTAATATTTTGTAAGTTTTAGCTCAACTAAATTTAAAGAGCGACGTATGATTAATGGCTAGCGTATTGAATCATACAGGTAAGTTTTAAATTAAGTTTTCATTAAGAAAAAACTTAATTATGGAAAAGACATTTAAAGCTGCGGAGAAGATAAAATAAAAACAGGTTATTAAAGTCACAAATATGGAAAATGTACTCTGGCTGCTCCTTGGAAAATCCCATACAGGGTCACTATGGGTCAGAACTGACACAATGGCATTTTAACAACAGAACAACAGCCAATAAGAGTGCTTTATCTTTATAAATCGTTAAGCAGAAATTTGCTAATCAATAAATGTGGTAACTTTGGTGAATTGATAATTTCATAAACTAATCCTAAAAATATTAAAACTTTGGTTAATTTTAAAGCATGACTTAAAAAAAAGAAAATGCACCTGGGAAACGCTGAAGTTCTGGATCTGTTCATAGGTAGCTATTTTAGCTCTTTGAGTATATTAGAGAATACTTCACAGAAGTTTTTGTGAAGTTGATGAAGTTGGTGGACTCAGCTAATTAAAGGAAAAGATGCATAATTCATTAGCAGTTAGGCTATTGTTAATTAGGCATTCCATAAGTTTACTATTTCCTCATGTGTTCTGAACGTAGCTATCTCTTAGGATCCTGTTAACAACCAGGAACAAGTTATTTGTATAATGTCTCTCACATGCCTAACAAACATTTATCTATTAGAAGGACGAAAGTCATGTGATTGTAGTAAATGGTGCAAGGTGGTTGGTTCAAACTCACCAGCTGCTTCTCAAAACCCCTGTACAGGGTTGAAATGAATCGGAACCCATTCAACAGCACTTAACAAACAGCATAATAAATGGTTGACTTGAATTCTATTCCCTGACACGGCTGCTTCATGAATTACAGTCCTTAAAAATGAATGTTGTTGTTGTTGTTAAGTGCCGTAGATTTGGTTCCGAATTCATAGCGACCCTGCCTAAAGTTTCTGAGGGAGGGATTAGTTAGTTTGAAGTGCCAGCCTTGTGGTTTAAATCTACGACCTGCAGTCCAGTGCATTATCCTACAGCGCCACACCAGGACTCCTAAAAGTGAATAATTACAAGTGAGACTGTTATTAGCACTTTGAATCTGTGTTCAGAAGTAAACACAGTTGACTTCTGAACAATGTGGGGTCTAGAGGTGCTGACTTCTACATAGTCAAAAATTCATATAAAATTTAGGTTGGCCCTTGAGCAACACGGGTTTGAACTTCGCCAGTGCAGTGAGCTCAGATGTTGTGAGTGTCTGCTTCAAACGCCTAGAGAGACAAATTGCTCACTCAGAAATAATTCGTATCGCAGGGCGTTTTTAACTCGCAACACTTGAGCAGCCAGGAAAAGCACCAGGAAAGAAAATAAATCCACGTTTAAGTGGGCCTGTGCAGTTCAAATTCCTGTTGTTCAAGGGTCGCCTGTACTTTTAGTCTATATTTGAAACCTATCCCTGTAGGATGGGAATACACATAGTATAATGTTCATACAAAAGAGTTTACGTTTTAGCGAGTACAGTTTAAATTATATAATACATGCAAATAACTAACTTTAATTTAGGAATGACTAGCTTTTATGTTTTTATATCTAGGCAACAGTCATCATAACTTTAATTTTACCATTTTTGCTTTGTGGTGTGTTTATCCAATGACATCCCATTCTACTCAGTCTCATTTCTGTCTTGGTTTTAAGCTCTTTAAAGGAAAGCTTACCAATTCACTTGCACCACCATTAAGTGATAGCATGTCCATTTTAGTTGGAAAATTTTCATTCTATTCATAATTTCATTTCATGCATGTGTTTTGTGTTTGTGACTCTGTGATGTCATTTAGTCTGTAGAAGGACATGTGGAGCAGGTCAAACAAAACTGCATAGCAGAAGATGCCCACATCAAGGTAGTATACCAAGCCCTTATATTTAGCTCACTCTTTAAAGTTCAAGGAGCTAACCCCTCATCTCTAATACTAACTACAACCGGCCCAACTGGCTAACTACGCAGCGGCACAGAGTACGAGATGCTCACACTCTTCCTTGCTATTGGTACTCCTTGTGCTGCTCCCTGTGCCCTCTCATGTTTCCCCCCTCTCTCTTCTTAAACATGGTTGTTTTATCTTTCCTTCTTCGCAATTCTTCCTCTTCTTTCCTTCTCATCTGTTCCAAGCCAGTGCACTTTTCTCTCATCTCTCTCTCACTCTCATTCTTTTCTAATTCTTCTTCTTTCCAGCCTCGCCTTATTCTTATCATATCATGTTTATTTAAAACTGTTTCAGCTCTTATGTGTCTCCTTTGTCTTTCTGCCTGTATCATTTTCCTCCAATCCATGCCTTACTTTACTGGATACACATTCTTACAGCCGTATCTTTGCTCACTTTCAGAAGAGGCAAAAGAGACATATTGCTGTTATAAATTACTAATGAAAATGATTTTAGCTACTGTGTGGCAATCAGTATCCTATAATCACAATGTGAGATCTTTGTAATTGGGGTGCTTTACAGGGCATTGGAGAATTTAGGCAGATTTTCAGAAGCTAATATTCTACCCACTAAAATTACTGGCACCTTTTTTCTTGCTGCTGTTTCTGCTACTCTTCTTACCCTTATTTTAAGCTTTGTGAGACTGCATATCTCTGTATAGCGCTATACTGCAGTAATTAAAACTGCTGACAAATGTTTTGTAGGTTGAAGCTGATCTGGGCTATCCAGGTGGAAAAGCAAAAGTCATTCATAAGGAATCGGATATGATCATGGCATTCTCGGTTAATAAGGTAAAAGCCTTAGTCAATATAATGAATATTCTTATTGGTGAAACTGGTTACATTGTTGACTCTGTCTTTGTTATAGGCAAACTCAAATGAAATCGTCTTGGCTTCAACACATGATGTTCAAGAACTTGATGTGACTTCTCTATTAGCCTGTCAGTCATACATATGGATTGGAGAAGAATATGACAGAGAATCCAAAAGGTTTGTGTTTCTTATATGGTCATTTTTAAATGTAGTCTTCTAAAAAAGAACCAATGAAATGGTGATGCACATGATTTGGGTGATTTTGGAAAGTGTATATGCATCTCTTACATTCTTGGGTGGGAGACAAACGTAATTGGCTTAGCTCCCAGTAAAAAGCTCTGCCTACGCTGATGAAAAGCGTACTCACTCTTCTGTTAGACTCTGAACTGCTCAAAGTGTCTGAGTCAGAATGATGTGTTAGCCTAATGCTAACAATTTCCACTTTGGTATGTCAGAGATTATGTATTACTCGCTAAGCTTAGCTGATCTGGATAATTAAAGCAAAAAGTACTATATGTAAATAGACTAATTAAACTGATGCATCTCATTTACTGAATTATTTTGCAGTGTTTCCTCCTGATTATCTTTTTTTTTTTTCAGATAAAAATGTCAACTTCTCTACTTCTCGAGAAAGCTATTGCTCACTGCACCAAACATATCTTGCTTTACTTTTGTAGTTTGGAGTTTCTCCTCCATGTTTGCCCTCCCTCTTACTTTTGTCCAGACTTTCAGAAATTTTATGTGCCTGGAAACTGTGCCATGATATTTTTGTCAGCTCTGATAGAACGAGGCTTCAGAATCACATTGCAGAATTACATTTCTATGTAACCATGTAATATGATATAACATTACAAAAGTTAACTTTTAGATTTTTATAATAACATTATAAAAGTTAACTTTTAGATTTTTTTTGTACCATACCCTAAGGAATCTTTAAACTTGAATTTCTATAAAATGTATTAATGTGATGCCTGGGATATCAGTACTTGAAGAGAACATATAATCTTTTCCTACATATGATGAAAAGATAATCTGTTCAGTGTTTAAAAAAAAAAGCATTTGTGCATTAATAAATTGTTCCCTGAATGACACTAGACTAAATTTATAGTTTGTCTAAAGGGAAAAAGTTACGGACCTAGAAAATAGCATTAAAATTGTCTATGATTTAGGACCTCCATCTCAGTTTTTCTTGTGGCTACTTCTTCAGTGCTTTGAATAATGAATGTCCAATCAGTTGTCTGGTAAGAAGCTTTATGATTGGACTTGTGTTAAGAGAACATGGAACGTACACAGTAACACACCAATGTTTTCCACAGTTCAGACGATGTTGATTATCGTGGTTCCACTACAACTCTTTACCAGTCCAATGCGGCAGCCTATTCTGCAACTCAGGTGCACCCACCTTCATCTCTGCCGTGGCTGGGCAGCGGACAGACGAGCACTGGAGCAAGTGTGGTATGTGTTTTACTATTAGGTATGCTTTCTGGATGTGGACTCCTCAAAAAGAAATTGAAATCACTTTCACATAACAATGATCCTAAAGATCAGTGGCAAAGACACATGGCTACACCATAAGGAGTGACTGGTGGGGGTTTGAACCACTGATCTCGTGGTTAGCAGTCCAGTGTTTATCCTACAGCTCCACGCCAGGAATACTAGCTAACAGTTATTGTAAGTTTGTGTGTGTGTGTGTGTGTGTGTGCCAGGTGCATGCTTTATTTCTCAACAGCCTTCTGTGGTAGATGCTACTGTTATCTTCCATTCTATAGATGAGGAAACTAAGACGTACAATGGTAAAGCAAAGTAGAACAGTAATTCCTATTAATTATACATGTTTGAAAAGTACATCAGTAACATTCTTGATGGTCACTGTAGTTTAAGGCGTCCCAGTCTCATGTCCAGCTCTGCAGAATCTAGAGTACCCTTGACTGTCCTCAGAAAGGTACACTAACAGGTACACTCTGAAGAATGTGGAGTACCCCTGACTGTCCTCAGGAAGGTACACTTTACCCATAGACAAGGCTGCCTGATAACCTCATAGTTCACACAGGCTTGTTGTTGTTGTTGTTATGTGCCTTACAGTCGGTTCCGACTCATAACAACCCTGTACAGGGTTTCCAAGGGTGTAAATCTTTACGGGAGTAGAAAGCCTCATCTTTCTCCTGTGGAGCAGCTGGTAGTGTCGAACTGCTGACCTTGTGGTTCGCAGCCTGATTTGTAACCACTACGCTACCAGAGCTTGTGACTGTGCTTCCTCAGCCTGTCAGACAAGCTGTTTGACGTGAAGTTATTCAGAAAATCCATACCAGAATTTACTTCTGGAAAAATCAAGTTGTAGGAGAATGTCACAATTAGAGTTGGCCTGAAGCATATCTTTCCTCATCTCTTCATTCTTATCTTCTTTTAAAGCTTATGAAAAGGAATCTACATAATGTTAAAAGAATGACCTCACACCCAGTCCATCAATACTGTAAGTATTTCATTTATAATCGAGGGTAGTGAGCAGCTTCTGTCTTCTGGTTTCATAGAACAGAAACTAGTTGAACACTTCCTTTAGCATTTCGATTTCTCATTTTCTCCTCATCCTTCTGTGTCTCAGATCTCACAGGTGCTCAGGATGGCAGTGTACGCATGTTTGAATGGACCCGGCCTCAGCAGCTTGTGTGCTTCCGCCAAGCAGGGAATGCAAGAGTTACCAGATTATATTTTAATTCACAAGGAAACAAGGTTAGTTCTTGTGGGGGTCCCTGCTAAGTTAATCTGGAAACAACTGTGGAGATTTCTGAGTCAATGTTTAGTAAAACTACAACTAAAGCAAACTCAGTGACCCTGGTTTAATGCAGAGCAGGCAATTTGTTGGTATCTATTCATAGACCCCGTTTTCTCTCAATTGATATGTAAGTCCACAAAATTAAGTATGGACTAATTAATCATTCCCCTAAAGATATTGAGTAGAATCCTGGTGTGGTGCTGCAGAATAATGTGCTGTACCATAAGGTTGGTTTGAACCACATGGTCGGCTGTTCAAGCTCACCAGTCACTCCTCGGAAATCCTATACAGGGTCACGATGAGTCGGAACTGATTCCATGGCACTTAACAACAACTACAACAACAAAGATATTGAAATACCCTGTGAGTTTAAAGAACCCTGTTGTGTTGAGTGTGCTAGTGGTGCCTATAAGCAGTCAGCATTTGACAAAGTCTTCCAGTTTCTTACTAAATTCTCTTATACGAGGAGGCATCAGAAAGTTTCTGGGGAAATTCCATTATCTTTTTAATTCCGTTTTTCCAGAAATATTTTGAAGCTCCTTATAGAGGTTGGAGGAAAACAATGAAATGGTGTGGGAAAGTAGTTAAAAGGGGACAAATTTATTGAACTGGATTTTTTTGGGAATTACAGTGATAGAAACACAACTATAGTGGGAATGTTAAGGTGGGTCCGAGTGATTCTCCTTTCCTTAATTGTATTTACTTTTAATGGGAGCACTAACAACCTGTTTTTAATTTACGCTATTCTTCCAGTGTGGTGTTGCAGATGGAGAGGGTTTTCTGAGCATCTGGCAAGTAAACCAAACGGCCTCCAATCCTAAACCTTACATGGTAAGTATCACTTAGTAAGTGAGTGTCATGGTTGGTCCAGTTGGGAACGGGACAGGTTTGCCCATCAGCCTTAGCCTAGCAGCATAGCACCCATCTTGCTCTGTTTTTGGACCTAAAAAAATCCTTGCTTTTCATTGCTTGACAGGTTGTATTTGGAAATTTTCTAAGCCTTTCCTAGGTATGGTCTTACTTAGGCTACATCTATATCAAAGACTCTTAACTCCTTAGTGGTGGAATTTTGTAGTGATTTATTTTAGGAACTTACATAAAGAATCAAACAGATTCCATCTAGTCCAGTTTGCTCAGAAATTTTTGTTGTTGTTGTTAGTTGCCATAGAGTTGGTACCAGTTTATAGCAACCCTACGCACAGCAGAACAAAACACTGCCATGTCTTGGGCCAGAGTCACAATTGTTGCCACGCTTGAGCCCATTGATGCTGCCACTTTGCCAAGATTACAAAATACCCCAGTCCCAATAGATCATTTGGTTCATTAGCCCAAATCATATTTGGTGATGAAAACAAACATGGTTTCCTTGGGTGGCGGGGTGGACAGGTGACACTGCCCTCTGTCAGCCTCTGGCTTCATGTTAGTTAATTTCACAGAAAATGCTGGACCTCCAAGATCTAGATTACCCAAATACTTTCAAATTGTCTTTTCTAGACTATTGATATGTTCTTAATCACGTAGATGTATATGAGATAAACCATTTCTCTCTCTCTCTCTCTCTCTCTCTCTCTCT
>NW_006408522.1:22065266-22067220 GCF_000296735.1 Chrysochloris asiatica
TGAAGCTTTTAGGAATAGAAGTAACCTTGAATGTATTCTTTTGCCTTCAGTCAGATCAATAGCATAGTAAGTGCAGACAGGGAAAAAAAGTGTCTGTTTTATTTTTAAATACCCAGACATCCTCCTGTTATATACCCTTGCTGCCAAATTTCAGTTCATCTACCTTATCCAGAAAGGAAGGAGCTCTGGTAGCGGAGTGGTTATGAATCGGGTTGCCAACCTCAAGGTCAGCAGTTCAAAACTACCAGCGGTTCCGTGGGAGAAAGATGAGGCTTTCTGCTCCTGTAAAGATTTACAAGCCTTGGAAACCCTGTGCAGGGTCACTATGAGTCACAACCGTCTCCACGACACTTAACAACAACAACATCCAGCAAGGAAGTCTTTACTGACTCAATTAATGACTTTCTCCTTTGTAGCTGTAACATCCTTAGGAGATTTTTTTGGGCAGCCTTAGACCTATGGATTATTCAGAGAGCCACTTTAAAAAAAAAATTAAAACTTTCTATTGTGAATTGGGTGAAGGTTTACAGAGCAAATCAGCTTTCCTTTCAACAAGTCACATCCATTTTGTTTCATGTCATTGACTGCTGGTGTAGGGGCCAGGAGAAGCAGGTGGGACCATATGAGACAGAACTATGTAGTTTGAAAAGGACAGGGTTTTAGCAATTGAGAATCACTGCTCTGTTAATGTGAGTGAACAAAAAAATAACATTCAAGAAATAAAAATACTTGATTACAAAATTGTTCCTAACCACTTTTCCCACATGTGCCCAGTGTTTCCTGTTTCCATTCTTCTTTCTTTCTTAACCCTTCTGGAGTTTGTCCTTGGGTAAATGCTGCCCTTTTAATCTCAAATGGTTGATTAGTCTAAGGAATTCATACCTCCCTAGTGTTATTGCGCACCTTATAGACCTGGCTATTGGTTGGCTGAAGATGGAGCCATGGTTTCAGATCTGAAGAGAAACTAAGGGCCATAGTCCTGGGAGTCCCACCAGTTGCCCTCCGACCTGCAATCCTGGTCTATTTTGTATGATTTGGAGTTTTGTTCCACATTTCTCTTCCATTCTATCTGGGACCTTCTCAGGTGATGACTTTTAGAGCAGTTGGGCACTATCTAGATCTTCTAGACTGAGGGTCATGGAGGCTGATGTTCGAATGGCCCATTAGTATACTGGACTAATGGTTTCCAAATTTCTTCAGTTTTCATCACTCTTCTTACCTCCAGATAGGGAGAGACCAGTGTTACACCTTAGCTGGCCACACATGAGTTTAAGACCCTAGTCACTACTCTCCCAAAGTAGGATGTAGAACATTGTCTTTGAAGACTATGTTGTGCCATTGACCTTGGTGTCCCCCAAGACCAGGGCCCTGAGCACCCAGGCCCAGTGGCTCATTCTAGAGAACCACTTTTGACTGTTTCTTTATTATTGCTACAGCTTTTCACTTGGGGGTAGAACTAGTGAGTAGAGAGGTGAGGTGGTAAAGAAAGTAGATAATTATATATAGGTTACAAAGTTATTTTGACATAATTCATTCACAGTGCAGTCTAACATATGAGTATGTAAGAGTTTTTCCTGTTGGGTTGTCATTGGTTATTAATATTTATATTATTTAAAGTTCATGAAATTTATTTGAGTGATTGGGCACTTAATCTAATGTTTTTATTCTTTGACATCCTATTCCTTTCTTACATAATCTAAAAAAAAATAAAAGCTTTAATGTTAGCAACTTTTTAAATTTTAAAAAAGTATTGGATATTAGCTAAAAGATATATGAATGACATTTGATTCCCTATGAATAACAGTTGATCCCCTTAGTATCATCAATTCTTTATTCTAGACTGAGTTTTAAAAATATATGATAGGTATGGGTTCTCACCACCACTCGTCTGTCAGTTTGTTGTACTGTGGTGGCTTGTGAGTTGCTGTGATACTGGAAGCTATGCCATGGGTAT
>NW_006408522.1:22071370-22190433 GCF_000296735.1 Chrysochloris asiatica
TACCGACTCGATGGCTCCTAACAACAATAACATGGGTTCTTATCTCATACATGGAGTTTGTTAGTAGCAGAATTGTGTGTTTGTAGTGTACAAAGCTTATTGGATTTTTTAATAATGTCAGTTACATTTTGTTTTCCATAGAGCTGGCAGTGCCACAGTAAAGCTACGAGTGACTTTGCATTTATTACCTCTTCAAGTCTTGTTGCCACGTCTGGACAGTCCAATGACAATAGGTAAGCTGACTGAGAAGCAAAATAAGAACATTTTAAGTAGAAGGATATTCTTGCCAAAAAGTGTGGGGTTTCTGTATAACAGGGTCCTCTCTACCCTCTTTGAAGTCCTGGTATGGCACTGTGGGTTAATGCACTGGGCTGCAAAGTCGGTTTGAACCACAAGGTCGGTGGTTCAAGCTCACCAGTCACTCCTTGGAAACTCTACTCAGAGTCACAATGGGTCAGAACTGACTCGATGGCACTTAACAGTAACCACCTCTGGTAGCATAGTGGTTATGAATTAGGCTGCTAACCTCAAGGTTGGCAGTTCGAAACTACCAACTGTTCTGCGGGAGAAAGATGAGGCTTTCTGCTCCCATAAAGATTTACAGCCTTGGAAGCCCTGTACGTGGTCAGAACCGACTCCACACATACTTATTAACAACAACAGTGAATACATAAACTTTCTTTGGCGAATTAATTCTCACAGTTGTTGTTGTTGTTATGTGCCATGGAGTTGGTTCCGACTCATAGTGACCCTGTACAGGGATTCCGAGGCTGTAAATCTTTACGGGAGCAGAAAGCCTCATCTCTCTCCCGCGGAACACCTGGTAGTTTCGAACTGCTGACCTTAATGTTCGCAGCCCGATTCATAACCACTACGCTACCAGAGCTCCTTAAAAAATTAAAAAAAAAAAAAAAGAGAAAGCAAAGCCAAAAATTACTTGAGTCTAAAGTAGTCTTTTCAGTAGAATATTTTTATATCAAAGCTATTAATTTAACTGTTTTTTTAGTGGTTGTGAATACTGTGAGATTCTTGAGGAACAGTAAGCCTTTGATATACTCTGCAGCCATCGCGCTCAGCATTTCTTTGGCTTCACGCTGTTTTTATGGGTAACATGTGCCCCTAATGGCACATCCCCTTTCCCTGCAGTGGTTACCACCAGAGAGCATAGAAGCATCCCTTCTCCTCTGGAAACCGTATCACAATGTCCCCGGCGCCTTAATGAAAAAGAGATGAGGCAGGGGATGGAGAGGCAAGTGGGACCGTATGAGACAGAGCTCTGTAGTTTGAAAAGGACAGAGTTTTAGAAATTGACAATCAACGTTCTATTAATGTGAGTGAACAAAAACAATAACAGTCAATAAGCAAAAGTACTTGACTTGATTAAAGAACATGCACCTTGTGATGACTGGGAACAACTGTCTATGATAATTTTGCTGTTATTTCCTTCTTTCTAAAGGAATGTATGCCTCTGGGACACATTGGTATCACCTGGAAACAGCCTCATTCATGGTAAGTGACTTAGGGTCTGTGATTTTGAGTACACTCTGGAGGAATGTTTCCCTGGCTTTATTTTAATCAGTGAAGCCCCACCCACTGCCATCCAAGCCATTCTGACTCACAGCAACCCTGTAGGACAGAGTAGGGCTGCTCCTTTTGTCTTTGGGGTATCAGACAGCCTCATCTTTCTCCCTTGGAGTGGCTGGTGGGTTTAAACTGACAACTTGTGGCTAACAGCAGTCCAGTGTTTAACCCCCTTCACCACTATGGCTCCTTATTTAGTGAATCCAGTGAGTGTTTCTTCATGGGTTAAAAATGGAGAAATGTTCAGAATGAATGACAGAATTCTAAAGATTAGTTAGGATGTCTGGCTAGGTAGGTAATTACTGAGGTGATATGTATGGTCATAGGCATCCAAGTAGCCTTTGTGCTGTGAAGAGTGGTACTCCTAACAACAGTGTTTAAGAAATTAGTTGTAAAGTATTTGTCAAACTCAATAAAAATGAGATAATTTCTTAAAACTTTTTATTGTGAATTGAGTGAAGGTTTACAGACAAGACCATCAGTTTCCTGTTCAGCACATCGTAACACCTGGTTTCATCTCAGTGACTGCAATACCCACCATGCAGCAGTAGTCAGCCCACTGCCCCCTCTGTGCTTCCTGTTCCCATTCCAACCACCTTCCCATCCCTTCTCAGCTTTGAGGGATAGTATTTTAAAAATTAAACATAGCCATAAAATAAAACAAAGATTCACCTTGTGAAAAGATCTAGGAACAGGAACAATATCAAAGTGTTGCTCATTTTGTTTAAGAACTGTTTGCCACACTGGTGTCCTGAATTTCTACCAACAAAAGTGTTTCATGCTTACATTGTAACTGGTCATTTTTATACTAGTGTAATTGAGTATCAGGCACTTACTTGAGAAGTACTTTTGATGAGAGTATTTATATGGGACAGTACTGTTGTTGTTAAGTGCTGTGTAGTCGTGTCTGACTCATAGTGACCCTGTATAGGGTTTCCAAGGAACAGCTGGTGGGTTTGAACTACTGACCTTGTGGTTTGCAGTACAATGCTAATCCTACAGCGCCACACCAGGAGTCCACAGGACAGTACTTGGCATAGTAAATACTAGTCAGTGTTGTTGTCATTGTTGTTAGGTGCTATCAAGTCTGTTCCAACTCAATATAGATACCCTTCCTGATGTGGCACTGTGGGTTAATGCTCTGGACTAGAAAGTCAGTTTGCTCTGCAAGGTCAGCTTGGGTCAGGTGCACCTTAATTCTCAAAGTGATATCTTTGCTCTTTAACACTTTAAAGTGTTAAAATTTTGTCTAATGCAATATATCTGATTTCATGACTGCTGCTTCCATGGTTGTTGATTGTGGATCGAAGCAAAATGAAGTCTTTGACAACTTCAGTCTTTCTCCGTTTATCATGATGTAATTTATTAGTCCAGTTGTGAGGAATTTTGTTTTCTGTACATTGCGTTGCAACACATATTGAAGCCTATAGTCTTTGATCTTTATCACTAAGTATTGCATGGCCTCTTCACTTCCAGCAAGCAAGGTTGTGTCATGGGCATATTGCAATGTGTTAATGAGTCTCTCTCCAATCCTTATGCCACATTCTTATACATATAATCCAGCTTCTCAGTTTATTTTTTCAGCATACAGATTGTTGTAAAGTACAGTTGAATCAGTTCTGACTCACAGAGACCCAGTATAGGGCTTCCAAGGAGTGACTGGTAGGTTTGAACCACCAACCTTGTGCTTAGCAGCCAGTGCTGATCCTGCAAGGTTGTACGGTAGAAGGATATGACCCTGGCACACACCTTTCCTAATTATAAATCATTCAGTATCCCCTTGTTCTGTTCTAATGACTACCTCTTGGTCTATGTACAGGTTCCTCATGAGCACAATTAGGTGTTTTGGAGTTCCCATTCTTTGCAATGTTGTCCATAGTTGGTTATGATGCACACAGCTGAATGCTTCTTGTCACTGGTGGGTGTTAGTGAGGTGATTGAGTGTATCATGGAGAAGTTTGGTGTCTGTTTGTTTACTTCAGACTCCTTATAAGGCAGCAAAATTTAGTTTGGACTTAAGGTTTAAACTTCCTTCACTGTGTGTGCTTTCAGATTGAGATTATAGATAAAAATATTTTTCCTGGCATTACTTAGTATCTTTATCCTTTAAGTTAATTGGTTACAGAAATTCAGTGGCTTAAAAAAAAAAAAAATAGTCTCCCTTAGAAATAAGAACAATGTCTGTATTACTTAAATGTGAGTTAAATATTATCAGAATTACCAAGGAAGAAATTGTTTAGGAAAGATTTTTGGTGCCGTTCTGCTTCAGGTTTCACGTGCCACGATCATGGGGCTACGGTACTTCAATATGCCCCCAAACATCAACTCCTCATCTCTGGAGGCAGGAAAGGCTATGTCTGCATCTTTGACATCAGGCAGAGACAGCTAATTCACACATTCCAGGCTCATGACTCCGCTATTAAGGCCCTAGCTTTGGATCCCTGTGAAGAATATTTTACTACAGGTTCAGCAGAAGGTAACATAAAGGTAAGTCAGTGCAAGTGGTTGCATTGTGCTATATATTATGTACTTCCAAGACTGTGTTTAAAACACACACACACACACACAAAACAACCCCATTCATTAAAATGACAGTGTGAAGTAAAACTTTGTGAAGACTTTCAGCGTCGCTTGACACCCTACCCCTATCCACCCTCTACATCTATGCTGCTTTTTCTAGACTGTTGTTAAGTGCCACTGAGTTGGTTTTGACCTATAGCAACCCTCTATAGGGATTCCAAGAAGCAGCTGGTGGGCTTGAACTACCAACCTTGTGATTCAAACTGACTTTGCAGTCTAGCACATTAACCCACAGCGCCACACCAGGACTCCCTTCTAAAAAGGCACCCTTGCCGTAGATACTCAACCTTCTTAGGCTCCCAAGTTGTTAAGAAGTCTAAAAGAAGTTTACTTTGAGTAAAGTGCCTGTGTTTAATTAATAAATAGAGTTTCTGGTGATAGCAATTTGGCTCCTCAGAACCTTCTCCCCCACCCCCACCCCTTTCTAGGTCTTGATTGTACTGGATAGTTGAGGTATTTCCAGATAAGTGAGATAGTTCTGTACTTCTTTTATGTTGCCACAGGGCCTAGCTTAGTGGTGGTGGTGGTGATGTGTTGTGGAGTTGGTTCCCACTCATAGCAACCCCGCATAGGGTTTCTGAGGCTATAAATCTTTACGGGAGCAGAAAGCTTCATCTTTCTCCTGTGGAACTGCAGGTAGTGTCGAACTGTGACCAAGAGATTAGCAGCCCGACTTGTAACCACTACACTACCAGAGCTCCTTTAGTTTAGTATTAAGAACGTATTTAATTGAACTAACTTAAATATTTAATTGGATTAGAGATAGGGTATATATGGTTAACAAGAAATTACATGAGGACGTAAAGAGAGAATTGGATAGAAAGGACCGTGAAGGACAGTAAACGGAATCCTGTGGAAAGTGTTCTTTTTTCCCAACTAGGTAAGTGGTTAGGACAGAGGATGGGAAAGCTGGGATGGAATGGCATCAGTTGGGCCAAGGGAATCATTTGGTTTTGGTCACTCTCTCTTTTTTAATGACTATAACAGTTGTTTTCACTCTTTGTTTTTCTTTTAAACTAGGTTTGGCGATTGACAGGCCATGGCCTGATTCACTCATTTAAAAATGAACATGCTAAACAGTCCATATTCAGAAACATCGGGGCTGGAGTCATGCAGATTGACATCGTCCAGGGCAATCGGGTCTTCTCCTGTGGTGCAGATGGTACACTTAAGACAAGGGTTTTACCAAATGCTTTTAACATCCCTAATAGAATTCTTGACATTCTATAGCCTTAAAGATGTGGGGCTTTATTTTTATACACATTTCAATTAAAGATACTGCAGTAATTATTAGGCACCGAGGAAGAAAACCTGTCCTGCTTGCCATGCAGTTAACTCTGAAAACAACACAAACCTGTGTAGATTTGAATCTGACCCAAACAGTGGTGTTATGCTAAAGCAACGCCTATACAGGTTGGTAGAATGATCGTGCATGTACCTTGTTATAATGCTGACATACTGAAAAAATCAAACCTAGTATTGTACGGAGGTTAGCTATTCTTACAGCATTTAGCCAATCTGATTCAGAAAACATTTGAGGTTAGAGATTAGTTTATGGTAATACGAAGGACCTTGATATCAAATTAAGGAAGAAAATGTTGCTGATTCAGGTTTTTGTTTCTATTCTTACCACTGATTGAAGCATGCCTGCAGTTTCCTTCTTTGCTGACTGAAGGATAGTCCTAAGGGTTAGGAGCTCTATACCACCAGAAAAACTTTTCTTCGTTATGAAGCAGTGCGCAGTGATGGATTCTCTGCCCTGAGAGGTCATTTCCATTCTTTTCCTGCTGAATATTTTCCCTGTGAAGTGTTTATACTGAGCTAGTACTGTAACTTGCAAATGAGCGCAAATCTTAATGCAATGTTTTCCTCACAATTTGCACATTCGCATTTTTTGGACTGCTAGTTTTTCTATTTAAATATTTGCCTTCATGTTAGGAATGTAAAATGTGAACATGACCTATCTGTTGCTAACCCAAACAGACCACCTTAGTCCAGTTCAGTAATTTTTCTTTTCATATATCCAAGGTTAAACACACACAACATTTTAAGACTCTGTTGAAACTGTACCAATATCATAATTATAATGAATGTGAGGCTTCTTGTGGCCAGTTAATAGTTGATGAGATTGGTGATATTATTTATTACCACAGCCTACTGTATAAACTATGCAGAGTTAAATATTATTTGCTTGTAAATTATTAGCCAATGTTGTCATATTTTGATGTATTTCCTTGGTTTTGACCAAAAATATGTTCTTGAAATATTGAAACCAATGTCTGTGTGTTTAAATGTTTACCAGCAAATTGTCTCATCATGTTCATGAGAATGTTTAATGCCTGTGTGGTTCATAGTCAAGTGTAATGGCATAAAAAAGCACCTTTCTCTGAAGGCGATGTGATGTTCGGGCTGTGAAATACACATGTAAAAGAGAAATAAATGTTATTTGTTAGAGTTTTATCTTAGTTCAGTCTGTTTAAATACATTGGTCTGGGATTCTTTGATACTAGCTTTAATGGCAGAGGTCATTTGATAAACAGTTCAGCTGTTAATGATTTTTTCTTTTTCTTTTTTAAAAAGCTATTTGACAGTCCATTCATCTGCACATAGTTACTGCATATCTTACATATCAGAAGTGATTCTAGGAAATGGGGACCCGATCAATGGTAAACCCTCAGTGTGGAGTTCAGGTGAGAACTCATCTCCCGGGATCTTATCCTGACAGATTGAAGGGTTATCGAGTCTAGTGCTGGTTTTGATGCAGCAGCTAAGCTGGGAATAGTGTGTATGTGGAGTGGTGTGGGAAGGAGAAAGGGACGGGCGTCTGGAGACAGAAGGCTCAGCTGTGTGGTGAGTGTGTATGTATAGATTTGACAGAAATTGCAAATATATATATATATACACACACACACACACCGCAATTAGTATGCAGTATCCTGCATATGTTGCATACTGTCTCTCTATAATAAATTGTATTTATTATATTACAATTAAACTGATTTCATTAAGAACCCCCCTCCAAATTTTTTTGCAACTGAAATTCAGACTCTCTTTACAATAGCTGCCGATTGTTTTGAGCTCTTGATCTACAGTAATTTGACACGTACTTTGTGTGTGTGTGTGTGTGTGTAGTTAATAGACTTTATTTTTTATAACAGCTTTAGATATACAAACAACTAAGCCAGTAATACAGTTTCCATTTACTCACCTCACCAGCTCCCCTCACTAACATTTTGCATCCCTGTGGTACATTTGTTACAATTAATTAAACAACATTTATATTATATGCTTCTTATTCTTAAATAAATTCCATAGTTTATATTAAAATTTACTATCACAATTGGACAGCTCTATGGTAGTTATAAGACGCTCTGGTAGTGTAGTGGTTACGAATCGGGCTGCAACCCACAAGGTCAGCAGTTCAAACCCTACCAGCTGTTCCATGGGAAAAAGATGAGGCTTTCTGCTCCCATAAAGATTGACAGCCTCGGAAACCCCGTACAGGGTCACTATGAGTCGGAACTGACTCCACGGCATATAACCACCACCACCATCGTAGTTGTGGTATGTGTCATGGAGTGGGTTCTAACTCATAGTGACCCCATATAAGCTTTCCCAGGCTGTAAGTTTTACAGGAGCAGAAAGCCTCATCTTTCTCCTGCCAAACTGCTGGTAATTTCGAACTGCTGACCATGAGATTAGCGGCCTGATTCATAACCACTACACTACCAGAGCTCCTTGGTGGTGGTAGTTGTGTGCCGTGGAGTCAGTTTCGACTCATAGCGACCCTGTACAGGGTTTCCAAGGCTGTAAATCTTTATGGGAGCAGAAAGCCTCATCTTTCTCCCACGAACAGCTGGTAGTTTTGAACTGCTGGCCTTAAGGTTCGCAGCCCGATTTGTAACCACTACGCTACCAGAACTCCTTAGGTCTAGACAAATGCACTTGTCATGTGTGTACCATTACACCATCATACCGAACAGTTCCACAGATTCGAAGCCCCTGTGTGCTCTCTACCTGGCAACTACTCATCTTTCTGCTTGCTCTATAGTTTTGTCTTTTCTAGAATGTTGTAGAGTTGGACTCGGTATGTAGCTTTTTCAGACTGGCATCTTTCACTTAGAAATAAGCATTTGAAACTCTTCCATATATTTTTGTGGCTTGATATCTCATTTTTTAAAATCACTGAATAACTCTATTATATGGGTATACCATCATTTGTTTATTCCCCTGTTGAAAAACCTCTTGTTTGTGGCCAGATTTTGACAATTTTGAATAAAGCTGATATAAATATTCAGGTGTAGGTTTTTGGGTAGACGTAACTTTTCCACTTGATTAAATAAATGCTTGCTGGATTGTGTGGTAAGACTATGTTTAGGTTTGTGAGAAACTGCCAAATGGTCTTCTAAAGTGGCTGTATCATTTTACATTTATACCAAAATAGATGAGAGTTCCTGTTGTTCCTCATCCTCACTAGCCTTTGGTATTGTCAATGTTTTGGATTTTAGCCATTCTAAAGGTGTGGCGCTATAGGATCAGCACTGCACTGTGAACCACAAGGTCAGCAGTTCAAACCCACCAGCTGTTCCTAATAAACTCTATGCAGGGTCACTATGAGTTGGAACCAACTCCACAGCACTTAACATCAACAACAATAGTTACATAGTGGTAGCTCATTGTTTTTTTAACTGGCAGTTTTCTTAATGTGTTAATTTCAGGTGGTGTGTCAAGATGAATTTTTTTGCATGTGAATGTCCAGTTGTTTCAGCATCATTTGTTTAAAAGATTTTCCTTTCTCCATTGAATTACCTTTGCTCCTTTGTCAAAGATTGTTGCTGTTGTACACTGTTGAGTCAATTCTGACTCATAGCAACCCTGTATGACAGAAGAAAACATCCCCTTAGGGTTTCCTTGGCTGAAATCTTTATGGGAGTAGGATCACCAGATCTTTTCTTTCAGGTGGGGTTTAAACTGCTGACCTTTCAGTTCATAGCCAAGCACTTCAGGATTGTACCATCAGGTCTTTTGTCAAAGACTTTGTGTCTATCCATCTCTGGGCTCTATCTTCTCTTCCACTGACCTGTCTGTTCTTTCACTGGTACCATCCTGTCTTGACTACGGTAAGTCTTGAATTTGGGTAGTGCCAATCCTCTGACCTAGTTAATATTGGCTTCACAGAATCATTTAGGCTAATTCCCTGTGCTTCTATTTCCTCAAAAAGATTGTAGAGAATGGGTATCATTTCTTCCCTAGATATTTGGCATAATTCCTCATTGAAACCACCTGGGCAGGTGCTGTCTTTGTTGGAAGGTTATTAATTATTGATCCAACATTCTTTAACGTAGACCTATTCAGATGATCTATTTGTCTTGGTGTGAGTTTTGGTAGGTTGTGTCTTTCAAGGAATTGGTTCATTTCATTTTCTGTCACTTATCAAATTTATGCATATAGAGTTTTTCTTCTTTGTTGTTTAGATATCATCAAGTAGGTTTGGACTCTCATAGCCACTTTGTGTCCCATAAACTGAAATGCCACCCAGTCCTCTGCCATCCTCAGAACCATTGCTCTGTGTGAGTCCATTGTTGTAGCCCCTGTGTCAGGCCGTCCTTTTATTTTTCACTGACCTTCCACTCTACCAAGCCTGATGTCCTTCTCCAGTGACTGGGCCCTGGATAACATGTTGAAAGTCCACGAGATGAAGACTCACCATTGCTACGAAGGAGAATTCTGACTGTATTTCTTGCTAGACAGATTTGTTTTGTGTTTTGTTTTTTGGCAGTCCATGGTATATTCAGTATTCTTTGCCAACACCTTAATTCAAATGCATCAATTCTTCTTTGGTTTTCCTTAGTCATTATGTAACTTTTGCTTGCATACAAGGCAATTTCAAATACCTTTAAATACCCATGGATTAGTTGGGAGGACCTCTTTCATTTCTGATCACAGTAATTTACATCTTTTCTTTAATTTGCTTTTGTTTCTTTCTTGGTTAGCTGGCAAATGAGTTTGAGATGTTGTCAATGCCAGATTGTTAGACACAAAAGTCAGATTTTACAAGTGGTTGGTTGTTAAATGCCATTGAGTTAGTTATGACTCACAACAATCCTGCGTACGGTTTGCAAGGAATGGCAGTGGGTTTGAACTGCTAACCTTACAGTTAGCAGTCCATTGCTTATCCTATAGCACTACACACTACGGCCATTTCTATGCTCAGTTTTTCAGGCTGATCAAAGCGCGTTACTTTGAGAGAAAATTAGTGGAGAGACATAGATTAATTTCACCAGTATTTTAAATGACAGTGAATAAATATAGGATTGAATGTCTTAAAGTCACATTAAAGGTCCGATTGTGCCATTAAAGGGGCAAGACTACGGTTTTCTCTTTTAGACTTTTCTTTACCTCTTTTTGCTTTGTGATATTTTTTCATTATGAAAGTCATCAGCAATGCATGCTTGGGGCTACCTTGGAACAGACACACTTTCTAGGGAAGGTTGTGAAGCTCGATGAAGGCAACATGTTCTTGCACATATTGTTGTTGTCTTTATGGTTGTTTTTCATTATTTTAGGGGTAACTTTATTGTAAATGTTTTGCATAAACTAAAGGGCCACTTTTTAGTGGTGTAACTGTGTCACCTACTTGACAGATTAGACCAGTAGATAAAGTATGTTGATCCCATGCCCCTCACCATTTCTTTAGCCCCAGATGAAGTCTCATCCACTGTAGGAAGGAACTGTAAAAGTAACAAGTAAAATTTGTTGAGACTCTTAGAATTTTTGGATCATGTTATATACCTTACTCCTGTGGCTATCAAGAAAACTCAAAGGAGGTCATTTAGGACTTACTATTATCTGTAGTTTACAGATGAAACAGAGACTCAGAAGGATTAAGAGATTCACCTAAATCCAATTTAAAAAATTTGTTCTTTTTAGCTCAAAACATTATGTTTTTTTTCAGTTGACTTGCCTAAACTGATAAATGAATACATGTTTATTGCATTTGTTTTATGTATATCCAGTGCTGGTGTGGCACTGTAGAGTAAGCACTGGACCGAAAGGTCGGTTTGAACCTCAACATCAGCAGTTCAAACTCACCAGCCACTCCCCAGAAACTCTATACAGGGTCACTGTGCGTCAGAAACGACTCAGTGGCACTTAACAGCAACAACATACCCAGTTCTAGTTGTATGTTTTTCAGTGTCTAATTGTATGTCACTATGAGTTGGAACCAACTCAACAGCACTTAACAACAGTAACACGTTGTATGTTTTCCATGTTCTCCAAAAGACATGCTCCATATCAGTGATTTCTCGGTATTCAGAAGGATGTGGAAAATTGTAAATTTCCACAGAGAAGCAACCAATAGGATTAAACTACCAGATGTTTTTCAAGTTGCTATTTCATTTAAACATTACACGTAAATTAACAAAAGGTAAAAATAACAGTACACTTGTTTCTATATGTGATTGTGTCAGCGATGATTATTTTATTTGACTGGATTAAAGTTAAACAAAGACATTTACCATTCCCCCCCACCCCCCAATAATCTGGAATTAGAGATTGGAATTTGTGCCTTTTCATGATATAACACACAGGTAATAGCATCAGGATGAAAATTTAAAAGCCTTATCAAGCGTTTCTTGGCATCAGGTAATCAAAATGTGCTCTGTGCAGTTGGAAAACGACACCTGACTCTTCAAGAATCCTAGTGCTTCATTTGACTTTTAACCTCATAACCCTGAAGGTGCCTAACATCAGAACTCCTTATCTAAGCATTTTTGCCACAGCATTTCCCCCTGATCACAACACCTGTGCTTAGTGATACAGTGAGAACATAACTTCACACAGCTTCAATAAAAGACTTTTATCAGTTGAAAGAAAATGCTTTGAAATAGGATCTGGGCACGATTTGAGGGTCGGAGGGATAGTTTTATTTGTTTTCCAGTAGGAAGCTATCTACTTTAGATTAAGGAAGAATATGAGGAGTTATCTGGTTCGATTCTGACATTATCAGAAGTACAGATCCTTGAAAAGTCCTTTAAAACAACTTTGGTTTCTAAGGAGAGTGGAAACTGCTAAATGATTTCTTGACCTAAAAGCACTAGCTTGTATTTATTTTCCAAGTGAACCCAAGACTCCTTTCTTTTCCTTTAAAAACCAAGTACTGTTTGCAGGAAAACAATGAATAAAATCTTAATTTCTTTTTTTCTGTAAATACAGATTTTCAACCAGATTATAAAATTACCTGCTGCCATTAAGCCCTGGTCTCACTCAGCTGTCCTCTGTTATTGTCCTTCATTGCTGTTGAGTCTCCTTAGACTCATGGGACCCCATGTATACAGAGAAGAACTATGTTCCATAGGGGTTTTCAAGGCTGTGACCTTTCAGAAGCATATCACTAGGCCTGTGTTTCAAGGTACTTCTGGGTAGGTTCAAACCACCAGCTTTTCAGCTAGTAGTCAAGTGCTTAACAATTTATGCTACCTAGGGATTTCATTCATATGACTCTACTATAGCAGAAAAAAAAATAAATAATAAGTTCCACTAAAAGGAATATTTGCTAATTCAGTAATTAACCTCTTTTGGTTGCTACCATATTTACAATTGTTGTTAAGTGCCTTTAAGTCAGTTCTGACTCAAAGAGACCCTGTATAGGGTTTCCGAGGCCTGAAATCTTTACAGGAGAAGAAAGCCTCATCTTTCTCCCTTATGTACAATTAGTATTGCATATAGTACTACTACAACTATTACTATAAAATTATATGTGTATCCAAGTCTCCTGTGTCCATAAACAGCACATACATATTTAAACTCTTTAAAAGAAACCTAACATTTATTAGGCACATTGATCTTGAGCATTCATTAGACACATGGATCAGATTTCAAAACAGGAGTCTAAAAAGTATTTTTTTAAAGCTATGATAACATGGTATAACCAATCCAATTAAGGAGGGGGGATCAAGTATCCATTAGCCTGAGAACATAAGAAACAAAGTCACTTGAATAGTTTTTCTATTAACCATTCCTGAATATTTTCAGAGGTTAAAGAGATTTAAATATTTAAATCTGTACATCTACTTTGAAAATGTTTGTGTTTATCAGATGTGAGACCAAGACTCAGGAGCAATGACAGTGGGTTTGAGCCCAGTGATAGTTTCTGGAAGCTCTCCCCCAACATACATGTATCTGGTGAGAGCAAACTGACTGGAAAAGCTTTCCCTAGGATTTTCCCTTGACTGGGTAGGACCCAGTCATGTTTGTCCAGCTTAACCTCCTCTTGGTGGCCCTATATGGAATCAGTTCTGGGGTGTAGGATGTTCGAGGAATTGAGTTAACAAAAAATATTCAAGGACTTGTAAAGAACTAGTTAAATTGAAGTCACTCTTAGCACGCAAGGGGACATCACATCCTTTAAAACTATGTTAGGCAAAGAATAGCTCAGTAACTGATTTTGTTGAGGGCAACAAAGTTTTATGCTGGTCTCATCCTTCTCCTCTACCAAACACTCAAACTGTATAAAATGATGCTTTTAGTCTGATAAAAGGAAAACAAACCTACACTAAACAGGCTCTGGTAAATAAGCCCTGTACAGAATCAGGATCATTTTATATCCAGGTCAAGGGCTGCAAACTGTTTCTGAAAGGAACCAGAAAATAAATATTTTAGGTTTTTGGTGGCCCATATAATCTCAGTTGCAGCTACTCAGCGCTGCCCTTGTACAAAAGTCGTCCTGAACTGTAGTTTAGTGCATAAACTATAGTCCTTCAATAAATGTGACTGTGTTCCCATAGAACGATCTTTATTACAAACAGGTAGTGGGCCGGTGCCGGCCCATGGGCCATAATTGGCAAACCCCTGTTGTAGAGAGTAAGCACAAATGGTGCCTCTCTTCAAGATGCAAAGTGCATCCTCTGGTTCTTAGCCAGGGTAATGCTCACTCACACGTCATTAGTTCTTCAGTTCAGAGGCATGGTACAAACTGTCAATGTGACTTGAGTAATTCAAATGAACCTGGAAGGGCCTGATTCTGTTTCATTTAGAAACCAGAGCAGGCAGCTGTTTCTAGTGTTTGCTAACTTGGAGCTGAGGCTAATAGCCATTCCGGTGCTGCAGTGGGAGGTGCAGGTGCAGAAAAAAGTAGTAAATTATCAATAATAATAGTATCTTAGGACCCTTAACGGGTCAATGCAACAAACCAATGTAAGTCATTACTGAGGAATTCATTGCTTAAACAACCAGGCTTTGCATGTGACTAAAACACAAAAGATCCAGATGCATAAAAGTTGTGAGAGTGGAGACAGCCCAGAACCACAGAAGTACCTACAGGTAGAGGAAATTTTACCCATCATCTCAGCCAGCCTGTTCCTGTTAGCAGTGGGGAATGTGAGGCGCAAAGAGGGAGAAGTGACTTGCCAGCTGGTTTGTGGAGGAATCATCAGACCTCAGTCATTTCAACATGCAGCCTATTCCTCACTTCCACTAAGGAATCTGAATTTAAAGTGGGTCCACTGGCCATAAGATGATATTCCAAGTACCTGCCTAACACACATTTTTCTGCTGGGACAGAAATGGTCCCAGAAAACATCTGAAATTTATGAAGGGGAACAGCATCACATCATTGGTGTAACGTAGCTGACAAAAACTGCACAGGATAAAGCATTAAATGGCCGTCTTCCCAAGAATATAAATGCTGGTCTCTCATACTGTATGATAACATGGCAAGAACAAACTGGGAAGTTCTTAAGTCGAAGTTTGCATTGATCTGCTTCCCTCCTAACAAATCAAAGGCGAACGTGACACTCATATCTTTGGTGTCTGTGACATAGAGGATCCCCCGGGCAATGAATGCATTGCCAGCCTTGGATTTGGGGTACGTGGTATTGATGTGTTGCATCACGGAGAATGTCCTTTCATCCAGCTGTGCTACAAGGATGCTCGAGCCATCCACACTCGAAGCATAGATAATCCAAAGACCCTTTTCATCTACGGCTAAATTGAAGTAAGTCTTGGAGTTTGCAAAGAGGTACTTTCTATCAAAATACAAAGCATTTTCAATCTTCAGAGTTTCGTATATTTCTTTACCAAATTCAAATCTGAAAAAATAAATAGATATGAGTCACTATTTTTATGAACAAAAATGGTTTGTTAGATTTCTCCGTTTAACTCATGACCATGCAAAAAGAACTCTGAATCTTTCAAGTGAACTTTATATTTAAAAAAAAGTGCAGTTGCTACTTGGGAGATCTTACAGGTGTCTGAAACAATATTCTTGGTTGAGTCTTCATAGAAGAAAACTTGCTGAAACTATTCGACTGTCATTGAAGAGTTAGAATTGAATTTCTAAGGCAACAAGTTTGATTCTGCAACTTTGGTGCCATTTTGAGCAAAGGCTTAAAGGCAAGAAATCCAAAAAACATGGTGGATTTAGTACGGCCACCATGCCACTCAAAGCAGGCCTGTTTCTCTGTCTGCCCCTAGAGAGACAATTGTAGTGTATGAGTCCCTTACAAAATAGAACTATTGCAGCTATGTAATGGGCAGTGAGCTGCCAGAAGTAACTATAAAACTGGACAAAATATAAAACTGTTTTCACACATTGGTTGACAGTGCAAGGCTCCGGTCATAAGAGAAAAGATTCACATGAGTGAGTTCCAGAATCACTCTTCCTGTATGGGGGCACTGTCAAATCACAGCACTACTGAAAATTTGATCCTCAATATGGAGGGATGGGAGTCCTGGTGTGGCGCTATAGGATAGTCAGTTTGAACCTCAAAGTCAGTGGTTCAAATTCACCAGCCACTCCTCTGAAACCCTATTTAGGGTTGCTATAAGTCGGAACTGATTCGACAGCACTTACCAACAACAATATAGAACAGCAGCCTTACTAGATGGAAGAAACGGATTGAATATTGGGCTACTAAGGTAATTAAAATTTGTGAAAATTTTAGAGTTTGAAGAAGAGGTGGCTGCATGGAGAAAGCTCTGTATCTCTCCACAAGGCCCCCTTAACTGTTTGTCTGCACATTAAGCTGCATATGTACAGTGAAACTCAGACATGCCTAATAGAGAAACTGCTGGGGGACTGAGAGCTGACTTGAGGTGGTAAGAGATGTTGGAGTTCTCACCAGTGAGCAGAGAGTGACCTCACTCAATACCCTTGGCATTCATTTGAGACCCCACATAGACCATACCTTATGGGTAAATTACTCTAGACCTATCCTAACAAAGGTTGAAAAAGACTTCCTAGTTAAAGGAGGGCAACAAAATCCAACCTATCCAATGTGTTGCATCACTAAGGCCAGCTCACCATACAAAATTACGAGACATAAGAAGGAACAGAAAGTAACATGCATATTCAGAAGGTAGAACATTCAGTATACACACACCCAGAGATGACCCTGGACTTGTCCAACAAAGATTTTAAAGCAATTATAAATACATTCATATAAATATAAATAATTTAAAGGAAGGGATTGCTATAATCAAAGAAGTACAAACTATAAAAAAGAGCCGAATATAAATTCTTGAACTAAAAAGTATACTACCTGAAATTAAAAAAAATTAACTGGAAAAGTTTACAAAAGAAGGATCAAAAATCTTGAAGATGAACAATATAAACTGACTTGAAGACATTATCAAACAGTCTAAGGAGTCCTGGTGTGGTACTATGGACGAGCATTGGGCTGCAAGGTCAGTTTGAACCACTAGATCTCAGTTCAAACTTAATAACTGCTCCTCAGAAATCTTCTGTACAGGGTTGCTATGAGTCAGAACTAATTTGATGGCACTTAACAATGTATGTATTTTTGAGTCCTAGAAAGAATGGAGAAAGGTTGGCTAAAACAAAAATATTTAAAGACATGTAGCTGTTGAGTTGGTTCCAACGCATAGCGACCTTGTGTAGGGTTCCCAAGGAGCAACTAGTAGGTTTGAAACAAAGACCTTATGGTTAGCAGTCCAGTGCTTATCCTACCTCACCACACCAGGACTCCAAAAAATGTTCAATTTGTGGGTAAATATACTTCCTTTTTCCTATCTTCATTTCTTTAAAAGACAACCATTGAAATAAAACAGAGCTTCTGAAACTTTGATGTACATATAAGATCTTATGAAAATGCAGATTCGGATGTAGTAAGGCTGGAGGGGGCCTGGGATTAGGCATGTCTACCAAGCTCCTAGGTGATGTCTGTTCTGCTGGTCCATCAATAATGCTCTGAGCAGAAAGGATATAAAGAATTGTTGTTATGTGTTGTTGAGTTGGTTCAGACTCATAGCGACCCTGTATAGGGTTTCCAAGAAGCTGCCGGTGAATTTGAACTGCCAACCTTGTGGTTCAAACTGACCTTTTGGTTTAGTGCATTATCCGACAGTGCTACACCTAGCTCATGTTAAATTGTTAAGAACAAGAAGAAACAGAGGCAGTAGTTAATAGTGGTGTGAAAGAGAATACTGTGGAGGCAGAATAAATTCACATCTAAGTGTCCCCATTTATTAATTGCATAACTCCATGAGAATGACCTCACTGATACTCAAGTGATTGGTGACTGCCTGAAATCCCTTCTCAATGATTCTCAGAGCTGCATGTAGCCTTTTAAAATCATCTAATTAAAGCCTTTCATTTGACAAAGGAAAAGGAAAGTGACTTGTTCACAAATATTAGTAAGTGACAGAACCAGAGTTTGAAATTAAGTCTTCAAATTCCACATTTTCTTTTCTTTCCCCCTCTACTCCATGCTGGAATGTAAAGAAAAAAAAAAAAAAAAAGTCTAGCATTCTAAATTAAGAAAAAGGCTGCCATTTGAGAAGAGGTGGAGCAGAGGCAGCAAAGTCACGGCTGTGAAGTTAATGTTCTTGTCATTGGCTGCATAAATTACCTGTGGCATGCAATCTCATACTCTAGCTCCTGGAGGTTGCTTGATTTGGCAAACTCCGAATTATGACTCAAAAGATACATGGGAATGAAAATTCTGGAACACTAGACTAAGCACAATTCAAACCCACCAGCAGCTCCTCGGAAACCATATACAGGGTCACTATGAGTCAGACCCGACTCAATGACACATAACAACAGACTAAGAGAAAAGACACACCAGGGGGTGCCATTGAGCAGCAAAAGAAATGTGAAATGTGTGACTCTGTAGCTATGAATTTTGAGCATAAGAAACTTGAAGCCAATTAAGAAATTGTGAAGTAAGTTTAAAAAGAGTGAGGGGTTGGAAACACCTGACCTGCCCATCTCAGTTCATAGGGATTCTTTCTGAATGCCCAGAATGGAGTCCTGGTGTAGCGCTGTGGGTTAATGCTCTGGACTGCAAAGTCAGTTTGAATCACAAGGTTGGCAGTTCAAGCTCACCAGTTGTTCCTCACAAACCCTATACAGGGTTGCTATGAGTCGGAAATGACTTGACAACATGGAGTCCTGGTGTGGCACTGTGGGTAAGTACTGGACCACAAGGTCAGGTTGAACTGTAAGGGTGGTGGTTTAATGTCACTAGCTGTTCCTCAGAAACCCTATGCAGGTTTGCTATGTGTTTGAACCGACTCAAAGACACTTAACAATAACAACAATTTGAACCTGGTGTGGCCTTGTAGGATAAGCACTGGACTATGAACCAACCACGGGTTGGTGGTTCAAACCCACCCTATACAGACTCTCTCTGAGTCAAAACTAACTCAATGGCACTTAACAACATTTGAACCTTAAGGAACACTGGTGGCACAATGGGTTATGGATTGGACTGCTAACCAAAAGGTCATCAGTTCAAATCCACCAGCTGCTTCACAAGAGAAAGATGAGAGTTTCTGGTGCTGTAATGACTTGCAGTCTCTCATAGCTACACTACACAGGGTAGCTATGAATTGGAACTGGCTCAATGATACGCAATACCATTTGGCCCTGGAGCAGTCCTGGCACTCTTTGATGAGAACAGTAGCTGCTCTCCTGGATGAAGCTTGTCCTTCCCAGCACGAACAAGGTCTAGTCTGGGTCTGCCTTGTTCTCAGCTCCTGTGGCCTGTGGCCTGCCATACATCAGGGGCTCAATATGGGCTTTCTTACCAGGGCGCCACACAAACTTGTCTTCACACAGAAACACCCTTTCTTAAAACAGCCCATCTTCATTCTGGAGTTCATTCACCCCAGCTTTTCCCTGTCATCCTCCCACCCCCATGCCGCAATGGCCTTAAATAACATAACAGCAGAATGTCACAAAATCATAGGAGAAAACTCACAGGGACATGTTATGGGAATGATGACTTCTAAACAGGTACAGGAGGTGGGTCAGCTGTCCTTTTCTCCTAGCACAAGACTCTGCCCCAACAGGATGGTGGGGGAGATGGAAAGAGGATGGTGGAGTAGAGAAAGGAGAGAGGCAAAGGACACAAGTGACACCTGTGTCTGTCTAGTGATGTTGATGGACTTGCACATCACACTAGGAAACTTGCCCACCCTACCCTAAGCAGTCAAATGCTAAAGAGGAACCTATGGTTGGACTTCACTAAGGGCGAAGGGAGAATAAAAAAGAGAGAAGGGACGCAATCCTCCCTAAGGTCAGTGTCTTCTGATTTCAACGAGGTGTCCAGCTGGAGGGACTCAGAGGCTGTAGTCCATCTGTTTGTTATTTAGTTGAGGACATGGAAGTCCCAGAAGGTGTGGCCCTTGTCCAAGGCCACAGAGTGAGTTGGTGGAGGAGTAGGAACCAGAATTAACCAGAGTTCTGACTCTCAGTTCATTGTTCTCTTGCCTACCCTTTCCGTCTTCCTTCCCCTACCACACACATGCAAGCACTAAATTGATTTGCCCAAGATGATGTGCTCTGCTTCTACAATGCAGAGCCTGATTTCTTGAGCCATAAAAACAGAACTTCAGCAATTCTTGTGGGCAGTCAGGCAGCTTGACTACTCACTAGGCAGTCTACCTGGGGAAGGCAGAGAGTTAGAAGGAGTGTTGGCCCAGCTGGGGCTCCATCTGGAAACAGATCACTCTGAAAGCAGAGATGCCTGATGTTGGATTGCAATCCCTAGTCTTCAGTCGTCCCAGTTGTGACGGAATTCGACACACCCAAAGTTTTTCAGAACAAAACTGATCTCAGAGAACAATATTTTCCCGCTAGGGGAAGTTCTGGGGTCTGGCAAATTCCTTTCTCAAAGGTTGAAAAAGATACATCTTATTACCTCTCCAAAACTGCTTCTGCCTGTCTGTGACCATTTACTCTGAGTCCACCAGCAGCAATCAATGACCCCCTGGCGTGGCTGAGATATGGAGTTCACTCACCTTGTCTCAGGACTCATTTGGTCAACAAACCCTGCTTGACAGGTTTCTGTGTGCCAAGTCCTGGCGATATAAAGATGATGAAAACACAGTCCCTGCCCCCTAAGTAGCTCACAGGAGGCACAGTATGGTCCAGAGTGACTCACCTCACTATAGTGTTGTAGCCTGCTTTGTGGTAATAGAGAGAGTTGTTATAAACAGCATGCCCACAACCTTGGAAGTAATGTGGAAGTTGGATGGACTTGTAACTGTTATTCAAAAGTGAGGGCCAGTCTTTGAATTCCTTCACCAAGATGCCTGTAGGAGGGAAAGACAGGAAAAGGTGTTAGCTACCACCCAGCACTCACAGCCTGGGAATAAGTCCTGGGGAGGAACTTAAAAAAGGTAGGCAGTTTAAAGTGAGATGTCCTCTGTAGGTCTGACTCATAAACTCAAAATCTGTGTCACCCCGCTTCCCCACCTTCACTCTCCATTGTTTCCTACCAGATCGACACAGGCCGACACAGGGACAGCAAATACTTGGTACTGGTGCTGTGTGTCACCTGCTGCCACCCCCTGCACTTCATGGCAACCACTGTTAACTCACAATCTCGCTTCTTCCCATTTGAGCCTCAAAATCCTTCTCAGCCAGTACTCAGAGCAGATACTACCAGCTGATCGGAATTAGCCTTGGCGTAATGAAAAAGCACATCCAGTAAGTATTGCCAGGCCCCTTCTGGAATAAGCCCTGTGTTGCTATTACCGACAATTCTTGACCACATGACTAGGGTCATGCTTAGAGGCAGGGTGACTGCAGAATGGCACTGGACCTTCCTTCCCTGGGGTCTCCATCCAACGCTGAGAAGGATGGCTAAAAGTCTCCTGAGAGATGGAGAGTGTACAAAGAAATTGTCTCAGACATTTTGCCCACATTTTGGCTCTGGGGTTCATCAGAACTGCAGTCATACTGTTATTTGTTTCCTTATGGATACTTTGTCTAAAACCTAATAGATGCACTGCAGGCACGCTGGTCATGCCCCTGTGATCTCAACTGCAAAGCTTCCTACAAGAGTCTTCAACGAAGGAAAGTAGGATGCCTATACACTTATGCTTTCTAAAACAAGGAACGATTCTGTTTAATCAACTAGCAGGGATTGTAGACCCCTCCAAAATAGAATCAGCCTGAAGGTACACAACAAATGAAAAATACAGCAGATAGAGGTCGCCAGTCAAGTGGCATTACCTGAAAAGTGTTTGATCACCCAAATCCGTTCGTCACTTTTGTTAGCAGCTTCCCTTATCCAGGTCCCAAATGTCTCCTTAACTTTAAATACTTGAGTTGCGTTTCCAATGGAAGTGATCATAGATCCTGCCAAGAAGGAGAAAGCAAGGCCACTCACCTGCTACTTCTGACTTTAAGGAATCTGATTCCTGAATTTCAAAATGGTGCTTTGTTTCCATACCTGCTTGTGGGTAATGGTGCTCGCTGACTTTCTCATCAGCTTTTCCAACTAAAGTGTCATCATTTGGTACAGCACATGTCTCACCTAAAACCACGACAGGAATAATAAACAGAGCAAATACAGCTGACACCGTGAAATATGAGCAACTTTTTACCTGGTGCTGTCCCCACCTCATTGCAGACTCCAACTCCCTAGCACCGCTCTGACTAGGCCCACCAGGGTTCCTGGGGCTTGTTAACAAGCAACATCAAGTCATAGGCTTCCCATGTTCCCTCCTGCTTGCTGTGTTCCCAAGAAGCTCTCCGTGACCCCAGTTCCTAGAACACAATCCCAGGAGGATGCCAGTAAAAAGGGAAACATGACCTGTCCCCCACCTTCCCATTCAAGCCCTCAGCAACTTTGGGGAGAGGCAGGCCAATTGACACCTCTGGCCTCTCTGGGCAGTGTTCTGGAAGAATCTTCACTTTCAGAGAAGCTGATGGGAGTTGCCTCAGAAATGAGGTGGACCTGACAGCCAGGGTCTTCTGTGAGAGGTGCTGAGAAAGGCATCATAGAGCTTTAGAAGAAGAAGGGCCCTGGAGGCAGATGGATCTGGAGGTGTTCAGGTCTAATCATGGCCATTTTCCTGCCTGTCTCTGCTTCACAACCTAGTCCTTGAGGGACTGCTTGATCCAAGGTCAGTTTGAGGCTGCACCTCCCTCCTCTCTTCACTGTAACAAGCCACCCTGGCTTGTCAGTCTCCCCTTTGATGATGTCATTGTTAGGTGCCATTGAGTTGACTCTGACTCATAGCAACCCTATGCACAATACAACGAAACACTGCCCCGTCCTGTGCCATCCTTACAGCTGTTGTTACAGCTGCCACTGTGCCCATCCATCTCATTGGGGGTCTTCCTCTTTGTCACTGACCCTCCACTTTACCAAGCATAATGTCCTTCTCCAGGACTGTTCCCTCCTGTTAACATGCCTGAAGTATGAAAGACAAAGTCTTGTCATCCTGGCTTCTAAGGAGCATTCTGGTTGTACTTCTTCCAACACAGATTGGTTTGTTTCTGGCACTCCATGGTGTTTTCAGGCCTTTGGTGAAGAGGTGCTTCAAAGTGGCAGGAAAAGGGGAGGGCCAAGACCAGTGAGAAGTCTAGAGCAGATGGGGCTGCGGCCAGGGGCTGGGGCAAGCTGGGAGAATCTGGCTTTCTGGGAGTAGGCCCATTTACCTAGACAAATTCTGAGGGGTTCAGATGATCTGGTGATTGCTAGACAAAAAGGATAGCTTTTGTATTGTCACTAGGAAGCTCACAGAATAATCCAAAGGGATTTCTTCATCAGTAAAATCAAAGGCTGAACCCACCATGATCTTTCAGCTTCTTTGCAGCAGTGTGAACGAACTTGTGTTTCTCTGAAGTCCTGTCATCTGATGAGTCTCTGTTACAACCCCCCTATATGCCACCCTGTGACCTCTGGGTTTCCTCTGGACTCTCCTCAGACTCCACACTTAGGGCCTTGGGCTTTGAACAAGAGAGAGACTTAAAAACTCTCCCATTTATATTCGGACAGAAAAGCTTTCATTAATTCCTATTGTACCAATCTGCCTCTGGCTGTGGTGAAAAGAGAGGAGGGGGTTAAAGACATGAAATAGGAGAAAGGGCCAAGTTCAGATGTAAAACGCCTGGCTACTAAGAACCCATTTCTAGTAGACAGAGTAGAAGATAATGGCCTCTCATTTAAAGCAGTTTTCGCAACACAGGGCCTCAACCCGTGCCAACCCAGCCTCTTAGTGGATATGCTGAGCAGAGCAGAGGGCTTCTGCAGGCACCGACTGGCACGGGCTGACAGAGTCTTTGGCAAATCAGAATTCCGCAAAAGCTCAGGTCAGACCCCTCTTCTTTCTGGGGAGTGTCCAAGCTCAGAAAGGGAAGCTACAGGAAGCAGAACAAAGGGCTGATGCTAATGGGGGTGGTGGGGGGTGGTGCTGAACTTGAGGGAAGGAGCAGAGCTGTATGATTTAACATTGTTAGCTGCAGGGCTAGAATTATAATCAGGCTCCCTTTATTGGGGGTGGGTAGCATCTTTGAAAGCACAGATTTACCCACTCTGACAGCCAAGTGCAAGACCGCAAAATGCCTTTCAGAAAGACGAGTGAACTAAATAGAACTAAAGACTGTTTAGGAAAGTGGCAGAGGAATTTGTGAGAGAGAAATTCCAGCTAGGATTCTCTTCTATGTTTGCCAGTGAAGTGAGAGCAGTAAGTTGTACCTCATGGTCTAAGGTGAGTGGATCCTAGGTCACCTCTATTGGGAAGAAGTTTTAGCATCGCCCCAAGAAGTTTTTCTACTAATGTTAGATGCCATGGAGCCAGGTCTAACTCACAGCGCCATGCACAACAGAACCAGACACCATCAGGTCCTGTGCTACCCTCACAATTGTTAGGTTTAAGTGCATTGGTGTCAGTCATTCTCTCTGAGGGCCTTCCTCTTTTGCACTGACCCTCTGCTTGGTACCAAGCATGATGTCCTTCTCCAGGGACTGGCTCTTTCTGACATGTCCAAAGTACAAGAGATGAAGTCTTACCCACCGTTCTCTCTTCTAAGGGATATTATGGCTATACTTCTTCTAAGACAAATTTAAAATTTTTTCTTCTGGCAGCCTATGGAACTTTCAATATTTTCCACTGGCACCATAATGGTGGTGGTGTTTGTTGTTAAGTGCGACCCTGTATATGGTTTCCAAGGAACAGCAGGTGGGTTTGAACCACAAGATTCGCCCACCTTGTGGTTCAAACCAACATTGTGGTCCAGTGCTTATCCTACAGCGCCACACCAGGACTCCACTGTTGTTGTTGTTAGTTGTTCTCCAATTGATTCTGACATGGTAGCTCAGGTGTGCTGAGTAGAACAGTTCCACAGAAGGTTATCAAGGCTGGGACCTTTTGAAAGCACATTGGGAAGCCTGTCTTCCAAGACTCCTCTGGGTGGGTTCAAACTGCCAACCTTTTAATCATCCAGCATTGAACCATTTGTGCAAACCAAAGACTATTTCTACAGCTACAGCCTCACCATCCCAGCCACGAACTGGCCACACACACAAAAACAGTCCTCTTACCCTGCCACAGGTCAGGTATTCCTTGTCCTTGAAGGACTTAGGTGTAGATTACCACCTCTGAAAGGAAAATGCTCGAAGAGTGAGGGCCTTTTGAGTCAGGCAGACCTGGGATTAGAACCCAGCTCTGCCACTCACTAATGAAGTAACCTTAAGCAACTTTCTTAGCTCCTCTGGGTTTTAATTTTCTCTGTGAATTGGAGACAATAATAGAACTTGATAGAGTCCTGGTGTGGTGCTGTAGGATAATTGCTGGACTGCTAATCACAAGGTGGGTGGTTCAAACCCACCAGCTGCTCCTTGGAAGCCCCATACAGGCCAACTGAGTCAGAACCGACTTGAAGGCACTTAACAACAATGATGCGTGTATCTTAGGGTTATTGTGAGGATTAAATGAAATAACCACTTAAAACTGTACCTACTTGTTAGGTGCCATCAAGTCAGTTCCAACTCATAGCAATTCTATATGCACAACAGCATGACACACTACCTGGTCCTGGGCTAGTCTCACAATTGTTATGTTTGAGCCCATTGTTGTTGCCATGGTGTCAGTCCATCTTGTTGAGGGTCTTCCTCTTTTTTTTTTTTTCTTTTTTTACCTACACTCCACTTTACCAAGCATGATGTCCTTCTCCAGGGACTAGTCCCTCCTGACAACATTTCCGAAGTATGAGAGACAAAGTCTCACCATCCTGGCTTCTAAGGAGCAGTCTGGCTTCTCATTCATCAACACTCCAAAATATTGGTGTTGATGGTCCCACCATTTGCTGTCAAAGTCAACTGGGACTCATAGTTACGCCATGTGTGTCAGAGTAGAACCATGCTCTGCAGGGGTCTCAGTGTCTGATTTGTTGGAAGTAGGCCTTTCTTCTGGGACACTTCTAGTTTGACTAGACCCTCCAATTTTTCAACCAGCAATCGAGCACTTTAACCATTTGCCTCACCCAGAGATTCCAGTGGTGATGGTAGGACTGTAGGCAGTATTTGTGAGGAGTTAACAGGTTGGAACTTCCCCATCATCTCACTAAGGATCAGTCAACCCTCCAAAAAGTGCCTTGGTACAAGATGTTTAACAACTTAGCATTAGAGAAGGTGTAGAGACTTGGAGATGGTTGGATTTAGACTAACAGGAGGCACAGTCTGGAGATAAATAAAGAAGGTAACTGCTGGGGGTCATCACGTCGGGACTGACTCCTAGCAACCTTATGCACACAGAGCAATAAACACTGCCCAGTCCTGCGCCGACTTCATGATCATTGCTATGCTTGAGCCCTTTGTTGCTGCCACGGTGACAATCCAACTCATTGGGGGTCTTCCTCTTTTTCACTGACCTTTCACTTGACTGAACATAATGTCCTTCTCCAGGGACTCATCCCTCCTGATAATGTGTCCAAAGTATAAGAGACAAAGCCTCACCATCCTGGCTTCTAAGGAGCATTCTGGCTGTACTTGTTCCAAGACAGATCGGTCTGTTCTTTTGGCAGTCCATGGTACTTCTAATATTCTCCTCGAATGCCATAACTCAAATGCATCAATTCTGCTACAATCTTCCTTATTCACTGTCCGACTTTCACATGCATATGAGCCTACAGAATATACCATGGTTTGGTTCAAGTGCACTTTAGTCCTCAAATTGATATCTTTGCTCTTGAATGCTTTAAAGTGGTCTTGTGCAACAGATTTGCCTAATGCAGTACATCATTTGGTTTCTTCATTGCTGCTTCCATGAGTGTTGATGGTTGATCCAAGCAAAATGAAGTCTTTGACAACTTCAATCTTGTCTCCACGTATCTTGATGTTATTTATTGGTCCAATGATGAGGATTTTCACTTTCATTACATTGAGGTGCAAAGAGGGATAAGAAAATGAAGTGGGAGCCCAATCCTTATCTCTGTAGGTTTCTCTGGCCTCCCATGAGCATGTTGCAAGGGAAACTCTCCCTTTGGACAAAATATTTTCCCTTTGTTTTAAAAAAACTTGTTTACAAGTCTGGGGTGTAGCCCATGAGTTGGGGACCACAGTGACAGGGGCGAGTTCCCTGGGACAGGGGTTAGTGACCTGTGCACTGGCCGTTAGACATGGGTGGCTGCCGCTGGCCCTTGGCTCTTCTGCTTCCAGGTGGTCCTGGAGGACCTGGAGGCCCCTGTGGTCCAGGTGGGCCTTGGTCACCTTTGGCACCTGGATTAAGAAAGAGAGACATTGATTGATCAAAGGACCATAAACAGAGATTGGGTTTCACACAAGGAAAGGGGATAAAAGAACCGCTCTAGAGGGTCTTCCCAGAGGTTAACTATACACAAGTTGAGAAAACCCACAAGAGGTGCTGAGTACCAAATATGTGCCAGGAACTATGCTAAGAACTTTACAGCCTCCTCACCATCATTCTTCCTAAGCGCTCTGGAGGGCAGTGTTATTACCCTCAGTGAACTGAGTCCTAGAGAAGTTAAGGGCTTTGTCCTACATCACAACTTGAATAGAGCTGGAACTCAACCTCAGGTGAGTCTCAGGCCAAAGACGATCCATTTTACATTGGCCAGTGTCAGTGGATGTCAACCCTGGCTGTACATTAGACTCACTTAAGGACCTTTGATAACATTCTAACACTAGGTTCCACTCCAAACCAATCAGAATATTTAGGGTGTCAGGTTGGACACCTGCATTTTTTATGCAGCCAGGTATGAGAAATACTGCTTTACTTGCACTTGGTAGAAGAAAAAATCTTTAATGAGAAGTTAGGAGCTCCTTTAAGTTCTGGTTCTATTCAGCATTATGATCTTGGGCAGGGAACTTAACCCTTCTGAGCCTCTGTTTTCTCATCTCCAGTGTGAGTCTTGCAATCCCTGCCCTGGCCTGCCCTGGGTGCCTCCAATGAGTTTACTGCTATGAATGCTTCAAAGCTGTAATCCTACACACCTGCAGGCAGCCACGCCTCTAACTTCAGGTGGCTCATGTGACTCATTTGCCCTGTAAATGGGCAGTTGGTTCTGGACCTTCCATTTACAGATATTACTGGACTGGGCTGTTTAGTCCTTTGATTCTACCCTCTTGTTTTGAGCTAAGACTAGTGTTGTTGTTGTTAAGTGTCATCGAGTCAATTCCGACCCTTAGTGACCCTGTATAGGGTTTCTGAGGAGCAGCTGGTGAGCTTGAACCACCGACCTTGCAGTTCAAATGACTTTACAGTCTGACGCATTAACCCACAGTGCCACACCAGGACTAGTGATCTGAGGCCAATTTAGCTGCCTGTATCTACCCAGACCAAATAAGCCCTTTCAGTCTACAGTGAGCAGTAGGGGACATATGGGGCAGAGGTCTGTTGACTGAGCAGACAAGAGTCAACCTTTCCACAACTGCTCCTCTTTCTGCCCAGTGAACACACTCAATTCTGGTTTGGGGGACACTCAAGGATGGTGCTTTTCTGAATGGTTTGTTATCACTCCCAGTTTGGTCAAAAGAATAGGGGAATGTGGTATTCTGGAGATGCCCATTTCCCATAGACCTGAAGTACAACATAGCCTCACATTTTCAAAGTATGCTGATGTCAAAACACATTTAAATTTTATGTGTTTTGCATAGCAACTTTCCCTGCTTATGAAACAAACCATACTCAACAGAATTGAATCGTTCCTTGATTAAATACAATTTGTCAGGTACTTTTAACACAGTGCCTGACAAATTGTAGGTAATATATAAATGCTGCATGGATGGGTAGATAATTGGATGGATGAGTTATTCAGGATCATTATTCTACATATTATCATTCTAACTTCTTGAGGACAGATAATCATATCTTATTCATTTTCATATTCCCAGACTCATAAAAGGTATTCTCTGTATTCAGTAATGCTTCTTGAATATGTTAATATGATAGTTAGGTTCTTATGACATCAAGTGTCTGCTAAGTACCATGCTTTTAAAGCTCTTCTCTTCTCCCTCATTACAATCAGCTCTCTCCCACCCTTTCCATCCTATGATTTCTGTGTAGAACTAGCTGTCGCTTAGCTCCATCCCCCTCAAAACAAACAAACAAAACAAAACCAATCCCACCACACTGGAGTCAATTCGGACTCATAGCAACCTTGTAGGGCAGAGTGGAACTGTCCCATAGGATTTCCAAGGCTATCAATCTTTTCCAGAAGTAGACTAGCCGCATCTTCCTCCCACAGAGTGACCAGTAGGTTCCAACTGCTCATATTTGGGTTCAGAGCTGAGTACTTTAACCACTGCATCACCAGGTCTCCTCCTTCCCTCAGAGGTACCAAATATTTGCTTTTAACCTAGGCTAGACTCAGGAAAGGAAAATCAGTAACCAAGTTTTACCTCTAACTTTATGTCAAAAGCTTAGGATAAAGGTCCAAGAATGACTCTGCCTCTACACCGAAGAAAATGCATGTGCGTTTCTGCTAGTTATTCTCTATGAGATACCTTAAATTGCTTACTTGTCTTGTTTCAGATTGTGCTGCATTTAAATAAATATTTGGAAAAAGAAGCTGCCATCATCCTATTTCAACCCAAACTTCCCTTTAGACCTGAATTTGGTCTTGCCCACACCAGAGTAACATGCAGTTTCCTTCTTTTTTGAAAGCACAGAGCATGCTGCAAAACAGATGACCGCAAAAAGCAAACAAAGAGAGAGGAGCTAGAGAGAAGAGCTACTGCAGCTCTAGGCCCATATGCCTCAGGGAGCCAGTAAACGGTGGCTTACCTGTGAGGAGCACATCATTGGACACATCCCCTTTGTCTCCCTTCTCACCCTTCTGTCCTGGTGGGCCCTGGTTTCCGGTCACGCCCAGTTCACCAGGGTCTCCCTTTTCTCCTTTTTCCCCTGGAATTCCTGTGGCTCCAGGTAGTCCTGAGAATAAATAGCATATTATTTTCTGGTGCAAGAAATGCTGGAGAAAACGAATACCATACTTTTTACTTTTGATATAAAGCCGCCTTAAGAATCAAACATGTCCATCCTTAAAGAATTTCTGATGCTCTCTGCTGGCTTATTTTTAGAGAAATTTGGCTGGACCAACAGGTAGGAAAGAGGACCGAACCACAGGCGATTATAGCCACAGCAGAAAGCAAGTGAGACCTAGAGGAGGGCCTGTCACCTGCATCATCCAGCACACTGGGGTGGTCCCCCTGAGCTGTTATCCTCACTCTCACTGTAAAAAAAAAACTGGTCAAGATCTCTGCTCACTGTATAATTCTCAGAGTTTACACAGGGAATAGTTCTCATCCCCATCAGTTAGTCTGGAAGACTCACAAAAGAATAGAATTTGGGGTGGAGCCATCAGAAAGTTTATCTTGGTAAAAAAAAAACAACAACAAAAAAAACACAAAAAACACAAAAACGCTTCTGTTGCGTTGACTCTCATTCATGGTGGCCCCTTTTGTGCCAGAGTAACACTGTGCTCCACGGGGTTTTCAGTGACTGATTTTGGGGAAGTAGCTCACCAGATCTTTATTTCAAGGTGCCTCTGGCTGGACTTGAACCACCAACCTGTTGGTTAGTAGTCAAGAATGATAACTGTGTGCACCACCCAGGTATTCTCTTGTCTTTGTCCAAAACAACAAAAAACAAAACCCCAGTTCACAGCTGTAGTTGACTCCGACATAATAGTGATTCTATAGGAAAAGCAGAACTTCCCCATAGGGTTTCCAAGGCTGTAAATCTTTATGGAAACACATCTTTCTCCTGCAGAGTACCTGGTGGGTTCAAACCACTAACCTTTCAGTTGGCAGCTGAGTGCTTAACCACTGTGCCACCCGGGCTCCTCTTTGTCATGGGGCTAACTTACCCTGAGAATAAAGGGTATGTGGAAGCTTCAAAAACTTCAGAAGGAGCCAACAGACCTACAAGTGACTCAGCATTTAGCTCTTGTCAGAATATGGTCCAAAATTCAAACCATTGCATCAATGAACTTCATCATATTAACAAATTCTGTAAGAATAATCCTATGGCCATCTCAATGGATGAAGAAAAGGCATTTGATATAGTTCAGCACTCATGCATAACAATTTTCATCAAACTAGTAATAGAAGGGAACTTCCTAAATCTGAAAAAGAGAATTTACAAAAACTTATAGTTAACACCACACTTAGTAGTGAAAGACTAAATGCTTTCCCTCTAACATCAGGAAGAGGCAAGAATGTCTGCTCACTTTTTATTTAACACTGCTGGATATTTTAATCAATGCAATAGACAAGGAAAGAAGATTCAAAAGGCATACAGACTGGGAAGGAAAAACTAAACTTCATTTGTAGACGTGATTGTTGACCAATCCTAATTCTCTAATGTCATCATTCTGACCTTGCAAATATCTTCCCTCCTGATTTAAAATTACATCTGGGCCTTCTCCTTCCTCCCCTCAACCTCAGTCACAAAGGATATTCAAGTATAATAGAGAATCCAATTGCAAGACACTTTGGTCATTTAGATCAACCTCCTATCCAATCACCAAAGCCTTTTGATTTTACTTGGTTGGCTCTTCTTAGGCTCCGTCATTGATGGGAGATCATCACTACATCACATCACAGATTGAACTTGAATACTCCACACTGCCATCAAAGGCAGTTTTCCCCTAAAACATAAAGTTAGAGCTCTTCACATCTCTCATTTACCCCAGAGGAATGGTAAATCTCCAAAGTGGTTTGTGTTCTCCTATATTCAATGGTAACATCAAAGACTACAGTCTTCAGTAAGGATTGCACTTCAATGTAAAGAAATGAAAATCTTCACAACTGGATCAATAAATAACATCATGATAAATGGAGAAAAAAATTGAAGTTGTCCGAGACTTCAATTTGCTTGGATCTACAATCAATGCTAATGGAAGTAACAGTCAAGAAATCAAATGATGTATTGCATTAACCAAGTCCGCTGACAAAAACAGCTCTTTAATGTGCTCAAGAGCGAGAAGGTCAGTTTGAGGACTAAGGTGCACCTGACCCAATCCATGGTATTTTTAATTGTCTCCTATGCATATATAAGGTCTCTATAAGTTCACACCTACTCGATGGCACCTAACAACAACAACAATGCATGTGAAAGTTGGGCAATGAACAAAGAAGACAACAGAATCATATATTTGGTTATGGTGTTGGAGAAGAATATTAAAAGTACATAAAAACACTCCAGTATCTAAGTGAGGAGACCTGGTGTGGCACTGTGGGTTAATGCACTAGACCATACAAGGTCAGAGGTTCAAACTCACCAGTCACTCCTCAAAAACCCTAAACAGGGTTGCTATGAGTCGGGAACTGACTTGATGACACTTAACAACAACAACATCTAAGTGAAGGACTCCTGGTGTGGCACTGTAGGATCAGCACTGGACTGAAAACCACAAGGTCTGTAGTTCAAGCCCACCAGATGCTCCCTGGAAGCCCTATCTATACAAGGCCACTATGAGTTGGAATCAACTGGGCATCATTTAACAACAAAAAATCTAAGTGAAACCATCACTTGTCTGTCAGAATGCTCCTTAGCAGCCAGAATGATGAGACTTCATCTCACATACTTCAGACATATTAACAGGAGGGAGCAGTCCCTGGAGAAGGACATCATGCTTGGTAAAGTGGAGGGTCAGTGACAAAGAGCAAAACCCCCAATGAGATGGCTTGGCACAGTGGCAGCAGCAGTGGGCTCAAACATACCAATGGTTGTGAGGATGGCTCAGGACCGGGCATTTCATTCTTTTGTTTATAATGTTGCTCTGAGTTGGAACCAACTTGATGGCACCTAACAACAACAATGCAATGAAAACCATTGGAAACCAGCTATAGCTGAGAGTCAGAAATCCCGGGTTCCTTGACTTTATCAATGGTTACCTCAGGCAAGCCTTGTACACTGCCTGAGGAGCTGGGGATAGAGTGGAGGAGAATGTGGAGAAGAACAGGGGAAACCTCTCTATTGTCAGCAAATGGCTCTGCTGTGGATTTACCGCAATCATGCCTCTCAGGTCAGGGATTCATCGCTCACAATGCATCTCTCCCTCCTGCACTGAAAAGCTATCACTTTGGGTCATCTCCACCTACAGGTCACCAGGACATCATGCTGGAAAGTGGTCCACTTACTCGGGGACCTCTGCATGGGCAGACGTTCTTTTGTCAGTATTTTCAATAGACAATTTGACACATTATCTGGCGGAGACAAAAGACAAGCATGTTGCCATAGAGTCCAGCCAGCCCAACGCACCAAGTATAAGTGATACCTTCTAAAGGTCTCACGTGACCCAGATTTAGCAGTGCTCAGGGAAATGGTATCCGCTAGTTACTCCCGGGTTTTCTTTTAAGGCATTTATTCCTGTCACAAAGAGCCTTTCTGCATCATCATCCAATTTCCCCTTCCTTTTATTCCTTCCTCTTAGGCCTCTCATTTTCTCTCTTAAAAAGGCTATGTGTGAAATAGGAAAATGTTCACACCACTGCATCGCCCTCCTGAGAACAGGTATTTAAAGATACAGCGAAGACTTTTGCTTCAGGATGCATTTTGACACTGAGCTGGGGCATGAACTACCATTTAATTAAGAAAGGGCAGGGATACTGGGCACAAAATCCATCTCTGCCCTCTCTTTGACATCACCTCTGGAAAGCATCACCTGACCTTGAGTGGCAAGACTGCTTTGTTGTACATTGGCCATGGTGTCAGATATAAACTATTCACCGTCAGAGGACCTACAGAGGTCAGGACTACGAGCTGTGCACATGGACACGAGTGTGATCTGGATCCTAGCCTTGTTTATCCCATGCCGCCTCGCTCCTTCCCGTCAGCACATTCTCACAGGAAAAGGCCAGAGTCTGCTTGCCTTGCTCCTGAGCTATTTTTCTTCTTTGGTGGTGCCCACTCAGAACAAACAGCTTTACCAGCACTGGAGTTTAGGGTTGTGTGACGGTCTCCGGGCTGGGGTCAATTCCATCATCTTCATGGCAGGGGGTGAAGGAGGATGTTTTATTTTAGGCAAAACCATCTGTTACCAACTCTGGCAGGGGAAAAGGGGGCCAAGGGGTGTTGCGCAAAACTCAGTCCCAAGACATGAGTAAGGAGGAGGACGTTTATTTCTGTTTCTGTGGGGATTTGATTTTTAAAGCCAATGTGATGTTAACTCTTAAGTGAGAAAATGAGAGAGAGAGAAGAAATGCTTTGTTCTGTTAGACACAAAGTCACTATGGGTTGGAACCGACTCAATGGCAGTCGATAACATCCAGTTGTTGTGTTATCCAGTCAGTTCTGACTCATAGCGACCTTGTCTAGGGTTTCTGAGGAGTGGCTGATGTCAACATAGCAGTGTTTATAAAAACTGGAAACCATATTATATGTGTCATAACCCAACCCTCTCAGTCTACAGACCCAGGCTCAGATGGTGGAATGACCTGCCCAAGGCCTCAGAGTCCAGTTAAGACTGAGCCAGGTGTTGCTGGGACTCCTTCCATTGATCACCTCTGCCTTTTTAAGCAGGAACTATAGACATATCTTCTGCTTTGCGTGGCAGGTTATTCATTACTCACTGAATGTGCATTCTTTTCAATGCCCTGCAGTCTGCACTGACAGACTGGAATCCTTCCAGCCCTGCTAGGGCACTCAACATCAGGGTTCAGATGATAACAAGGCAGAGTCTTAGAGTCGTCAATAAATTGTAGGGGCTCAGATTTCTTTCCTGTTTGTTCCTGCCATGGGGGATCCCCAGTAACCCCACCCTGACAACTCAGGTTCAGGAAAGCTTCATGTTGCTGTGGTTATAGGAGTCTGAGTGGCCTCGATCCATGTCCTGCCTCTTCCACCTATTAGCTATTTGGCAAGTTACTGTCATTCATTTAGCAACATTCACTGAGCTCCTGGGCTAAGTGAATGCTGCACAAGACCAGGGGTCTCCTCATGGAGATCACATTCTCCCTAGAGAGCCAGGCCACAAACACACAGTGAGCTTGGCCTGTTTGAGAAACAGAAAGATAAGCTTTCTTCATCTAGAAAAATGTGGCTAATAAAAACTTCCTTCCTCCTCACGCTGACGTGAGCATTAAACCAAACCCATTGCTATTGTGAGAGAAATACACACTCATGTTAGTATGAACCGGTGACCCTGGCGCTGCTTGTCTCGTGACTGGCTTTCCGTCAGCACATTCTGTCAGAAGAAGGTGAGAATCTGCTTGGAGGGCGGAGGAGAACTACCCCATGGGGTTTCCAGGGCTGTAATCTTTACGGGAGCAGACTGCCAGTTTCTTCCAGACTCATGCTAACCAAACCTCTGACCTTTCAGTTAGCAGCCGAGCACTTAATCAAAGCACCACCAGGGCCCCTGGAGCACTGCTAGAGTAAAGTTAGTGCAGTGGCTCCACATGATAAGCACTGGACTGCGAACCTCAGGGTCTGCGGTTCGAGCCCACCAGCCGCTCCGCAGGAGAAAGATGAGACTTTCTACTCCCTCAAAGATTTAAATCCTCAGAAACCCTATACAGGCTGGCTATGAGTTGGAACCGACTCTACAGCACTTAACAACAACAACAACAACAACATTTAGATGTTCAGAAGACTGTTGCCAGAGGGCACATCCCACCTTGAGTCCCTGTCTCTGTGGAACAGGACTCCTGGTTTCATCTTTTTGAAACTAGCATTTGTTCCGTCTTTCTGGAATGCTCTTCCATATCTCTCCTCCTCGTCAAATCAGTAATGATCCTTCAGCTCAGCAGCTTCCATATGGTCTCTTCTCTGACAGCCCTGACCAGGGCCAGGGTCCTTTCTGTGTAAGATGCCGCAGGACCTTCCTGGACATTGGCAGCTGGGACACTCAGACTTCTCTGGTCTCCCTCCAGCCGCTAGGAGTCCCTTGTTGCTCCTCCCACTCTGGGCTCCCTACCCCCAAGGTCTGTGCATGCACCTCCCTTCCTCCCTCCCTCTCTCAGCCTTCAGATCGGACCCTCCCTATTACTGTACCCTCTTCTTTGCTTCAAACATGTATCTCTGGTTATGATGTGGTGGTGGTGGTGGTGGTGGTGGTGGTGGGCTGTGGAGTCGATTCTGACACATAGTGAACTTTGCATATGGTTTCCGAGGCCCAGTGTTACATGGTCCCCCTCTAGTAAATCAGCTGCCAGGAGTTAGGCTCCAACCCATAACCACCCTACATGTGTCAGAGTAGAACTGAGCTCCATAGAGATTTTAATGGCACATCTTTCAAAAGTAGGTTGCTAGGACTTTCTTCCAGGGCATTTCTGAGTGAACTCAAACCACCAACCTTTTGGTTATCAGTTAAGTGCATTAACCATTTGCACCAGAATCTTATAATACTCAGTGCTGAATCCTTAGGAATGGATCACGTTTTTTAGCGTCTTCCCGGGATAAACCAAGCATGTCCCACACACTGAGTCATCATTATTCTATGCTATGCTCTTTCATAATTATAATGATTACTCTACATGTAATGATCCATTACTCCTACATAATTCTGTGATTGCAGGCCTTGTGCATACTGAACTAGCCTGGGCTGTGTCCAGCACATTTCCCTAGAAGCTGCCTCCAAGGGATAGGAGCAGGTCAGCTTTACCAAGTGGTCATGGTGCTCAGCATTTCCTCCTTCCCCATAGAGTCCTTCCAGTGTTTGCAGGTTAAGAGTAGAGCAGAGGGTGCTCAACCAGAAGACGTTTTAATACAATCTTTTCATTCTCTATAATAAGTTTAAACTAGAAAAATTTCTTCAGCAGGATTAAAGTCTAGCTTCCTGCCTTCTAAAGAAACATACATTATAAAGTATAAAGCATTTTTATACCACAACTCTGTATAACAGAGCTAAGAATTTTTTCTAAAAACATGTTTTTCTCAAAACCTTAAAGCCCTGTAAACAAATTATTCAGTAATATTGCCTGAAAAAGATGTTTATAGCTGAAAATAAAATTAATTTAAAGGAAAAAAAAAAAGAGTAAAACAGAGGTTGGGAAGGAGTAGCTGTTCTATCTGTAGGAATCTTCTAGTATTTCCTCTAGTCCAGGGCATGTTGAGGTACATTTGGGTATTAGAGCCAAGAGGTTGAAAAGACACAAGAGGGTGCAGTGGAGTCTTAGACTGAAAATAACTTCTCCTGGCCCCTCAGCAGTGGTCTTGACAGAAGGCTGAGAGCCAGATCAGCCTCCACTGTGCCAGGTGCCAGCTCTCTTCAGGTGAGCCTGACTCCTCAGGATCTGCCCCACCAGCCCCAGCCTTGCCTCCTGGCAGGCCCTGCATGAGCCCCCTGCCTCTCACTGCTCCCTATACGTATGGGACACATTGATGCTCCTTTGCTGAGGTGCTGGCAATGTTCCCATGCACATCAGGCAGGGGATGCCAGCCTCATCTTTGTAAGAGTCCTGAGAACCTGCCGAAAAGACCCAGGAAGCTTGGTCAGCTGACTTGAGAGCCAGCCTTGGGGAGAAGTTGCTGTGTTCAGCCTTCGCTGCCTTTCTACTCAAACGTGCCAACTATTCCTTTGGCCAGTCCTTACCAGGAGCCAACATTAGTCAACTGATTTTCAATCCAACAAGCAGGAATAGGCAGTGTGAGGGCAAGGCAGGAACTTAACCTTGAAGGAACTCAGGGTATCACAGCGCCCCACAACTTATGGTATCTCCAGGACTGACTTATGGTATCTCCCGTCCCACCCTTTCTGACTTTCAGTATGAGCAGAACAAGCTGGAGGGTAGGAATCAGAGAGACACCGCTCCAGGTGAAATAAACATTTGTCGGGGCTGAACAGCTGCCTCCATGAGCTGCCTCCTTTGTCATAAGACCAGAAGTGGATGGTGCCTGAGAGCCATCTAATTACTAAGCATTATGATCGACGTATAAAATTACATCTGATTACTAAACATTATGCTCAACGTATAAAATTACATCTGATTAGTAAACATTATGATCAAAGATTCTAGAGGCAAATCCTGATCAAAAGGGGTAAACATGCAACGGAATGTCAAATTCTCATGGACTTTAGGCTTTCTGGAACCTTTGAAACTGGATAACGCCTACGCACACACACACGCACACACACAAACTTTTAACCTTAAATAAAAACTATCTCTTGAAGTCTTATTGGAAACAATAAATATCTTACTTTAATTAGTAAAGTACATCTGCTTTGAGCATTGTGTTCTTTTAAAGAATCATCTATGTGAGGCCAAACTGACAATGACGACTAGAAAGATTGGCTGGAAACTTAGGGACAGTGAGTTGATGATGGTGGTGGTTTATCAATGTGGGAAAAGGCAGAATGCTAGCAAAGCTGGAAGAATGTAACCAACGAAATGTGTCTGTAGAAATTGTTAAAATGGTGTCTCTTTGTCTATGTATATTTTCACCAAAACAAGACACCCCAGGACCCAGTGGCTCCCAGACAAGAGATAAAGCAGAGATGAAACATCTTAAACCACCACCCACAGATTTAATCCAGAAGCACAATCATGCAGCCAAGCAATGAGGAAATTCGCAAGAAGAATTGCTAGATACCCATTTTGCCTCTTTTCCCATTTGTTCCTTTTTCGCCTTTTGGACCCTGGAGACCGGGCAGTCCATGTGATCCATTGTGTCCTGCTATGCCATCTGCTCCAGGAGGTCCTGGGTCAAAACACAAAACAGGGATAGTTCCAAACTCATCACTGAAGTGTTCGTGCAATTTGCAGGCACCCGATGCGGTCTCCACCTTTGCTGTTCCCTCCCCACCCCTGCAGTGACAGATGGTGGGGGTGGGGATGTAGGTTCTTGGAATGGGAGGTGGCAGGGGAGCTTGCGACTGGGGTAGAGAGAAGGGCTAGGGGAAGGGAGGGGGCATACTCAGGGCCACCTCCATATTCTTCCTCCTCCCCACCTCATCCTTTCTGGAGGACGTTGGCGAATCACCCAGATCCTCCTAGGAAACTGGAAATTCTGTGGGAGCTTACCTGGTGGGCCAGGTGGTCCTACAATAGAAAAAGAAATTAGGATGATAAACTACTTGAAGGAAAAAAGGCCAGCATCACAACCCAAAATAAATCAGAGTACCCTCCCCTACCCACACCTACCTTAAAATGTACTAAAGATTTAGTGATTTTAAGGAACGGATCCCACACCTTTTATTTCAAAATCCTTACATTTGCCTAACAAGGAGCCCTAGTGGTATTTGGCTGCTAATCAAAAGATTAGTGGTTCAAACCCACCCATGGGCTCTAAGGGAGAAAGATGTGGTCATCTGCTGCCATAAAGATGGCAGCCTAGAAAAACCTACGGGACAGTTTATGCTCTGTTACATACGGTTGCTATGAGTTGGAATTAAGTCAACTGCACCCAACAACGCATTTGCCTAAGAGATTCTTAAAAGCAATTCAACAAAGACCCATTTACCAATCAAAACCATTTGTGCTGAAATTTCAATAAAAGAATAAGTTCCAAGTTGGCATTACTATGGATTAATAGATCTTTCATTTTATTTTACAGCAATGTCTCTGGACAAGGGCATCATGCTGATAAAGCGGAGGGTCAGCGGGGGGTGGGGGGAGGGTAGGGAAGAGGAAGACCCCCCAATGATATGGATTGATGGGGATGGGTTCAAACATGACAATAATTGAATTGTGAGGCTGACGCAAGACTGGGCAGTATTTCCTTTCATTGTGCATTGGATCCTTAGGAGTCAGACTTAACACCTAATGACAGCAATCGAGTAATCAATTTAATGAGGTTCAATAAGAGGACACAGGGACCCCAGTATGTGGCCTCAAAAGGTAGTGCCATCATTCAACGGTTAGACGTAGCTCCTGACCTGGACCCAATGCCCCCATCCACCAGCTTATCTCCTTAGGGCTGCCCAAGGGAGTTCAGAGCAAAATGGTTCTCTATTTTATTGTATGAAATAACCTGAGAAAAATCAAGAGCCCAGATCAGGTAACAAATTCCTTCCCTATTATGTGATTACCAGAGGATCTAGGGAGTTCAGAGGAATGGTTTACATATAATCTGACAAAACAATTTTGCTTCTTATTGTCAACTATTCTATTTGAGAACTCAGGCAAGGTAATGAGAAGGCAACATGAGCAGTTGAAATACTTGTGTTTCCCCAGAACACATATACCGATGACCGGTGCTGGAGTAGAAAGGTTTTCCCATAAATCCAAGTCAGTGATCAATCAGAAACTAAGCATTTATTAAGGTTGCTATTATTATTATTATTTTACTACATGCACCAAACCCCTCCTTGTGTGGGCCACACAAAACTGCAGAAATCTTGGTTCTTCCATTAATTGTGTTTACAATCTACTTGGGAAAGGCACTCTGAAACCACGATGATTTACGAAGGTGCTGAAATCCATTGCTGATGAACCCTCATCATGGTTGTTCATGTATATCAGAGCTGAACTGAGCTTCATAGGGTTTTTAATGGCTGGTTTTCTGGAAGTAGATCACTAGGACTTTCTTTCGCGATGCCTCTGCATGTCGTGGAGTTCGTTTTGACTCATAAGATCCTCTATAGGGTTTCTGAGGCTGTAAATCTCTATGGGAATGTTACCTATCAAAAATGGAGGATTTGTGAATCCAGGTGGAGACCTGGTTGGCCAGCAGTGTGGCAAGACCTGGGGACTCTTTGGCCCAGAGTTAGTGACATAGGCACAGAGGACTAGAGTAGAGAGTGAAGCATCCAGCTGATACGAAGAGAGGGCATATGCACAAGAACACCCACACTTGCAGATAATACCCACTTGATCTGGCTTCAATGACTGGATGATCAGAGCTCAACCCGAAGAAGATAGAAGAGGGGGAAAAAAAAAGAGTAATCTGATACAATTTGATGAACTTGACCTACACCTATGGATGCAGTAGCTCAAAAGAGGGAACAAATCTTTACAGCAAGGATCATTCCCACCCCCTCCACACACAGAGTAGACAGGGATGGGCATCTTGGACATTGGCTACCCAAAATAGGTGGGGAGGGCTACAAAGGCAAGAAGTGACTGGTTTACAAGCTTTCAAGAGGGAACCTAGATCCAGAGGGCGTGGGGGAAGGTAGAATCTCCAGTGAGTAGTAGCCAATCTGTCTGGGCAGGGCTGATGAAATTAAATGCAGATGGGTCTCTTGTGATATAATAGTGAATAATTGTTATCAGGACTGATTGTGAGGGTTGGAAAGAAGTTTTATAGCAAGGAGGGGAGTGATTAATATTTCAGTCTAGGAGTGGAGGTCCTTGGGACCATTAAGGGAGAAGAGTGGAGAGTAGGACCCTACACAGAGAAGCAGTGACGCCAGAGATGGAGGCAGAGATGATGATGTGGAGAGATGGAGCAGCTGGGGACTTTAGACACAAAGAGGGAGAGGGGCTGTGTGCTGAGGACCAGGGGGCAGGCTTGTAGTGTATACCCTTTGGTTGGTTGATGATGCATGGAGAGGATTGTAACCATGGCAATGAAACGATATACGATAGAATGAATGTAAAACTAATGTTCTCCCATGTAAACTATCACATAATTCACAATAAAACACTTTTAAAAAAATGGAGGCTATAAAAGCACGAAGGCTTCCTGAGTGTGCCTAGTTTCAGAATGAGGCAGGTAAGGTAGAATCGCCACAGGATAGTTTTCCTCTTCTCCAGGTAGATCTGGTGAGAGGGAATGGAGGGATGATGGTGATAGGATTTTATGATTCAATTGTGAGACATTGTTATCAGGATTAATCACTATGGTCACAATGGTAATTGTAGAAGATGTGTAACTGAAAGGAGCAGTAGTTAATCTTTCATTTCATGAACAGAGGACACCAGGTCCATCAAGAAGGAAGGGCATGAGTGGAGTGAGAGAATCTATTTAGAAAAGTGGCTACAGCAGAGATGGTGACAGAGGTAATGGCGTGAGAGAGAGAGGGCAGCTGAGGACTCCAGACCCACAGACTGAGAAAGGTTGAGTGCCTGGGGGCAGGAGGCTGGCTTGCAAAATGTGTCCTTTGGACACTTAAATGAATATATATTTTTTTGTTTTGTATGTGTGCATTAAATATGTTTGCTTTGTTCATTTATGAAATTAAGATATAAAAGAAAAGCAAGCTACAGAGAGGAAGCAGGATAACTATTGTTTTTGGGGAGGGGATTATAATCATTGAGATGAACCAAAGTGTACAATTTGTTGCTGTAAAGCTGGTGATCTTGTCTGTTAACCTTCACTCAATTCACAAGAAAAAGTTAATAAATAAATAAAATGGGGTGGAAAAGTATATTATAAATTAAAAAAAAATCTTTATGGGAGTCTCCTCTTTCTCCTGCAGAGCAGCTGGTAGAGTTGAACTCCTGACCTAGGGGTTAGCAGTCTAACAGATAACCCACTATGCTACTAGGGCTCCTTCAAGATGCCTTTGTTATTGTTGTTGTTAAGTGTCATAGAGTCCTAGTGTGGCGCTGCACGATAAACACTGGATTGAAAACTTGTTCTGAACCAAAAGGTTGGTGGTTCAAACCCACCAATCACTCCTCAGAAACCCTATACAGGGTCCATGTGAGTTGGAACAGACGCAACAACACTTAACAGCAACAACAATCCCTTCTTTATAGAGTTTCTGAGGAATGGTTGGTGGGTTTGAACTGCCAAGCTTGTGGTTAGCAGTCCAGAGCTTACCCTACAGCACCACACTGCTGTTGTTAAGTGCTGTTTTGAGTCCATTCCGACTGCTAGCAACCATGTATAGGGTTTCCGAGGAGCTGTTGGTAGGTTTGAACTGCTGACCTTGCTGTCCAGTGCATTCTCCTGCAGCACCACACCAGGACTCTCGGTGGACTCAAACTGCCAACCTTTTTGTTAGCAGCCAAGCGTGTTAACTGTATCAGATGAGAGAACTCACCTCTCCCATAGACATGTGTATGTAAGAATCAAAGGTGGTCCTATTAAAATCTAAATAACTGAGGGAGAAATGCAAATTCTCAGCAGGAGCTTGAACTGGAATGGGTGGGTTTGAAAGCCTGCTTTTAAGAGCCTTGGGAGAAAGGACAAGACTGGTTAGTGGGTGGGGGTAGGTTGGAGGCACTTGAATGCCAAGTCCAGTGGTTTAGAGCATTATCTGTGGAGGAAGAAGGAGCAACAATAGATGGGTTTTGTTTTGTTTTTCCTTTTTTATTGTAAAAAATGTATTGAGTAGAGGTTCACAGAGCAGATCATCTATCTGGCATTTAGCAAATCATACACTTCATTTCATCTCAATGATTTGCATTCCCTTAACATGGCTTCTCCTACTTCCTCCCTGTTTCTTGTTTCCATTTCTCCTGCACCTTTCTGAACTTTGTCCTTGGGTAAGTGCTGCCTTCTGGATCTCGAATGATTGACCATTTTGTGGTGTGCATACTTCACTAGTGTTGTTGCCCCCCTATAAACCTATCTATTGCTTGTCAGTAGATTCAGGGGAATCTGTATTTGTTTGAGATTTTCTTTGTAGTTGGAAGGTAACTAGAAGTCGATGGAAAGGAAAGAGAGAAAGAGAGAATCAACCCCAGGTATCTATATAGTGAAAACCAGGGATAAAGTTGGGGGATGAACATGGTGAGTGCAGAATTGAAGAGGAAGCTAGAAATTTAAGAGGTATCTCAGCAAACTCTGAGTGATTGTGTCTGAGGCAAAGCTGACTGGGAAGTAGGGCACTAATGGAGAGAGGCAACCCTAATAGTCATGGGAGCCTTAGAAGAAGGGTTGTTTGGGAGTTTGCTCCCCTGTAGCCAGTTCTACTATAGGCCAAAATGATTTTCTGAAAATGGCATCAGCGTCTAGGGTCAGTGAAGGCTGTGTCTACGTGATTTTAACACTAGATGGAGCACACGCACTGGTATGGGGGTCATGTGGACAGCTGACCTCAGTCAAAAGAAATCAATTGTGATCTTTTCCACCTGCACCAAACCCCAAACCAACTCCATCAAGTTGATTCTTCTGACTCATAGTGACCGTAGAATATTGGGTAAAATGGCCCCCAGGGTTTCCAAGGCTGTAAATCGTTTAGGGAAGCAAACGGCCACATCTTTTGAGTTGCTGGGTTTAAACTGCTGACCTCTTCATTAGCGGTCGAATGCTTTAACCACTACTCCAGCAGGGCTCTCTCCCAACCAAAGATGGAGTCAAAATCAGATGAACAGATTAATAAACTAGGAAGGTAAACAAGCAGGAATTGATAGCTAGTGGACTCTTCAAAAACTTCATAGAAAAATGGAATTAAAACATGATGGAAATGATGCACAGAGGGGATTGTAATCATTGCAATGAAACAAGGAGTATAAAACCAATGATCTTCCAATTCACAATAGAAACTTAAAAAAAAAGCTGATGGAATTTTCCCAGAAACCTTCTCTGTCGTAGGGATCCTGTATAAGGAGCAGAAAAGTCACCTCGTTCTCCATGGAGTGGCTTGTGGATCTGAACTGCTCACCTTGTGATCAGCAGCCCAACACACACCTATTGTACTTACTACCAGCGCTTCTTCAGTGTCATTGAGTCTGTTTCCACTCATAGGGACCCTGTATAGAGTTTCCAAGGAGCAGCTAATGAATTTGAACTGCTGACCTTGTGGTTCAAACTGACCTTGCATTCCAGTGCTTATCCTACAGCACCACATCAGGACTCATTTTGTACTGGGCCCTGAAAATTATGTAGTTATTTCTGCCAATTCCACACTCCTAACCAGTGTTGATCAGGATTGGATAGATTCTTGACAGGAATTGAGCCAATTGGATGTTTATTCTCCTTGAACTATAAAAGTGGGAATAGTGACTGCAATAATGTAAACTAGAGATCTGTGGCTAACAATAGCCATGAAGGAGTTAAAAAAAAAATTGTCTGCAGAGAAAAAAGAACAAATTAGGGATAAGCAGAGAGGAAAGGCGGTTGTCCCCAGAGAGTCAGAAAGATGGCCAGGAGCTCTGTGAGTGCCTGGTTCCATCCCTCTGGGGCCTGGCTACATCCCCTCCACTCTGGTTCTGAGATATTCTTGTGGTGAGGACAGGACTTGTATTCACTAAAGTCAATTTCATTTTTCTCTTCTTGGTCCCAGCTGTGGGGTAGAGAATTCAGCTTTACCCAAAGATTGGATATTTGTGCTTGGTTCCTGACAGACAAACTCTCAAACCTTGGGATTTCTCCAGTGATTGAAGTGGCTTTAATGAGATAGACCACTGCAGATCAGTCAAGCTCAGTGGGGAACATGATCAATCATTTATGCCTCATGAGGCCCCAGTGAAGTCTTTCTAGTTGGTCCCATTGGAGATGTTGTTGTTGTTGGGTGTTTTCTAGCCGACTGTGAACTGATAGTACCTCCTGTAGCAGAGAAGGGTTTTATTGATGGTCTGTCTCGTGCACAGCTGCTAGATACATTGAACTACCAACCCTGCAATTAGCAGCTGAGCACTAAATTGCTGCATCACCAGTTCTGACTGTAGTGACCGTGTATAGGGTTTCTGCGACAACAGTGCATCTTTACAAGAGCAGTCCCCTCATCTTTCTCCTGAGGAGCCAACCTTGTGCTTATCAGTCCAGTGCTTATCCTACAACACCACTGCTTTTGCTATGTAATGCCACTGAGATTTTAGAGTGGAATTGTTATCACAACATGGCCTAATCCATCTTGATAAATTGGGAGAAAAATGAGGCTTTCTGCTCCTGTAAATATTTACAGCCTCAGAAACCCTTTACAGACAGGGTGGCTATGAGTCTGGATTGACTCCATGACAGTGGGTGAGGATCATTACCATGGAGTCCCTGGGAGGTGCAAATGGTTGGAGGGCCCTGTCCAATCAGAGGTGTCTCAGAAGAGAAGGCTGGCGATGTACGTCCCAATAGTCATCCATTGAAAACCTTCTGGAGCACAGTTCGACTCTGACACTCATGATGTCACTAGGAAATGGAACCAACGCTACAGCAACTAGCCTCCTTATGAAAATTCATAACCTCCCTCTTCTTTTCTTTTTCTGTAATAAGCTCGAGTGGATATCTGCTATAGTAGAAATTCTACTATAGGTAGAAGAAATTAATTGAGACAGGAAACACAGGCATGACACTTAGGAAGTAACATCATAAAGACATGTGAGACTCAATCCTAGGCACAAGCCTTTGCATTAGCCTGTGCTGCAGGCATTCCAAAACCCCACTTCTATGTTTCTCTAATTTCCTATTAGCAGCCTCCCCTTTTAATCTGGAATGGTGTCAAAAGAGGTATAGCCTGACCCAAGGCACTTGCTTAGTACAGCCAAGAGCACACAGGAAATGACTACCTATTACTCACAGTATTGCCGATGGAGAGAAAGAAGAAGCCAAGCAAATATTCTAAAATAGAAATCTTCCAGAAACATGGTCTAGCTCTGTTTTAGAAAGAGCTAATGAAAGGAGGACCACCATTCATCTGTCAGTTTGTCATACTGTAGTGGCTTGTGAGTTACTGTGATTCTGAAAGCTCTGCCATTGGTATTTTAAATACCAACAGGGTCACCCTTGATGAACTTCCAGATGAAGACAGACTAGGAAGAAGGAGTGACAAACTACTTCTGAATATTTAGTCACTGAAAACCTTATGAATAGCAGAGAAACACTGTCATATATAGTGCCACAAAATGAGCCCCTCAGGTTGGAAGGCACTCAAAATGTGACTGGGGAAGAGCTGCCTCCTCAAAGTAGAGTTGATCGTGATGATGCTAATGGAAAATAAAACCAGTGGGAGTAAAGCCCATGACACCTTCACTTGCTGATGGGGCTCAACTCAAAATGAAGAGAAACAGTTGTAAACATTCATTGAAAATAGGAACATGGAATGTACTAAGTATGAATCTAGGAAAATTGAAAGTTGTCAAAAATGAAATGGATATCCATTTCATTTTTGACAACTTAGGCATTAGTGAGCTGAAGTGGACTGGTATTGGCCATTTTGAATCTGACAACCACATGCTGGGAATGACAAATTGAAGGGGAATGGTGTTGCATTCATTCTCAAAAAGATCATATCAAGATCAGTCATGAGGTACAACACTGTCTGTGATAAGATAATATCCATGCGCCTACAAGGAAAACCAGTTAATACCACTATTATTCAAATTTATGAACCAACCACCAAAGACAGTGAGGATGAAATAGAAGAATCCTACCAACTTCTTCAATCTGAAATTGATCAAGCATGCAATCAAGATGTATTGATCATTACTGGTGATTGGAATGCAAAGGTTGGGAACAAAGAGGAAGAATCAGTCTGGCCTTGGTGATAGAAATGATGCTGGAGATTGCATGATAGAATTCTGCAAAATCAATGATTTGTTTATTTCAAATACCTTCTTTAGACAGCATAAGAGACAATTATACACATGGACCTCACCAGATGGAATACACAGAAATCAAATTGATTACATCTGTGAAAAGAGACCTAAATCATCAGTCAGAAAAGCTCTTTATCATCAGTCAGAACAAGGCCTGGGCCAGATTGTGGAACAGACCATCAATTACTCCTATGCAAATTCAAACTGAAGCTGAAGAAAATAAAAACAAGTCCAAGAGAGCCAGAATATGACCGTGACTATATCCCAACTGAATTTAGACATCATCTGAAGAACAGATTTGATACATTAAACACTAAAGACCGAAGACCAGAAGAGTTGTAGGATGACGTCAACAACATCATACATGAAGAAAGCAAAAAGTCAGTCATTAAGAAGACAAGAAAGAAGAAAAAGATCAAAATGGATGTCAGAAGAGACACTGAAACTTGCTCTCCAGTGTAGGGCTGCTAAAGTAAATGGAAGAAATGAGGAAATACAAGAGCTGAACAGAAAATTTCAAAGGTCAGCGTGAGTAGATAAATTCAAATGTTACAACAAAATGTGCAAAGATCTGGAGACAGAAAGCCAAAAAGGAAGAACACGCTCAGCATTTCTCAAGCTGGGAGAACTGAAGAAAAAGTTCAAGCCTTGACTTTTGTTATTGAAGGATTCTGTGGGCAAAGTACTAAATTATGCAGAAAGCATCAAAAGAAGGTGGAAAAAATACACAGAGTCACTGTACCAAAAGGAAATGGTTGATTTTCAACCATTTCAAGAGGTAGGATATGATCAAGAACCAATGATACTGAAGGAAGAAATCTAAGGTGCATTGAAGGAATTGGCTCCAGGAATTGATGGAATACAAACTGAAATCTTTCAAGAAAGTCAGGCGGCACTGGAGGCACTCACTCATCTATGCCAAGAAATTTGGAAGATAACTATCTGGCCGACTGATTGGAAGAGATCCATATTTGTGCCCATTACAAAGACAGGTGACCCAACAGAATGTGGAAATCATTGGACAATATCTTTTTTATCCCATGCGAATAAAGTTTTACTAAAGGTAATACAGAAATGGCTGCAAGCATACATTGACAAATAACTTCCAGAGATTGAAGCCAGACTCAGAAGAGGACCTGGAAAGAGGTATATCATTGCTGATGTCCGATGGATCTTGGCTGAAAGCAGAGAATACTAGAAAGATATTTACCTGTGCTTTATTGACTATGCAAAGGCTTTCGATTGTGTAGATCATGACAAGCTATGGACAACATTGTGAAGTATAAGTATTCCGGAATACTTAATTGTGCTCATGAGAAAGCTGTACATGGACCAAGAGGCAGTTGTTCGAACAGAACATGGGAACACTGAATAGTTTAAAATTAAGAAAGGTGTGCGACAGAGTTGTATTCTTTCACCATACTTATTCAACCTGCATGCTGAGCAAATAATCTGAGAAAAACGTGGCCTCAGGATTGGAGGAAGACTCAATAACAAACTGCGATATGCAGATGATACAACTTTGCTTGATGAAAGTGAAGAGGACTTAAAATATTTACTGATGAAGATCATAGACCACAGCCTTCGGTATGGATTGCATTTCAATGTAAAGAAAACAAAATTCCTCACCATTGGACCAATCAATCAACAACATTCTTATCAACAGAAAAAAGATTGAAGTTGTCAAGGACTTCATTCTTCTTGGATCAGCTATCAACCAACACTCATGGAAGCAGCAGTCAAGAAATCAAACGACGTATTGCATTAGGCAAATCTGCTGCACAAGACCTTTTTAAAAAGTGTTGACGAGCAAAGATAGCAGCTTGAGAACTAAGGTGCACCTGACCCAAGCCACGGCAATAACCTCATATGCATGTGAAAGCTGGACAGTGAATAAGGAAGATCATAGAAGAATTGATGCTTTTGAGTGATGGTGTTGGAGGAGAATATTGAAAGTGCCATGGGCTGCCAAAAGAACCAACAGATCTGTGTTGGAAGAAGTGCAGCCAGAGTGCTCGCTGAAGGCCAAGATGGCCAAACTTTGTCTCTCATACTTTGGACATGTTAGGAGGGACCAGTTGCTGGAGAAGGATATCATGTTTTGTAAGGTAGAGAGTCAGAGAAAAAGAGGAAGACCCCCAGCAAGATGGATTGGCAAAGTAGCAGCATCAATGGGCTCAAGCGTGGCAACAATGTGAGGGTGGTCCAAGACCAAGCAGTGTTTCGTTCTGTTGTGCATAGGGTTGCTATGTGTCGGTACTGACTCGATGGCACCTAACAACAACAACAACAATGAAAGGAGGATGGAGTCCTGGTGTGGTGCTGTGGGTAAATGCGCTGGACCGAAAGATAGGTTTGAACCACAAGGTCAGCGGTTCAGGTTCACCAGCTGCTCCTCGGTCGGAAATCCTATATAGGGTTGTAATGATTCGGAACTTACTCGACAGCACTCAACAAGAACTCCAACAGTGAGAGGAGGAAGCAGTACCTGGAGAAGAAGGGCATCATGCTTGGTAAAGTCCAGGGTCCACGACAAAGAGGAAAGCCCTCAAATGGATGGACTGACACAGTGGCAGCAACAATGGGCTCAAGAGTAACGACAATTGTGAGGATGACGCAGGACCAGGAAGTGCTTCATTCTTTCACGCATGGGATCAGGGTGAGTCGGAAGCAAACTGACAGCCTAACAGCAGTGAAAGGTAAAGGCAGCCTGGTGCAGCTAGTTAAGCATTTAATTGCTAACTGAAAGGCTAGGGGTTTCGTCTAGTAGCTTCATGGGAGGAAGATCAGGCAATCCACTTCTGTAAAGATCACAGCCCATAAAACCCTATGGGGCAGTTCTACTCTGTCACATGGGATCATTATGGTGCAAAAACTACTAGATGGCACCTAAGAACAACTCAAAAGGTGCAGCTCGCAAACGGGAGTCTTGTAGTCCTGAGTCTCCGGCACCTATGGCCCCCAGCAAGGACTCCCTTGGGTCTGGATTTGTCCTGACCACAACCTCAGGATCCCATGAGTCCTGTGGCTGTGAGAATGCTTGACTCTCCTTAAGAGGTGGCCTGGAGGGTCCACACTTTCAGCTTGGAAGGCCAAATCCATCAACACCAAAACAACTAGCTCGTTTGTCCCATGCAACCCAACAAACAAAGTCAGTTGAGTAGAAACACAATCGGCTGCGCTAGCTGTTTATGAGACCTGCTTGTTTTTCATTTTCCAGGGTTGCAATGGCCTCAGTGACGAGGATGAAGTGCCCCCCTTATGTACCACGGTCTTCCTCTTGCAGCGGCCCCTGCCTCTAGCTCTTGCCTAAGTCCAGGGCACCAAAGCCCTGCACCCACTGAACTGCAGCTGTGGCCCAGTCCTATTCATTTGCTGCATTTCAGTTTTGGACTATAGCCATGGCAAGCTTAACAAATCATGCAGGGATGACAAATAGGTTTTATTTCAAATGCCAATTCCCATGACTTAGTAGTGGTAAGTCCAATTCAGTGGTAATGATTACATTCTTCAAGTTATGAAACCATTCTCACCCGCCTTGTATTTATTGTCCTGCCCCAGAGAACACTGTGATCCATTAGTTTTATCTCCCTGGGGATGTTAAGAGAGTGGTGGCAGCTGCCATCTCTGGGTTAGAGTCCCTTGGCTGCAGGGGAATGGGCATTTGAAATGCTTCTGCTTAACAAGCTAGTCAACAATACTATGATTTAGTGCTTTTCCAACACAGCCATAGATGGAGGCCACTGTAGGTGGAGTTAACCCAACAACCTGCCTCCTTCAAGACCTCTGTTCTCCCAAAAGATGGACCCCAAGGAAAGCTGGGTTCAGAGGTAAGATGCATCCAGAAAAGCATAGGATGTTCGACAAATTATCCGCTTGCAAAACCACCAGACTTCTCTAGTAAGCGAATTGCCCTCACTATGTACCTGACAGGTAACAAATGGCACAAAACTTCCCAGGTCTAGGCTTAGCTCCATAGCAACCATGGCTAAGAGCAGGAGATCTAGCAGGAATGAAGGTTCAAGGTCACAAGTGGACTAGCCTCAAGTCACAAGTGCCCACTTTTTCAAAGATGAGTCCGGTGTAAAGCTAGATCTTGCTATCACAAGATGACCCCTGGTGACCCCTCCTTACTTGGCATCTTCTTGGGACTCCTCAATCTATCTGTCCGTCTTGGGGCACTGGACCAAGGCTCTGCCCTCTTCTTCTCGCCATCATCCTAAGTATCTCAACTCTGTCCTGGGAAGTGCTGTCCACTCTCTCACTGGCCCAGGGAGCTTGGCCCATCCTAAGGCACCATCTCTCTTTACAGCTTGTACTTTCACACCTAAGTTTTAACTGAAGAGCTTTTGGGGTAAAAGACAAAGATTTCAAGTTGGAGTAAAAAGAGAAAGTACTTTTGAAAAACATTTGAAGGTGCCAAAGAATAACCAACTCAACCCATTTCCAGCTCAGATATGATCTCCTCCCAACCTCCCCTGAGTGGTCTTGATAACGTCCTCACTTTTGCACATTCACTGAACAGCCGCACTCTCCATCTATTACTGTCATATTTAAAAAAAAAAAAAAGGAAGAGACTTTCCTGTACCTCTCAACAAAGCTTTTGTGCCTTTAATTTCATCCATGTGAGCATCTCTCTAGCACTCATTATGGTCACACTCCACGGAGACTCTGAAAAGGGACTTCCAGAGACAGAAGGAAGGTGCTTCAGCCACAAAAGTTGCAGAGTAAAGGACCAAGCTGTTCTGAAGACATTTAATTTTCTGTGAGGGCTGAGATGGGACTTTAGTAATTGAATTAGCATTGCTCAAGAAGCCACAGCTTTTCTCTCAGAGGCCAAAGTAAGAGAAAGGCAGATGTGGGCTCAGCAGTTCCTCAGGGAATTGTCTTTGTTCCCAGACCCCACCTCCATTTATGCACTGAAAAACAGGTTTAGTAATTCAGCCTGCACGCACTGAGCTCTCAATGGTAGCAGGTAATGAGGGTCACTATGATTCCACACCTAACAGCAACAATGAGAGGGACTTGGGGGAGGGAGTCTTGCAGAGAGAGGTGAGGTTTCTTAAAGCTAAATGCAGACCCTGTTGAGTTTCTCAAACTCAACCTCAGTAAGTAACCTTGTGAAACACCAACCAAGCCTCTTCAGACCCCCGGAGCCATAAACTGACAAGGCCCAACAACGATTTCCTGCGGCTTTGAAGTCTTGTGGTTATCTATTAAAGTGAATTCCAACTCTTGGCAACCCCATGTATTTCAGAGTAGAATGGTACTCCATAGGGTTTTCAATGGCTGGCATCTTTTGGATGTAATCACCAGGGTTCCTGAGGCTAAAAATCTTTATGGGAGCAGACTGCCTCATCTTTCTCCTATGGAGCAGCTTGTGGGTTTGAACTGCCGACCTTGCAGTTAGCATAATCAGGGCTTCTTCTTTCAGGTAGACAGAATCACAACACAAGCTCTCCCCTCCCTGCCCCCATCCATCAGCCATTAGTTGTCCTTGGGATGTGCTTGTGTAACGAATTCTGTCCCTCCTTTCTATTAATGCGCGAATCATTTTAATAAAGCATGAAAGAGGGAGAGGGGATGACCAATCTGTCCTACCTAATACTAGGTAGGTACCACACAGAAGACTTCTTAAAACTTTTTTGACTAATTAAACAATGTGCTTCCAGAACTTTCCATTCAAGCTGTACATGTAGAAAAATTTAATCCTTCGCTGGGAAGAGAGCTCTTTCATGTCACAAAGTCTTTTTCTTTTTATAAATTAGTGAGAATAAGGAAAACATCGATGGCCCTGGTCCAAGGTACCACACGTTTTTAATTACCAAAGACCAAGTTATTTTCCATGATACTATTTCTATGACAATGCTGAAAATATTATTTTTTATAATTATGTTATAATTGATTTTCTTCAGCCTATTAAAAACATCTGGTAAAGTAAGCTACCAAGTCTTCTTACAACTTAAAATGCTCCTAGATGTTCATTCAAGCTACTGGCCCTTTGGCCAGCACATGTGTTTGCTGTGTGGGTAGATTCCAGTCAGCAGCAGCCTACCTGTCAGGCAGATGCCCTGGGTGCTGTTGCATAGGTCCACCATCACTCGGACCTGCAAGGGAGAGAGGGGGTTAACAGCAGCACGTACACAGCAATCCTGGAATGTGCCTTTTATTCAGACAAGCCAGGAACAGTGCCAAAAATTCACATAGTACTTTAGGACCATATACAGGACAGGTGTCTGCGGACAAGGTGACCCGTCAATTCCAACTCATGACAACCCTATAGGACTGTCCCATAGGGTTTCCAAGGCTATGGAAATCTATACAGAAGCAGAACTGTCTTCTTTTTCCCATGGAGCCATTCGTGGGTTTGAACCACAGACCTTTGAGTTCACAGCTGAACATTTTAACTCCTGTGGTACCAGGACTCCTTACTAAATGTATTATTTCATATTGATAAAAAATGTAAAGTAAAGAACACACTAGTGGAAGTACTAGAGGAAGACTGGGAAAAACATTGATAATGATAAAGGAGTGGGAAAGGCTTTTCAATGAAAGAAACAAAACCCATATATATTTCATAACATATATAGTGATCAATTTGATTACCTAATAATTAAAACGGAGTCCTGATGTGGTGCTGTGCATTAATACGCCAGACCGCAAAGCCGTTTGAACTGCAAGGTTGGCGGTTCAAACTCACCAGCTGCTTCTCGGAAACCCTATACAGAGTCGCTACAGGTTGGAATCAACTCGACAGCACTTAACAATAACAACAATAATTTAACTTTTGTAGGGGAAAAAAATACTACAAAAAATAACCAAAGACAAACACAAACTTGGTGAAATAATTACAAAGGGTTAATTTCCTTAGAGAGGAGCCCTGATGGTGCACTAGTTAAAGTATTTAGCTGTTAACTGATAGGTCAGCAGTCGGAACTTATCAGTTGGCCAGCAAGAGAAAGGGGTGGCCCTTGGTTTCTGTAAAGATTATTGTTGTTGTTGTTATGTGCCATGGAGTCGGTTCCAACTTATAGCGACCCTGAACAGGGTTTCTGAGGCTGTAAATCTTTAGGGGAGCAGAAAGCCTCATCTTTCTCCCATGGAACAGCTGGTAGTTTCAAACTGCTGACCCTGAGGTTAGCAGCCTGATTCGTAACCACTACACTACCAGAGCTCTGTAAAGATTACAGCCTTGGAAACCCTATGGGGCAGTTCTACTCTGTCCTATATGATCACTATGGGTTGGAATCCAGTTGACAGCTGTGGGTTTCATTTGGTTTTGGGAATTTTATTTGGGAATAAAGAGCTCTGTTAAATAAAATAAAAATGGAATTGCTGGTTGACAAAAAGGCACCTGTAGTTGATTTTTTTTCCCCCTTTGAGGTTACCTTATATTCCATTAACTTTTCCCTCCATTTAGTGCAGTCTATTTTATCCTGTAATTTACTTGACCTTCTCACCATCTGGATCTCTGTTCCTACATGTTTACCTTCTTTTACACTGTGATTCTTTAGATCGTAGACTGACCTCCCAGATTCTCTGAGTTTGTTCTTGTAATTTTGTTCCGTTCTCGACTCTTCCTTCTGTTGATTTAGTTCTGGGAGGTGCTGCCACATATGTCAATCTCCGGTTGTTGTCTGTTCTGGTTGGTTCTCAGTCCACAGAACTCCCTTTAGGATGTTTTGTAGCACAGCGTTGGCTTTGGCAAAATCCCTTAGCTTCTGTTTATCCTGGAATGTTTTGATTACACCGTTGTATTTGATAGATAGCTTTGCTGGATAAAGGATTCTTGGTTGACATTTTTTTTTCTTTCAGGGTTTTATATATGTCTCCCAATTGCCTTCTTGCTTGCATGGTTTCTGCTGAGAGATCCGAGCTTAATCTGATTTGCTTGTCTTTGTATGTAACGCTTCTCTTTTCCCTAGCTGCTTTCAGGATTCTCTCCTTATCTTTGATTTTGCAGGGCTTGATTATGATATGTCTTGGTGATTTTCTTTTGGGGTCTGTCCTTCCTGAGGTTCGTTGAGCTTCTTGAATGTTTATCTTTTCATTTTTCAGGATGTTAGAGAAATTTTCTTCCAGCTGTTCTTCAACTATTTTCTCTGTGGACTTGTGTGATTCTTCCAGTTCTGGAATGCTGATAATTCTTAAGTTATTCCTCTTCATGTTGTTCAACACGAATCTTAGACCATCTTCATATTTTTTCATCCTTTTTTCTGTTTGCTCTTCTATCTTAGTGGTATTGAGAACTTTGTCTTCCAGCTCACTAGTTCTGTTTTCCACCTCTTCTATTCTACTCCTTTGCCCTTTCAGTGTATTGTCTATTTTTTATATTCTATTATTGATCATTTGGACCTCTTTCTGTAGGTTTTGAATTGCTTCCAATGCTGTATCTATCATATTTGATTGTTCCTGTATCACTTTCCTGACTTCTTCCTTATTTATCTCAACTCCATTGTAAAGTGTTTGGAAACATTTTATAATCATTTTTCTGAATTCCTTCTCAGGCATTTCCAAGACCAGCCCTCCTTCCAGAATAGAGTCCAGGTCTACCTCTAGGTCATTTGTCTCAGACATTTTATCTTGTTTCTGGACATGTGCTGATATGGTCATCTGCTTTTGCTTCTTGGACATGTTTAGTGTTTATCTGTGCCCTTAATAATTAATTGAGTGTGTGTTTTGGTATTTTTTATGCTTTCTGATTGCTTCCAGATAAATGTGATCAGGATGTGGGCTTCCCTTTTCATTCTTCTTATTGCTTAAGTCAGAGTAACTTTAACAGGTGTTGTCTGTTTCCCTGGTATATGACAGTTGGTATTGGTTCTTGCCTGGGTTTTGGTGTTTTATAGAGTGTGATTAAAACTTGGCTATATGGCAGCAGTTGCTGTCTCTTATTAGATAATATAGGGAAAGAAAGTGTCCCCCAAAGGTAAAAGGGGGAGCATAAAACAACAAAACAGCAACAGCAAAAAAACAAGAAAAAAACAAAACAAAAAACCACCAAAATAACAACAACAACAAAACTAGACTGGATACTGTGGTCTATAATCGCAGTAAAGGGAAAGGAGGGAGAGAAGAAAAAAGAAAAAAAAATCTATAGCCTAATATGAGTATCACTTTAATGTCCTCTTTCAGTTTCTCGCCTTCAAAGCTGCCTGAGAGATTTCAAGATGCCACTGTTGGTTGTTATGCTTAACCTCAGGATTTAATTTAATTTTCAGCCTGTTTTGTTTTTAAACCCTCTTTCCCTCTCCACACCCCTTGTTCTAGCCTTTTCCCTATTAAAAAACAGTTCTGGGCCAGCTCTTGGACTGAGAGTATCTGTGTGCATGTGTGACAGAAGAACCCACAAGTGGTGGGGGTGGGGGTTGTCCACTTGCTCAGACACCCCCTCTAGTCACTAGAATGGAGGTGCACAAACAGTGGGGGCCAATGAACAGATAGAAAAAAAGAAAAAGAGAACCAGAACAAAGCAAAACCTAAGGTGTTATTCCATGGTGGGTCTGCTCCCCTGCTTGGTCTTGCTGTTTGGTCTCACCCAAGTTTTTGGCTCTTGGCCACTGAGCCGGCAGATTCAAAAGTATACAATTTCTTACTTCCACTATAAGTTCCACTAGCTATAAGCCTTCAAACTTTTAAAATATTCCTACCTATGTAGTTCAGAGTTTTGGAGCTCTGCCCTGAACCTGCTTCGCCTTGTATTCTGTGGTATTGCTGATGGCGAATTTCACTGCACCTCTACCCTCTCTGCCACCAAGCCCTGCCTCCTCAGCACCTATAGTTGGGTGGACAACAACTCTAAGACTTGTCTTTATTGAAAATTAAGCCGAGTTTTCCTATGAATTAGGCCACAATCATTGACCAATAGGATTCTGACAATGCATCCCTCCTTGGCCAATGAAATCCTGACAGCATTTCAATAATAAATTGTATCAGCCAATCAGAAATAAGCTTCTTTTGCTTCTGTGTTTTGTCAGGGTACCTTTTCACTTTTGGTTTGGTGTTACCTGATTCTTTAAACTTCTACCCCAATAAACATTATCCAATATGTTAATTTTATTATTGACTCAATTTCTTTTGTAACAACTGTACAAAACAATGAGTAAAGGTTCAACAACCTAAAAGAAAAATGATAAAGGACCCACCCAAACAGGAAATTCAGAGAAAAAGGACTGCCTCATATATACTTGCAGTTAAAGAAATACATTTAAACAATGAAATGCAATTTTCACTTCTTAGATTTACAAATAAAAACATGAGAGTGAGTCAGGAAACAGGTAGAGGTATAAAGGGAGTCTGTTTCATTGGAGGACAATTAGGCAATAGCTATTAAAATTCAAATGGATCTACCCTTTAATTCCAGAATACTCATACTTCGCAATGTTGTCCATAGCTTGTCATGATCCACACAATCGAAAGCCTTTGCATAGTCAAAGAAAGGTAAACATCTTTCTGGTATTCTCTGCTTTCAGCCAAGATCCATCTGACATCAGCAATGATATCCCTCGTTCCACATCCTCTCCTGAATCCAGCTTGAACCTCTGGATGTTCTCTGACAATGTACGGTTGCAGCTGTTTTTGCATTACCATTAGAAAACTTTACTCGTATGGGATATCAGTGATATTGTCCAATGATTTCTGCATTCCATTGGGTCACATTTCTTTGGAATGGGCACAAATAATGGCTTTCTTCCAGTCAGTAGTCTTCCAAATTTCTTGTCATAGATGTGTGAGTGTCTCTAGTGTCGCATCAGTTTGTTGAAAGATTTCAATTTGTATTCCATCAACTCCCGATGCCTTGTTCTTGGCCAATGTCTTCAATATACCTTGTACTGCTTCCATCAGGATCATAGGCTCTTGATCATATTCTACCTCTTGAAATGGTTGAACATCGACCATTTTGGTACAGTGACTCTGTGCATTCCCTTCATCTTCTTTTGATGATTTCTGAATCATTCAATAATTTGCCCAGAGAATCCTTCAATACCGCAAATTGAAGTTTGAAACTTTTCTTGAGTTCCCTCAGCTTGAGAAATGCTGAGTATGCTCTTCCCTTTTGGTTTTCTAACTGAAGGTCTTTGCACATTTTCTTGTAATATTTAACTTTGTCTTCTCAATCTGACCTTTGAGATTTTCTGTTTAGCTCTTGTACCTCCTCACTCCTTCCATTTGCTTTAGCATCGCTACACTGGACAGCAAGTTTTAGAGTCTCTTCTGACATCCATTTTGGTCTTCCTCTTTTTTTGCCTTGTCAAATGACTTTTTGTTTTCTTCCTGTACGATGTTCTTGATGTCATCCAACAATTCTTCTTGTCTTCAGTCTTTAGTGTCCAGTGCATCCAATCTGTTCTTCAGATGATTTCTAAATCCAGGTAGGATATGTTCAAGGTCTTATTTTGGCTCTTATGGACTTGCTTTAATTTTTTTCAGCTTCAGCCTGAATTTGCATATGAGCAATTAATGGTCCGTGTTGGAAGAACTACAGTGCTCCTTGGAGGCCAGAATGGCCAGACTTTGTCTCTCATAATTCGGACATACTGTCAGGAGGGACCAGTCACTGGAGAGGAATATCTTGTTTAGTAAGGTCAGAGAAAAAGAGAAAGACTCCCAGTGAGATGGATTGGTAAAGTGGCAGCATCAGTGGTCTTAAGCGTGGCAACAATAGTTAGGTTAGTCCAGGACCGGGCAGTAATTTGTTCTGTTGTGCATAGGGTCGTTATGAGTCAGTACTGACTCAATGGCACCTAACAACAACAACAATTGATGGCCTGTTCCACAATCTGCCCCTGGCCTTGCAAGAGCAAGCTCACCAGACACTCCTCGGAAACCCTATACAGGGTCATTATGAGTCAGAACCGACTCGACAGCACTTAACAACAACAACAAACAATCAAAAGCAGTCCGCCACTCGTTCTTCCTAGTCTGTCTTAGTCTGGAAGCTTAGATGAAACCTGTCCACTATGGGTGACCCTGCTGGTATTTAAAATACCCATGACACAGCTTTCAGAATCGCAGCAACACAGATGCCAGAATGTTGAATATTGAAACTTGATGAATAGCACCAGGATATTGTGCAATATAGTGGCAGAAGATGACTCCCTCAGGTTGGAAGGCACTCATAATATGACTAGGGGAAAGTTGCCAGTCAGTTTGAGGAGTAAGGTGCTGATGTCAGTTTGCACACTAATAAGGTGTGCCTGACTCAAGCCATAGTATTTTCAATCACTTCATATGCATGTAAAAGTTGGACAGTGAATAAAGAAGACCAGACCATAGAAGAATTGATGCATTAGAATTATGGTGCTAGAGAAGAATATTAGAAGAACCATGGATTGCCAGAAGAACAAACAAATCTGTGAGGAAGAAGTACAGCCAGAATGCTCCTTAGAAGCCAGGATGGTGAAACTTTGTATCATACACTGGAAATACTATCAGGAGGGACCAGTCCCTGGAGAAGGACATTATGCTTGGTAAAGTGGAGAGTCAGTGAAAAAGAGGAAGACCCCAATGAGATGGATTGGCACAGTGGCAGCAGCAATGGGCTCAAGCTTACTTAACAACAATTGTGCGGATAGCAGAGGACCAGGCAGTATTTTATTCTGTTGTGCATAGGGTCGCTGTGAGTTGGAACTGACTCAATGGCACTTAACAACAACACTAGAAACAACCTAAGTATTTGTCAGTGAGGTCTGGCTAAATAAATTATGATGTCTTTATACAAGGAAACAGTAAGTAACTGAGAAAAAGAGCGAGTTTAAGTCCAGAAGGGCTGGTATTGAAAAATCTGCAGAAGAAATTAAAAAATGCAAAGTAGAAAACAACATGCATAACATACTCCTTGCCTGTAAAGAAAGTACACACATGCACTCACGTGCATGCTCCAATGTTTCTGGAGAGAAATGAAAAACAGTTGAGGGAGGGGGAGCAAGGGCCAGGGTGGAAGGGAGTGTACTAAGCATGATATGCCCTTTGATTTTATTCAGAATTGTCACTAATTACTCTTTCAATTAAATGATTTTAAAAAGAACAGTTTTTGATTTGAGGGAAAACTTATTTTGTTGCTGATCTAGCCTTAATCTGTTTGTTGGAGACCCAGAGGAAAACTCACAGCATATTTACTTTTAAGAGTCTCTGGTGATGCAGATTTTGTAGTCGTTGGGTAGCCAGTCAAGAGGTTGGATGTTCAAGCCTACCTAGCGGTGCCTTGGAAAAAAGCTCTGTCAACCTACTTCTGAACAATCAGCCAGTGAAAACCCTGTGGAGCACCATCTACTCTGACACGCATGGGGTCACTATAAATCAGAATTGACTCGAGGGCAACTGTTTTTTTTTTTTACTTCCTTTTTAATGGTGTGACAATAGATGTTTATTTACTGCTTTGGAAATTTGTTGTGAAATACATCATACATACCACACATATATGGTGGGGGTGTGCTGTGGAGAGAGTTCTGACTCAAAGTGACTCTGTATAGAGTTTCTGAGGCTGTAAATCTTTGCACAAGCAGAAAGCCTCATCTTTCTCCGGTGGGATGGTTGGTAGATTTGAACTGCTAACCTTCTGGTTAGTAGCTCAGTTCATAATCCATTACACTACCATATACGTATGAGCCATTTAAAATTAATGCTAAAACAAGCATGCACATACCATAACCCAGCTTAAGATCTAGAAGCTTAGAGATCCCTTGGAAGCATTTTTTGCTTCCTTCCTCAGACATACCCAACAAGTCTCCAAGCAAAAGCATATTTGGCAGTGTGAGTCTGTCTCCCTTTTATATGGATAAGAACATAGAGGCTTGGAAGAAAAGTGGCTAATTTACTTGAGGTCACACAGATTATGAATACAAAAGCTGGGTTTAAACCCAGGTGTTCCTATTCCAAGTCCATTTCACTTTCTACTGTGGCTCTGATGATTATCTAAGAGTAACCAGACAGAAAATAATGTTGATTCACTGTTTGTAGTCATTTTTTAAATGAATGTAATCAGTTGTACTCTGGACAAAATTTATTGTCTTAAAAATATATATAATTGCCTATTGAGAAGACTAGAAAAGACATAACAATGCTTCATTTGTTACCTATGGGATCACAGCCCAAGGAATAGTTTGAAACAATAGAAACATCAGTAGGGGAAATGAGCCTTTCTTTTTCATACTCATCTCTGGTCTGGGTTAGAGGCAACTTCTGTAACAACTATGAAGAATTTTCATTTCCTGAACTTTTGGCTTCATTTATATGCTAAATATCAATTTAGATATTTGCTAGAAAATTATGTTAATCCCTACTCAGGAATATTCTTCTAACAAACTTGGGTTATTAAGATTATATTGAGATCAAGCATATGATATGAAAAAGTGTGGCAATTAAAAGTCAGAAACTGTCTCCCCCCCACACACCATAATAGTGATTAAGAATTTGGATGAAAATAAGAAAATTCAAAGTTAAAAGTCACACAATCTAGATTGCCAAATTTAAGAGTCATACTTGGAAGAGATGATTGCTTAAATCTTATTTAGGATTTGAGAATGTTGCCTTTGGAAGGGGATTAAAGGTCAGGCATGGTCTGTGACCTTCCTCCCCTTTCAGAAACTAACTTAGTTATCTTGTTGCTGTTGTTAAGTGTCATGGAGTCAGCTATGACTCATAGTGACCCTGCATAGGGATTCCAAGGAGCAGCTGGTGGGTTTGAATTGCTGCCTTTGTAATTCAGAGTCGGTTGCTGATCCTACAGAGCCACACCAACAAGCTGCTATGAAAGAAATTCCACAAGTGGATGGCTTTAACAAGCAGGCATTTACTCTCCCACAGTTTAGGAGGCTAGGAGTCCGAATTCAGGTTTCCTCTCTGGCAGCTCTGGGAGAAGGTCTTTGCTTCCTTTCAGTATGTGTGGTCCTTGGAGATTTCCACGTATCTTTGCATCAGTCTTCCCCTGGGTCTAGGAGGTTCTCAGTGCAGAGACCCTGTGTCCAAAGGATGTATTCTGCTTCAAGCTCTGCTTTCTTGGTGGTAACTGAGGTGGCTCTATCTCTGCTGGCTTCTCCTTTTATCTCTTGTAAGATGAAAGGAGTTGCAGGTCACAACCCAGAGAAACTGAGTAAGCATCCCACCTTACAGCTAATTGGCTGACCAATCTGATCACACCATGAGGGACAGCTGCATCACTGTATCATTACATAACCACTGAACCACTGGGAATTGGGCCCAGCCAAGCGGACCCATATTTTGGGAGGACACAATTCAATCCATGACTGAAGCCACGTCCACCACTTGCCTATCTGTTGTTCAGCTACAGCCACACTGGCCTCCACCATAGGTCTTTGCCATGTTTATTGTTGGGATCCATTGACTTGATTTTCAACCCCATATGACCTGCCCTAGTCAAGGGTTTTCTGGACTATAACTGCGACAGAAGAAGTTCATTGGGTCTTTCTCCCATGGAGCTACTGGGAGGGTTCAAACTGCCAGTCTTTTGATAAGCAGCTGAAAAGCCACCAGGCCTATTTTTGGCATGCCTTGTATTTTTGTTGTTAATTGCCTTTCTGAGTCAGTTCCAACCCATAGCAACCCTGTAGAGCAGCTGGTGAACTTGAACCACTGACTTCACTGTTCAAATCGACTTTGCAGTCCAGCACATTAACCTACAACGCCACATCAAGACTCCTTGGCATGCCTGGTGGTTGGTGGTTGTGTGCCATACAGTCAGTTCTGACTCATAGAGAGGCTGTAAATATTTACGGGAACAGAAAGACTCATCTTTTTCCCCACAGAACAGCTGGTAGTTTCAAACGGCTGACCTTGAGGTTAGCAGCCCAACTAGTAACCATTCCGCTGAGCTCTTTGTATCTAAGTCAACATAGCGGAAAGCTGGGAGGAACATGGAGAACAGAGTGTAAACCACTTTGGGAACTTAACAAAACAATGGAGCACTGCCTGAAACAGCCACCCCCACTGCTGTCCTGTCCCTGTTTCTTACATATATGCTTTTATAATGTTATAAGTCACCCTGGTCCCTCTTTATGTGACTTCTGAAAGAGTAACCACTCAGTCAGATAGGCATCTGGAGAGTTAACCTTTTTGATATGTTTATCAGGACATCCAATCACCCTGTGAACTTTTGTGATTGTTAGCTATCAACCCAAATAGGGGGTCTAATAACTCAACTCCACTGGGAACCTAGACAGAGCACCCACAGAAGAACCCCAGCACTTGAAATAACTTGGATGGATTTCTGCTGCCTCTAGAAAATGGATGCAGTATGAACTAGAAAAGTTGTCTTGTCCAATGATTTTCAAATGTTCATTAGCCATGAGACATTCTTCCATCCCAAATAAATTGTCAAACCCCTAAATCTTAAATAAAATGGAATTGTTCTGGGAGAACTGGGTGGGGATTGGTGTTAGTGTCTTATCTGTAAAAGAAGGGACATAAAGGGAGCCACTAGACAGATGATTTCAAATGGCTTTACAGAACCCTAGTGACTAGCATCAGGGAATGCGGTTGGGATTGGGGAGGGATGCTCCGAGACCCTGGAGAGAGGGGAGGCTGGATAAGCACACAGGCCCAGAGAAAGGCAGTGAAGTAGCTTACCCAGACTTAACCAGCTGGCTCCCAGAGCTAAGTGCTATTTTACCCTCATCTGCTTTTTCATTCTGCTTCATCTTTGCAAATGGAATTGTCTGAATTCAACTTGAAATGCAAATTTTTGCTTGAATTCACTTTGCATATGAACAAGATACTTAGATTTTTAGTTAGATGTTTAGATTTTTGTTGTAAATGTGTCAATTCTAATAAGGCTTTTCTTGCAAAAATGAAAGGTTTCATCATAAAGGGTTCTTTCTCACCAGAATGAATAGAGCTAAATGCAGTGGCTGCCACTGTTCATCCCAATTCCAAGCCTTGTGGCAGTTTGTTGCCCTCTGGAATGCCCTTCCCCTCACCCTTCACTTTCAGGGCTATTCATGAAAAATAATGGCGCAAACCTGCCCATTGTCACCAGCTAGCTGTGGTGTGCAGGATGCTAAAATAATGTGTCCTGTCATGGTTTCCTTGTGGTCCCCTAAGTACATGATATGATTTGCTAGCTGTTGTTGTTGTTAAGTATTGTGGAGATGGTTTGCTAGCTGTAATACTGTTTAAATTCTAAGTCATCTTCCAGATCTGACCTGTTTGGTTACTTAAGTTCCAGCATTCTTAGACAATTAATTGAATGCTCTTCGGAAGCTCCTTCATTATGCAAATTGCTACAATGTGCATGCAAATGATCCTGTTATAAAAAGCCCCTAACACCAAAAAAGCAAATCTTTTGCTATGAAGTCAATTCCCACTCACAGTGACTTAATGGACCAAGTAGAACTGCCCCTATTGTTTCCAAGGCTGTAAATCTTTACAGAAGCAAACTGCCTCATCAGCAAACCAGCTGGTAGATTCGAACTGCCAACCTTTCTGTTAGCAGCCTAGTGCTTAACTACTAGCTTGTTAAGTGCTATTGAGTTGGTTCCAACTCATAGTGACCCTATATTGGGTTTCCGAGGAGTGGCTAATGAGCTTGAACCACCAACCTTGCAGTTCAAACTGACCTCGTAGTCCAGCACTTTAATCCAAAGCACCACACCAGGATTTTCAGAAAAAGCTTCAGGGAGCAGAAATCAGCATGTCATTGACTGGCATCCTTGCTCTGGAGAAACAGGAATACTAATATGGTGGCCCAGCTGGTTAGTGGAGAGTTAGACCAGTGATGTCAGATGAATCCTTCCCCAGGGCCCGGAGCAGAGTCAGACACCCTGGACTCACATCTGTCAAAGATAGGAATTTACACCCGGATGTGGTCTCCTTGGGGGAACGAGATGGACTGGCCAAGTGGCAGCATTGACAGACTCCAGCGTGGCAACAGTAGTGAGGCTGGCCCAGGATCAGGCAGTGTTTCATTCTGCTGTGCATAAGGTTGCAATGAGTTGGTGCCGATTTGATGGCACCTAACAACAACAACCACAAGGATGTGGTAGGAGTCCTGGTGTGGCACTGTGGGTTAATGCGCCAGACTGCAAAGCTGTTTGAACTGCAAGGTTGGTGGTTCAAACTCACCAGCTGCTCCTTGGAAACCCTATACAGGGTCGCTATGGGTCAGAATCAACTCGACAGCACTCAACAACAACAACAACAGGATATGGTAAAGACAATCCCTGAGCCCCAGTGAGGATGAGGGCTTGGCTTGCATAGGCGCTTCTGAGATGTAGCAGTGGAATTCTGAGATGTGACCTCTGAGTCGTATGACCTTTAGCACTGAAGCACTGAGCTGCAGAATCACAGGAAGGCCACCGAGGCCCCAGTGATTGGCTTTATCAGCGAACACACTTGCCATCTTCTGCTAGTCCTTAACAGTGGTGAAGGGCCTCCCACCAGAGGTCCTCAGAGCCTAGCTGAAGTCTGCTAGCATTTTCTGAATCTCCTAATTTCCACCCAGAGGTCATTCTGAGCCCAGACATCATTACGGTACAGCTGGCTGCTGACTCGCTCGTCCTTGTTCCACTGGGGCTTCTCAGCTAATCTCTTATGGGTTCCATTTTTTTGTGTGTTGTATTCACGCACTGATTTCCTTTCCCAGCACTGTTGTTGTTGTTAAGTGTCACGGAATCAATTCCAACTCATAGGGACCCTGTAAAGGGTTTCTGAGGAGCAGCTGGGGGTTGAACCTTGTGGTTCAAAGTCCAGTGCTTATCCTATAGCACCACACCAGGAGTCCGACACTGTTGATATATTGTTTATCTACAGGGCAATAACACACAAACCTTTCACACTATTATGAATAGAGGCTATTGGATGGGGCTCTGTACACAGGGCTGGATAGGCCAGGCAGAAGTTGGGATACCAATCTGTAATGACAGATAAAATGCAATGCCACTGGAGAAAACATGGTATTCACCTGTCTTCCAGCTTTGCTGACTCAGTTAGAATGGTGGTGGAAGACAGCCTTCCTTGCAAGGAGTAAGGGTCAGGCTATTTACCTCTAAGGCATTTGTACGGTGTGGAACTGAATTGCTTGGGACAGTGCAGCACACAGTGGCCTTCCTTCCCACCCTGCCTTCAGTTACTGCAGCTGCACAAATAATTAGTGAGTGTGGGCTTGAAGTCCACCCACAAGCCTTGGCCAGCCCTGCTTGCATGCAAAGGCTGTGAGAGTCACCAGAGCTGTGGGCTCGGCTCAGGATTCCTCAACAATCTTAGTTGGAAGGGCCAATTCTGCCAAACGCCCTCACTCCAGTGTCTCTAGCAAAATTACTTTCAGCTGAGATCAGGGCTTAGGCCACACCCTGGAGTTATCTTTACTAACTTTCATCTGAAAATGCACAGCGGAAGTCCCAGGAGGAGCGCTTCCCCAGGTACACTTGAAGACTTCCTTCCCGACCATGCACCAGGACAAATGAGAGCTGCATCAGCTACACAGGTTGCAGCGGAAGACTGAGTCTTGGTGTTGTGTTTCCTTATTAGCTGAAGCAGGACCCTGGACAAGACCCTCAACATCTCCAAACCTTGGTCTCTTAATGTGCAACAAAGGTAAAATGACAACATTTACTCCAGGGTTGGTGTGATGAGTGAGTGACTCCTTATGCAAACAACTTGTATATTTGGATGAGGGGGACTTCAAAAAGTTCATGGACAAAAGAAATTAAAAGATAATTAAATCTTTCCAGGAACTTTTTGAAGCCTCCTTACGTTAGTGTTATGGTGTTGTTGTTAAGTGCCATCGAGTCAGTACCAACTTATAGCAACCCTATGCACAATAGAACAAAATACTGCCTGGTCCTGGGGCAATCTCACAATCATTGCTATGCCTGAGCCCATCACAGCCGCCACTGTGCCAATCCATCTCATTGGGGAGGGTGGTCTTCCTCTTTTTTTCTGACCCTCCACTTTACCAAATATGATATCCTTCTCCAGAGACTGGTCCCTCCTGATAATATGCTCAAGGTATGAGAGACAAAGCCTGGCCATCCTGGCCTCCAAGGAGCATTCTGACTGTACTTTTTTGGCAGTCCACGGTACTTTTAATATTCTCCTCCTACACCATAACGCAAATGCATCAATTCTTCTACGGTCTTCCTTATTCACCGTCCAGCTTTCACATACATATGTGGTTATTGAAAATACCATGACTTGGGTCAGGCGCACTTTAGTCCTCAATCTGACATCTTTGCTCTTCAACACTTTTAAAAGGTCTTGTGCAGCAGATTTGCCTAATGCAATATGTTGTTTGATTTCTTGACTGCTGCTTCCATGAGTGTTGATGGCTGATCTGAGCAAAACGAAGTCTTTGGCAACTTCAGTCTTTTCTCAGGATTCAAACATAAGTCAGCTGATTCAGAAAAATCATCGATTTATAGTATTTTAATACAGATAATTGTTGTTAAGCGCCATCTAGTCAGATACACTTTAAGAAACAGTTGACACAAATAAGCTGTAAAATTTCAAGACTTGCAAATATGCAATTTACTACAGAACAACTACTGAAAAATAAAGTATGGGCAAGGATTTAAATAAGTAATTTGAAGAGCTGATACATTTGAGTTATAGTGTTGTAGAAGAATATTAAAAGACTGCTAGAAGAACAAACAAGTTTGTGTTGAAGAAGTAGAGCCGGAATGCTCCTTAGAAATCAGGATGGCGAGACCTTGTTTCTCATACTTCAGACATACCCTGGAGGTAAAGTGGATGGTAGGCAAAAAAGAGGAGGACCCCCAACAAGATGGATTGGCACAGTGGCAGTAGCAACGGGCTCGAGTGTAACAGCAATTGTGAGGATGGAGTAGGACTAGGGAATAAAGTCATTATGAGTCGGAACCAATTTGATGGCACCTAACAACAGTCCTGGTGTGGCACTGTGGGTTAATGCGCCAGACTGCAAAGCCATTTGAACTGCAAGGTCGGCGGTTCAAGCTCACCAGCTGCCCCTCGGAAACCCTATACAGGGTCACTATGGGTTGGAATCGACTTGACAGCATTTAGCGACAACAGCAGCAGCAATCTGATTTACAGTTTTGTTTGGTGATTGAGGGAGAATTGCCGTCAGCATCAGATACAGTATTTAAGCAGATGTAACATCAAGATGTCACTGTGTCTGTGTTCAGTTTCAGCCTAAATGAAGAGAGGTCAAACTACAGGAGACCCTGAGAGAAAGAGGCTCTGGTCTTCTTGAGAGGAGCTGAGTGGTTCTGTCTGAGATCTGGATTAGCTAGGTATTGGAAGCAGGAGAACTTTGTGGGGCTCCAGGCAAAGGTTCAAGAGAGTTATCATCTCCAATAACTGCTTATATTTAATGGGTGAAAGTACTTATTAATATTAGTCCTGATGGCTGCTGAAGCTTTTTTGTTTGTTTTTCTATGTATTTTACTCTAGATCACATTTTGAATTCAATTGCTAAATCAAACCAGTAATTGTTATTGTTAAGTGCTATTGAATTGGTTCCAACTCATAGCTATCTTGAGTAGGGTTTCTGAGGAGTGACTGGTAGGTTTGAACAGCAGTCCAGTGCTTTGCTTACAGCACCACACCAAGACTCTGAACTAGTAATTTGTTGCTGTTGTTAAATGCCGTCAGTAATTCAAGGTTAGGTAATTATCTGTACATACAAATGTCATGGATTACGTTTCAATCACAAGTGTATGTAAGTATGCGAAAATACAGGTAGATATCCAATCTTAAAATCTTGAGATAAGGAGTAATGGTCTAAGCATAAAAGCAAAAGAATCGATAAATGAAAGATTTTAACATTTTTGCTACACAAAAACTTAAAAAAATTCAATGCTTCTTTCCTTCCCCCCAAAAACCCTAATGAATTTAAAAGGCAGATTAACCCTCAAGACAGGTACAGTAGAAAGAGCATGGGTATTGGAGTCAGACAGGTTGCTGTTGTTGTTAAGCGCAGTTGTGTCACTTCCAACTCCTGTTGTTGTTGTTATTATGTGCCGTGGAGTCAGTTCCGACTCATAGCGATCCTGTACGGGGTTTCCAAGGCTGTAAATCTTTATGGGAGTAGAAAGCCTCAACTTTCTCCCATGGAACAGCTGGTAGTTTCGAACTGCTGACCTTGCGGTTCACAGCCTGATTCATAACCCCTGCGCTTCCGACTCCTAGTGACCCTGTATAGGGTTTCTGAAGAGCGGCTGGTGGGTTTGAACAGCTGACCTTGCAGTTCAAACCAACCCTTTGGTCCAATGCAGTATCCTACAGTACCACAGCTCCAACTAAATCCCTGCTCCTCACTCACTGGCTGAATGACCTTGCCTAGTTCTGGTATGGCTCTGTAGGATAAGCATTGTTCTGATAACCGCAAGGTCAGTGGTTCAAACTCACCAGATACTCCTCAAAAATCCTATACAGGGTCATTATGATTAGGAACTGACTTGACGGCACTTACCAACAACAAATTTCAATGACTTGCCTGGAACGAGAATAACAGCAATAATAGTAACAACTACACAGTATTGTTGTGGGGATAAAGCAAGGCTCCTTGTGATTCATGTAAAAGAAGCTCAGAATAACACCCAGCATGTGTGTTCTCCATGAATGTTACCACGGCTATTATGGGGAAAATATCACAACAAGCATAATACACAAAAACATAATAAAATTTTGCTACATAAAGAGCATTTGTAAATCAGAAAGAAAAAGATTAAAACTACAATCAAAAAATGAGCAGACAAAAAAGGGAACAAATCCTTACAGCCAGGTTCATTCCCACCCCCTCCATACAGAGTAGACAGGGATGGGCAACTTGGACATTGGCTACCCAAAATGCTGGGGCCACAAAGGCAAGAAGTGACTGGCTTACAAGCTTTCAAGAGGGAAGCTAGATTTATAGGGCAAGGAGTAAGGTAGAATCTCCACTGAGTAGTATGCAAGCTGTCTAGGCGGGGCTGATGAAATGAAATCCGGATGGATCTGTTGTGATACAATTGTGAATAATTGTTATCTGGACTGTTTGTGAGGGTTGGAATTGTAAAGGTAGACATTTTTTAGCAGGAAGGGAGTGATTAACTTTTCAGCCTAAGAGCGGAGATCCCTGGGACCATCAAGGGAGAAGAGTGGAGAGCAGAACCCTACCCAGAGAAGCAGTGATGCCTGAGATGGAGGCAGAGATGATGACGTGGAGAGATGGAGCTGTTGGGGACTTTAGATACAGAGAAGAAGAGGGGTTGTGTGCTGATGACCGGGGGGCATGCTTGTAGTTTATACCCTTTGGATGGTTGATGATGCATGAAAGGGGATTGTAACCACAGCAATGAAATGATATACTATAGGATGAATATAAAACTAATGTTCTCCCATGTATAAACTATCACATAATTCACAATAAAACATTAAAAAAAAATGAGTAGAGACAACAAATGGACTATTCTTATGTAATTGAAAGCATTCAAATCACCAATAAATATGGAAAACTATTCACCCTGATCTTCCCCATCCTCTTTAGTTTCAGATATCCAGCCTGTTCAGGGTTCAGATCTCTCTTCTTTTAAACCTCCAACCACCAAGACTCCGGAGTCCTGGAGTGGCGCTGTGGGTTAATGCACTGGACTGCAAGGTCAGTTTGAACTACAAAATTGGGGGTTCAAACTTACCAACTGCTTCTCAGAAACCTTATACAGGGTCACTATAAGTTGGAAGCAACTCAACAGCACTTAAAAACAACAACACTCAAGACTCCAATCCTTCCTCCCATTCAATTTAGAGCAAATCCAGGTTGGTGACTCTCTAATTTTAGAGTATTAAAATCACCAAGAAAGCAGGCTCAACCCCCAGCAAGTCTGACTCAACAGGTAGCATGTACAACCCCGGAATCAGTAGATAGAACCAAGTCATTCTGATGCACATGGTCACACTCATACTTGGAGATGTTCTACTCTGTATCATCAAAAACAAAGGCTTATTTCCAGCATCTTCCCGGTTGGCTAACATCTCTCTCCTAGAAGGTACCAGAGTGCTCCTTGGAGACCAGGATGGCCAAGCTTCGTCTCTCATACTTCGAACATATTGTCAGGAGGAACCAGTTGCTGGAGAAGGATATCATCTTGCATAAGGTGGAGGGTCAGAGAAAAAGATGAAGACCCCCAACAAGATGGATTGGCCAAGTGGCAGCCTTGATGGACTCAAGTGTGGCAATAATAGTGAAGTTGGCCCAGAATTGGGCAGTGTTTCGTTCTGCTGTGCATAAGGTCACTATGAGTCAGTACTGACTCGATGGCACCTAACAACAACAACACAACAGAAGGATACAGCACTGGACCGCAAAGTCAGTTTGAACCACATGGTCAGAGGTTCAAACTCACCAGCTGCTCCTTGGAAACCCTATACAGAGTCACTATTAATGGCACTTTACAACAAAAGTAGGTGCCCTGGTAGTATAGTGGGTTAGGCGTTGGGCTGCTAAATACAAAGTCAGAAGTTTGAATCTAACAGACGTTCCAAGGGAGAAAGGTGAAAGATAAGGCTTTCTGCTCCTGTAAAGATTTATAGCCTCAGAAACCATATACAGGGTCACTGTGAGTTGGAACTGACTAGATGGCACACAGTCATCAATATGGCAAACAACTACACTGTGTCATCTGCATATAGCAGGTTATTAATGAGTCTTCCTCCAATCCTGATGCCCCATTCTTCATATCACCCAGCTTCTCGGATGATTTGCTCAGCATACGGATTGAATGTGTACGGTGAAAGAATACAGCCCTGGCACACACATTTCCTATACCACTCAGTGCTGTTCGAACAACTGCCTCTTGGTCTATGTACAGGTTCCTTATGACCACAGTTAAGTGTTCTGGGATACTCATTCTCTGCAATGTTGTCCATAGTCTGTTATAATCCATACAATCAAACACTTCTGCATAGTCAATAAAGCACAAGTAAACTTCTTTCTGGCATTCTCTGCTTTCAGTCATCAAGGTCTGTCTGATGTCAGTAATGATATCCTGAGCTCCCCATCCTCTTCTGAATCTGGTTTGAACTTCTGGCTGCTCCCTGTTTATGTATTGTAACAATTGTTTTTGAATACACTTTAGTAAAATTTTACTTACATGTGATGTTAATGATGTTGTTAGATGATTTCCATAGTTCATTGGGTCACCTTTCTTTGGAATGGGCACAAATATGGATTTATTTCAATCATTTCGCCAAGTAATTGTCTTCCAAATTTCTTGGTATAGATGAGTGAGCACCTCAAGTGCTGCATCAGTTTGTTTGAAACATTTGAATTTGTATTCTGTCAAATCCTGGAGGATTGTTTACCACTGAGGACTTCAGTGTAGTTTGAAATCTTTCTTTCAGTACTATTGATTCTTATTCATATGCTATCTCTTGAAATGGTTGAACACAGACCATTTTTTGTGTGTGACAGAGACTCTGTGTATACCTTCCATCTTCTTTTGATGCTTTCTACATCATTTAGTATTTTGCCCATAGAATCCTTCAATAATGCAATCCGAGGCTTGAATTTTTTTCTTTCATCATAAGAAATTTGAACTATGGGCACCTAAAAATGTAAAATTCATAATGTCTAGCATTTATTAAGAAATTACTATGAAATTGAAAAATGCAATGCATAATGAAGAAAATCAATCAATCAATTGAAATCCACCCAGAACTCATTCCATATGTTCAGCAAATTGGGAGAAAGATTGGACATACTAAATAAAATTCTGAAAACTGTAAAACAAGACCCAAATCAAACTTCTAAAAATGAAAACTACAATGTCCAAAGTGAAAAATATACTGATTGTACCATAGGCAGGTTAGACACTACAGGAGAAAGATCAGTGAACTTGAAGACATAGCAATAGAAAAGTCAAGAAAAGAAAGACTTTTTTTTTTTTTAAATGAGCAGAGCATTAGGGAATTGTGGGACATCTTCAAGCTACTTAATACTGTAATTATTCTCTCTGGGTGGGGTGAAGCACAAAAAAATATTTTAAGAAATAATGACAGAAAAAGTAAAATTTAATGAAAACTATAAACCCACACTTCTAAGAAGCTCAGTGAACCCCAAGCATAAGACAAATAAAGAAAACACCACCAAGGCATAACAAAATTGCTGAAAGCATGTGCTAAAGAGCAAAATGTAAAAGCCGCTGGAGGCGAAAAGACACATTACATAGGGAGGGATGTAATGAAGGGTGACAGCAGGGGCTTGCCACCAGAAACAATGCAAGCTAGAGAACAATGATGGAACATCTTTAAAGTCATGAAAGAGAAAAATCTCCAAACTCGAACCTTCTACTGTGAATAATTTTTGAAACCGAAGGCAAAATAAAGACTTTTAAAGATACTTTATATTTACCTATACAACACTCTTGAATCCCTGGGTAATACAAATGGTTAATGCACTTGACTGCTAACTGAAAGGTTTGAATTTTGAGTCCACCCATTCAGGTTCTTCAGAGAAAGGTCTGGTGATCTACTTTACTTCTGAAAAATCAACCATTTCAACCTTATGGAGCATAGTTTTCTACTCTGACACACAGGGTTACCATGACTCCAGATCCACCTGTGCTCTGGATTCCTGCCTCTGATACTCTGCTTGGCTCTCCCCTCCTCACAGGCCTTGTCTTCTGAAGTTCTGTCCATTCTTCAAGGCTTGCATGAAACACCACCTCCTCCTTGAAGTCCTTCTTGATTGTCCACTGATACTACTTGTGCCTTTCTTACAGTTCTATCAAGGAATCCTGGTGGCATGGTAGGTTAAGCATTAGGCTGCTAGTTACAGGGTGGATGGTTTAAACCCACCAACCACTCTGCAGGAGAAAGATGAGGCTATCTGCTCCCATAAAGCCTTAGAGTCTTGGAAAGCCTAAAGGGTCATTCTACTAAGTCCTGTGTAGGGTTGCTCTGAACGGGGATCAACTCAAAAGCAGTGAGTTTGGCTGGGTTCCTTTGTACAGCCCTATCATCCTTCATTTAATAGAGTTCTGGTGTGGCGCTGTGGGCTAATGTGTCAGACTGCAAAGTTGTTTGAACTGCAAGGTCAGTGGTTCAAGCTCACCAACTGCTTCTTGGAAACCCTATATAAAGGGTCGCTGTGGGTCAGAATTGACTTGACAGCATTTAACAATGACATTATCCTTCATTTTAGGTCACAGTGTTTGAGGATTTGTCTTTCCCCTCCTACTGTCAGTAAATTCCTCGAGGACTCCTTTTACTCAGCTGTTAAAAGATTTACTTTAAATGTGTTGGGCAAGATATTTATAACTGATTTTTTTGTTGTTGATAAGTGCCACTGAGTCAGTTCTGATTCATAGCAACCCTGTATAGAGTTTTTGAGGAGCAGCTGGTGGGTTTAAACTACCAACCTTGTGCTTAGTAATCCAATGCTTGTCCTACGAGGCTGCACAAAAGTACCTATTTTATTTATCAACAAAAACCTGATCAGCCAGGCCTTGTGCTTATAAAGGTGAATATGACAAATCTTTGGGTGCAAAAAGCTCATAATATAGTGAATTAATTTAATTTGGTTGCTTATAAAATATGCTTTTTTGTTTTCAGCTGTCTAGGCTTAATAAGGAGTAGACAAACTCTTGATTAGAGCCTCCCTGTGTTCAGTAAGCCTTACTGTTCTTTTCAGCATCTCACTATTCCCTGGGTACATCTTCAGCAGGAAGGAACTCCGTCCAACTCAGTTATTCATCTACCTCTTGAACCACGTCTTCAATAGGAAATCTAGCGGAAGCTCAAGGCTCACATGTCCCATTTCAATTTCTTACCTTCTCCAAACCTGTTGCATCTGCCATGTTGCCATCTCAGTTAGTGGCAACTCTAGCCTTCCCTTGCTTGGCCACAAACCATATGGTCAGTCAATGCCCTTTCCCCCTCATACCTCACATTCAAGTTGTCAGCATATTCGCTCCACTGTGCCCAAAGAACCTACCTAGATGCTGTTCTCCACTCCTCACCATCTCCACCCTGGTCTGAGTCACCATCATCTTTCACCTGAATTTTTGCCAAAACTACATAGTCTCCCTGCCTTTACCAGCTTGCCACACCTACAGTCTGTTTTTATCATAGAAAAGCCCAAGTGATTCTTTGAGAAGGTAGGTCGGATCATGTCATTCTTTGGCTGGAAATCCTCCAAAGACTCCCCATAAAAGTCTGTGTCCTTAAAACAACATGCAAGGCCCTACATGAACTGGTCCCCTCATTCTCCTGCCCCCAATTGTCTTTCTACCTCTCCTATTGTCTCCCTCTCAGGCCCTCTTCCCTCCAGACATGCCCCCTTCTTGGGGTCTTTGCCATTGCTATTCTGTCTGTCTCCCCCAGGTACCCACATGACTTTCTTCCTCATCTCCTTTGCTCCATCTCTCACTGCTTTTAGAAGTATTTCAGCATTTCTCCAAGGTTCTCTTTCTGTGCTTCAGGGAATTTTGAAGGCTTCTAATAAAAAGATTTTCGAAGTAGCATCAACAGAACTTGGCAGAGTAAAAGCAGAATCTAGGATCCCTCTAAAGTTTGGAATCTCCAGCAACTAAAGCAAAAAACAGACCACTAGAAAGAGTGCTATTTCCCAGATAGTTGTTTCGTCCAGTGACACTACTTATAACTACACCTTCCTTTTTGATTCTCAGCTCTGATTAATTTTTATCCACAGCACTAATCATCTTCTAATATTGTATGTTGTTTACTTAGGCTTTTGTTTCCTCACCATCCCCCCACTACCTCCCCGAGTAAGGACCATGTATCTATTTTAATCATGTGGGAATCTCTCACGTCTTCAACAGCACTTGGGACACTGTAGGTGCTCAGTAACTACATGTAAATGAATGAATCTCTGACAGGTGGAGCAGGCCTGGAAGTCAGCTCCCAATACCTGACACCATCTCCTCTTGGTGGGCAGCATGGATTCCTAGGAAGGAAAGTGCTCTGGGACTCATCTCCAAAACTCTTAGTATGGTAAGAAACCTGAGAATCTGTCAATACCTGAGTTTATATTCACACTCATTGAGTTGTGGATCAATCAAGACGGATTTCTCAAATAGCACGCTAGAGACAGACTAAAGACAAAGCAAAACTCAAATATTTTTAAAGAGATGAGGTGACTAAAGGTAACAAATTAGAGATCGAAATTGTACACAAAACAAAGTTTTAGTTGAATGACACAGACAAGTGTGTGCAGAAGTAGTTAAGGCATGGAAAGAGAAGTGTTTTGAAGTGAGCTAAGAATCATTTGTCTCCTCCAGTCCTCTAATGGGATTTTCTGAAGCTGGAGTGCTTTGGAATAATCTTTCACAAGCTGTTAATAACAATATTTTGTGCTCACATTGTTCTCTTCAACAAGCATCTTCAGATCATTTCTGATTTTTATCAAAGCAGTCTTAGCCTCAACTTATAGACCTAGAAGTGTGCATAAACCATAGTTAAATAATTCATCTGGTGTTGGGGGAATGGACCAGGAATTAAACAATTATCTTGAAATTGCCCTGTGGCATTCTTTGCACATTGCAAAACATTTGTGAAGATGCTTTGCCAACTTGTCCCCTGCTTAGCCCCTTCTTCTTCAGCTCAGGGAATATCTACAACTGGTTACTTTAAAAACAATTGGATGAAATCCTTAGGGGCCTAGTGAGAAGTTTACCCATAAATCGACTGTTAATGCTGTTAGCATCCGAACAGCTGGATGGGACCAAGGGTCTAACAGGAGTACTGTTTTTACAGAGTTCACAAAGATTTGGTAAATGAAAGAATGAATACATGAGTTCACATTGGACATTATGAATAGTAATATTTGTAAATTATATTTAAGTATAATTAACTTTCCTAAATCCAATATCCAAAATATATATATTTTTCCCCCTTTTGAAGCCACTAACCAGGAAATGGGAAACAGCATGCTTTTCTAGTGGTCTGGTTTTTGCCTCAATTGCTTGGAATTGCCTCAATTCCAAGTTTTGGAGTTATCCTAGAGTCTGCCTTCTCTTTGGCAAGTTTGATTGATTCTACCTCCAAAGTCTTTTTATTACAAGTCTTCAAAATTCCCTGAACACAAAAAGAGCCTTTGAGAAATACTGAAATAATAATAACAATAAGCGAACACATATTGAGTTCCAGGCACTGTGGTAAGGCCCTTCCATGGATGATCTAATTGGATCCTTATGATAACTCATAACTAAGGTAGATACTATTATCACCACCTTTTTCAAGGAAGAGAGGGTGAATGATCTGCCCAAGGTCACACAGCTAATAGGTGGGCCAGGAGTCAGCACACAGTCTGATTCTAGAGCCCCTGCTCTTACATTTAAGACATTTTGAGATCTGCCTTTTCCGTTTTAGATTTCAGGAGAACTCTTGGAGGCCAGGATGCAGGATGCTCTCCCTTCCTAGAATTCTCCTTTTTGTCTCGTCTTTCTCTCCTTCTTTCTTTCTCTTTTCATCTTTAGTCTTGGAACAAACTCAGCATCTTCACTTCAAGGTTTCCTTACTTTTGCCTGTGATGCTACCACCCTTCTTGGGTTTGGGTGGAACTGAACCAAGTGATACCTTTTTCTTTCTTCTCTTGTATCCAATCAGTTACATAGTTCAAGTCATTCTTGCATTTCTGTAGAGGATATATATCCCTGTTTATTTCTTAGCCAGTCAGGTATCATTTCTTACCTGGACTAATGCAATAACTTCCTGGCTTTCTCCTTGCCTCTCATCTCTGCACTCTGTTATTGTTGTCAGGTGCTATCAAGTCAGAACCGACTCATAGTGACCCCATGTACAGCAGAACGAAACAATGTCCGATCCTGGGCCAACCTCACTACTGCCGCCACACTTGACGCCATCAATGATGCCACCTGGCCAATCCATCTCGTTAGGGGTCTTCCTCTTTTTCTCTGATCCTCCACCTTACCCAGCATGACATCCTTCTCCAGCGACTGTTCCTTCCTGACAATATGTCCAAAGTATGAGAGACGAAGCTTAGCCATCCTGGCCTCCAAGGAGCACTCTGGCTGCACTTCTTCCAAAACGTATCTGTTTGTTCTTTTGGCAGTCCATGGCACTTTCAGTATTCTCCTCCAACACCACAACTTAAAGGCATCAATTCTTCTACGATCTTCCTTATTCAGTGTCCAGCTTTTGCACCCATATGAGGTTATTGAAAATACCATGGCTTGGGATGGCTTGGTATTGCACTCTATCTTCCCTCTATTGCATTATCATCCTCCTATAAAGCCACTTTCATCATGAGTCTCCCCTGGTCCAGGGCCTACAGTGGTTCCCTACTGCCTACTGGATTCACTCCCAGCTTCTCAAAAGTGAAAATTCAAGGCTCTCTTTAACCTGGAGCACTGGTGGCACAGTGGGGTAGGTTGACAGTTCAAACCCACCAGTTGCTTCAAGAGAGAAAGATGAGGTTGTCTACTCCTGTAAAACTTTCCAGAGTAGAACCCTAGGGAGCTGTTTGACTCTGTCTGATAGTGTCACTCTGAGTCAGAGTCAACTTGATGGAAGTGGGTTTGTTTGGGTTTGGTCGTTAGCCTACCTAAACTTAGTTCTTCTTCTCTCCAATCCAAGCTCTCCAGTATGGAAGGCCAGGCTTCTTGCTCTTCTTGGTGTCTGTCATTTTCATTCCAATCCTTAGATCTTGGTTTAATTTATTACTAGTGATTTGTTCTCCCTGCCTGCCCAAACCTCACCCAATCCTGTGTTGCCCATTCCAAATTCTGTCTTCTCTATGAAACCTTCTTTCATCACTCTATTTATGGCCCATTTTCTCTCTTCTTGACTCTACCCTGAAGCTCATTGAGCACCTCATGATAAAGGATTTTCCTATAAAGTGCGTCCCGTTCAGAGACATTGGTCCTAAGGTCCTCAAGCGTTGTCTATAGGGAGAGAGCATTTTCCACCTTCCAAAGGATTCCAGACTTCAATATGCACTCACTAAATCAGTTAGTGGGGTCCTGGTGTGGCACTGTAGGATCAGCACTGGACTGTGAACCACAAGGTCAGCAGTGCAAACACAGCAGGGACTCCTTGGAAACCCTAAAGTGGGTCGCTAACTCTGGTAGTGTAGTGGTTATGAGTTGGGCTGCTAACCTCGTGATCAGCAGTTTGCTACTACCAGCAATTCCAAGGGAGAAAGACGAGGCATTTTGATCCTGTAAAGATTTACAGCCTTGGAAACCCTGTGCAGGGTTGCTGAGACTCGGAACTGACTCCACGGCACACCACCACCACCACCAGGAGTCAGAACCGACTCAACAGCACTTAACAACAACAACAAACCAGTTAGTGGAGTCCTGGTGTGGTGCTATAGGTTAAGCAATGGACTGCTAATCACAAAGTTGGTGATTAGCACCACCCCTCCTTGGAAATCCTATACACGGTTGCTATGAGTAGGAACGGACTCAACAGCATTTAACAACAAACAGTTGCCAGCCCATCATTTTAGCCACAAAGCATTACAAAGTGCCTCAAGGTTTACACATATCTCAGGCAGGATCTCTAAAGTTTCTAGCATCCTGGCGCACACAAGAAACTTCTTCTGAGTGGCAGTGATAGGATCATGGTATGCATTGCATTCAGAACAAACTCCCCAAATTACACTTTTGAATCATCCTTAGTTGGTCTTGTTATTTTAACTCTACTTTTCAGTAAAAAGAAAATTATGCCTTGAACTTTAGTTGAGCCAGAAGTAAATTACATCTCTTTAAAATATAGAGCTGTTAAAACCCAAAGATCTACATGAAAGCAACTTGATGGGCTGAAAAATGCTCCCTTTGTAGTTGAATCACAAGCTAAAAGCTTCAGCTTCCTTTACACAACACGACCTTTAGTCTGTAGATAAAATGCATGCAAATTAAGCTTGAATGTCAACTGGATTTGGCCAAGGAGTTCTCTTTTGGTGGTGGTGGTGGTGGTGGGGTGGGAATGCTGAGGAATGTAGAGAGAAGGAAGAATTAAAAAAATATATATGTAAAAAGAAGAGAAATGTGTCCTTATCAAATCCAAGAGCTATTCTGACCATTCCCACATAAGTAATCATATCCTGGAAAACACAATACACCTAAGAAATAAATTTCTCTTCTTCCTTAGAAGTTACTGTGTTTATTTTTGTTTTGTTTTCGTTTTTTCCTTTCTCTACTTTCCACTGCTATTGTCTCAATTTTCTAAAAGAAAGCATCTACATTTTTTTTTCAGGACTGCCACCAATAGGAATCAATAGCAATTAAGAAAGGGTGTGGAATGACTTCCATTCAGTGGGTGTCAAACCTTGTCAGTGGCCATGCAGGGAATGGGAGGGTGTTGGGGGTACGGGATTGCAAAACCCGAACTATTGAACAAGCTTTGTTTCCCTGGCGAGGCTAACTCTGCTTTGTTGTCATTGACAAGATGCTTTAGGTTGGTATGATGGCAGTGTAAGCTTCAAGAGGTCAAACATTATCCCAAAGCAGCAGCAAATAGAAGCACAGATAAACAGAGTATTTGACATCCTGAAGCAATTGTACATAAAGAGTAAACCCAGAAGCAAGATACTGAAGGCACAGGGGCAAGAAAGGCTAACATGAAGTTGTTTTGTTGTTGTTAAGTGCTGTTGAGTCGAGTCGGTTCCGACCCATAGCAACCCTGTATAGGGTTTCTGAGGCTATAAATCTTCACGGGAGCAGAAAGCCTCATCTTCTCCCACGGAACGACTGGCAGTCCAACTGCTGACCTTGAGGTTAGCAGCCCAACTCATAACCACTATGCTATTGCAACCCCATGTGTGTAAAGTAGAGCTGTGCTCCATGGAGTTTTCAATGCTGTCACCTGTCAGAAACAGATCACTAATAATAGGCATTAATCTTAATCACAGCAACAATAACAATTTATTGAGAACCAGACTGCACCAGGCTCTGCACTTTACCTGTATTGTCTCATTTGAATCTCCTAACAACCCTCTGGTGTGGTGCTGTAGGATCAGCACTGGACTTCAAACCACAGAGTCAGAGGTTCAAACCCACCAGTAGCTCCTGGGAAATCCTGTACAGGGTCACTATGAGTTGTAACCAACTCGAAGGCACTTAACAACAACCCTGTGAGATAGATGCTATTATCTCTATTTTATATATGGAGAAACTGAGACAAGGAGAAATTCAGTGAGTTTCCTAAGGAAACCCAGCTACCAAGCTATGAAACCAGCATATGAATCTGTCTGACTCTAGAGCCCACACTGCTCATCACCACAATGTACTTGACAGACGAATCAGCGAGAAGGCATTTGCCTGGGCACCTACCTGGAGATGTGGAGGATATGCACATGTTGCTTAAGTGAAGGTCAGGAACCACAAGAGCTGAGGTGGGCAGTAGACCAGGGAGTGTTAGGCCAGAGAAATCCTGGGTCAAGAGGGTTGGGTGTAGGTGAACCACCCTGGGTGCTAGAGGACACTTGACTTCCCAAGAAAGGGCCTTTTGTCCAAGAATCTCTCAACCTATGATTGAGTAGGCAGTACCAGTGAATGGCGGGCTGGTCTGTGGGGTTCTGCTGTTTCCCCAGTGTGGGAAGATACTTTTCATGGAGGTATGTGACTGAGTTCCAAAGAAAAAAATTCATTTTATCTCTGACATAGTAGAAGTAATGGTGGAAGAAAAGGCAGGAAAACAGTGGAGCAAGGCAAGGATGAGTACAGAGGGTTTTTAGTGGTTGATTTTTCAGAAGTAGATTGCCAGGACTTTCTTCCAAGGCACCTCTAGATGGACTCAAACTACTAGCCTTTCAGTTAACAGTTGATCGTTTGCATCATCCAGAGACTGCTCAAAAGGGACTGTGTTATTGTTGTGTGTCATTGAGTCAACTCCAATTCATGGAGATCCTATAGGACAGATTTCCTAGAAAGATGAGACTTTCTGCCTTGGAAAACCTATGCAGGGTCACTATGAGTTGGAACCGACTCCACAGCATACTACCACTACTACAATCTTTATGGAGTCCTAAAGTAGCGCTATAGGATTAGCACTAGACTGCAAACCAGAAGGTCGGCAGTTCAAACCCACCAGCTGCTCCTTGGAAAGCCTATACAGAGTCAGAACCAACTCGATGGCACTTAACAACTACAATCTTTATGGAGTCCTAGTGTGGCACTGTAGGATAAGCACTGGACTGCAAGATCGGTTTGAATTTTAAGGTTGGTGGTTCAAACTCACCAGCCACTCCCTGGAAGCCCTATACAGTCACACGTTGGAACTGACTTGGTGGCACTTAACAAGAAATCTTTATGGAAGCAAATCACCAAGTCTTTTCTCATGCAGAGCCACCTGCTGACCTTACAGGTAATAGCTGAGTGCTTTAACCAGTATGCCACCAAGGCTCCTTCAAAAGGGAGTAGGTGGTTTTTTTAAATAGCTCTAGGTCTGGAAGTCCTGGTGTGTCATTGTAGGCTAAGCACTGGACTACAAGGTCAGTTTGAACTGCAAGGTTGGCAGTTCAAATCCACCAACTGCTCCTTGGAAACCCTACACAGGGTTATTAGGAGTTGGAACTGACACTACAGCACTTAACAACAAGAAGAAGATCTGAAAGTGGATCCAAATAGTTTAATGCTTTGCACCTGGTCAATGCAATGGGTTTGTTGTCTTTGTTCCAGATGTTCAGACTTGACCCAACATGACAATTATATGTCCACATGGAATGCTTTATTTCTATACATGTAAAATATGCCCTGGATGTAAATAGTGTCTGGAGGGCCCAGTGCTCTTCCTTCTTCACTGTACCACCGTGCCTCAGACATGAGCTAGGTTTATGGGTGTGTTTATAGCACCAGTGCTAGGCACAATTTTAGCAGCGATGTAGCTCCGAGTTCTTGCCCCACCTTTAGTGGACACCTGAAAATCGTTCCTGACATATAGACAGACCACCCAGAGTGCACATGTTCCCACGCTGCTCTGCTGAAGACCATGGAACCTGTCTCCTAGACTCGGGATGTGGGTTAAAACTTCAGCTGCCTTTTTCTTTAGCCTGTGGTATCAGGCCTCTGATCTCTCACCAGGGTCCACCCTACACTGAAGGACCCTTTCAATCTAGGAGAGATGGGGTTTGACACCAGGCTTAGATTTTGGGTTAATGTCTTGGCTGAAAGGTGTCCTAACCGTGACTACCCTAGGGATGGGAAGTCAGTCCAGAATGAGCAATAATTCTGTCTTAAGGAGCTCTGGTAGCGTAGAGGTTACAAATCGGGCTGCGAACCTTAAGGTCAGCGGTTCGAAACTACCAGCCGCTCTGCGGGAGAAAGATGAGACTTTCTACTCCCGTAAAGATTTACACCCTCGGAAACCCTGTACAGGGTCGCTATGGGTCGGAACCGACTCGACGGCACTTAACAACAACAACAACAGGCTCCATTTAGGTGAGTGACACTCTCAGGCCTGCCCAGGCTTATATCTGCTCTCTCAAGGACGCCTTGGAGCCCAGATGTTACAGATTGAATTGAGTCCCCTAAATTAAATTCCTGGCCCTTGTACTTGTGGCGGGGATCCTGTTTGGAAATAGGTTTTTCTCTTGCTTTGTTAATGAGGTCATACTAGTATAGCAAGGATCCTAAACCTAATCACTTCTGAGTTACAGAAAGACCAGAATAGATACAGAAACACAGAGGGAGGACAGACATCATGTAAGAGTTGTCTATAAGCAAAGGAACAAAGGAGGGCATGGGGCTACTGACAAGAATCAACAAGGCTGAAACTCTGATTTGAACTTTCAGTCTCCAGAACTATGAAGAAATAAATTTACGTTCTTTAAAGTCAACCACTCGTGGTATTTGTGAGATACAAGGGAGCTGTAGGATAAACAATGGACTGCTAACCATAAGATCGGCAGTTCAAGCCCACAAGCAACTCCATGAGAGAAAGATGAGGCTGTCTGCTCCTGTAAAGATTTACAATCTTAGAAACCCTAAGAAGCAAGGTCTACTCTTTCCTATGCATCAGGTTGTTATGAGCCGGAATCAATGGCAGTGGGTTTGACTTTGGGGTCAGAAGAACATTACTGCCGATCCAGTGGACCTTGATCTAAACCAGAGAATTTGCAAACTTTTTCTGTAGACGGTCAGATGGTAAATAGTTCACGCTTGGTGGGCCACATGGTGGTTTCTATCACAACTACTCCCCTGTGCTGTTGGATTGAGAAAGCAGTCATAGACAATATATAAACCACTGACCCTGGGTGTGGTGTATAATGAGTGAGATTTGAATTTCATGTAATTGTCACAGGACATGAAACATTCTTATTCATCTGATTTTTCTGCCAACCATTAAAAAAAAAAAAAAAAGTAAATAGCATGCTCACTTTGCAAGGCATCCAAAAGCAGGCAAGGGGCTGGATTTGGCCCACAAGCAAGTTGTTTGCTGACCCCAGATCCAAATCCTCCCCTTCTACACCATCTGCAAGGAGCCCTGTCCAGGAGGTGGGAAAGAAAGGTGAAACCTGGAACAGCTACTTCAGGGCCTTCAAGAAAACAGAGCATCCACCAAAGCAGACACTGTGACTACCAGCAGTGTGATCTGTTTATCAATAAAGTAATGTGTCGGTATATAAGAGTGCACCTTCTAGCAGTCACCATGGGAAGCCATACATTTGCAACAATAATCTATTATTGCTTAACACAACCAGATCTCCTCCTTGGGAGCTATCTTAAGAATCAGAAGCACTTGAAAAGCTACAGTGATGGGAAATCTCTATGTACTGAAGATGGAGGTAGTTTATGGAAGCATCAAAAAAGCAAAACAAATAAACACATACCCCAGAGCTAAACAGACCAAACCAAAAGCTAACAATCCCTTTCACCACAACCAGTAGTAACAACAACAATGACAAAATTACTATTATCCTTTCAGAACCAGACTGGTAAACAAGGGTAAGGGGGTGAGCAAGCTAAATAAAGTCATATTTGTTCAAAACCACTGATAATTATGAGATGGCTGGAAGTCCTAACATGGCCCCACAATGTGGGTCTTGTTCGGTCAATGTACGGTCAATTTAGAAAAATGGAATCGCTGACAATATGTCAAAAACCAAGAGATGTCATATAAAAGGTCAACTTTTGACTGGTCTTGGAAAAAAAAAAATCAAAAGAGGAGACATTGGGCTCTCATTCTGGAATGGCAACAATCAACTAGACCTTCCTGTTTAGGCAGAGGATGGGCATCTCAGGTTGGGCACACTCCCTACCATGACTATTGCCTCCTCACTCCTAATGTGGGTGGCAGCTGCTATATAGCCTTTTACTTGTTAAGTGCCATTGAGTTGGTTCTGACTCTGTATAGGTTTCCAAGGAGTGGCTGGTGGTTGGCAGGCCAGTGCTTACCCTACAGCCCCACACCAGGACTCCATAACTTTGGGCTTATGGGTTTATTAGTTTTTGGGGGGTTTGCTCAAATTTAATAAGAGAAATACATTCACATGACTCAAAAATCAAAACAATGTAGGGAACTATGGTAGTGGTGGTGTGCTGTGGAGTCAGGTCTGACTCATAGCTACACTCCACCGGGTTTTTGAGGCTGTAAATCTTTATGAGATCAGAAAGCCTCATCCTTCTCCCGCTGGTGGTTTCAAACTGCTGACTTAGAGGTTAACAGACTGACTGGTAACCACTCCATTACCTATATACTTAAAATAAATTCCTACTTTTGCCTCAACACCCTTTTTTCCAACTCTCCATAAGTAAACACTTTTGTTGGTTTCCTCATTAATACGTCCCCTTCTTCCTTACACAAAAGGTAACACGATATGTACTTTTCTCTGCTTTGCTTTTTTTATGGAGACTATATCCTGGGGATTGTTCCATAACAGTACATAGAGAGCTTCCTTATTCTCGTTTTACAGCTATTTAGTATTCCAGTGGATGTAAATATCAGTTTAACCAGTTTCATACTGATGGACACAGGTTGCTTACAGTCTTGCTCTTACAGATAGTCTGCAATGAATGACCATATACATATATTGTTTTATAGAGAAGCAGGTCTTTAACACAGGATGAATTCCCACAAGTGAGATTGCTGGCCCAACGGGTACATGGATTTGTAACTGTTCTAGTATGACCAAGTTGCCTACTATACAGGTTGTATGCCATTGTGCACTCTCAACAGCAACGCATGGACACATCTGTACCACTTCAGTTTCTCCAACAGATTGTGTTGTCAAAATCTTGTATTTTAGTCATTCTGTGAGATGTGAATTATATTTCAAGGGAGTTGTAAGTGGCATTTTTATAATTAAGAGATCATTCATTTGTGTAAGAGACTGTTGTATTTCTTTTCCTGGGAACTGTGTTTTCCACTTTCCTACTGGATTTATATTTCTGTTAGAAAAACAGAAACTGATTGGGATCTTATGGGCTTATCATTATCAACTTTGAGGAGCAATTTTATATATTAAGAAAATACTAGGAAAATTAGCCCAGCATCTATGGCCTGGGTTTCAAATATTTTCCCTCTTGTTTGCCACTCACCTTTTGCTTGTTTATGGTGTTTCTGATTATTTGCTTGTTTTTTGTGGCTGTTTGCCACACTGTTGTTTTGACTTGAGCTTTTAAAATACAATCAAATTTATTTATTTATTTATTTATTGCCTCTGGATTTTGAGTTAAAATAAGAAAGGCCTCCCCTTTGAAGATAAAAAAATAATTAATTTACTCATAATTTATTCTAGTAACTTTCAAGTTCCGTTATTTAAAAATGTAAATCTTTGATCTACTTAGAGTTTATTAAGGTGTACATTTTTTTTTAAGTGTTTATTGTGAATTGAGTGATAGTTTACATGGGGAACATCAGCTTTACACTCATCCTATTATATTTGTTTCAATGCAATGATTACAATCCTTGCATACTTTATCATTCAACAGGAATATACAATCATTCTTCCATGATGGTCCCAGGACTTGCACTACTGGACTGCAAAGTCAACCACTCCCATCCTTTTGCTACAAAATGTCTACCTGTACATTTCCAACCCTCATTGTCCGTCCTGATAGCAATTATTCACACTATTCAACCACACACAAGAGTCTTATCCCCATCTTCTTTCATCAGCCCTGTCCAGACAGAGTGACTACCACTCAGTGGAGATTCTACCTTCCCCTGCACCCTCTGGAACTAGGCTCCCTCTTGAAAGTTTGTAAGCCAGTCACTTTTTTGCCTTTGTAGCCCCCCATTTTGGGTAGCCAATGTCCAAGTTTCCTGTCCCTGTCTTCCCTGTGTACCGAGGAGGTGGGAATGATCCTCACTGTAAAGGTTTGTTCCCTCTTTTGAGTTACTGCATCCATAGGTGTAGGTCAAGTTCATCAAATTGTATCACATTACTCTTTTTTTCTCTTCTTTCTTCTTCTAGTCGAGTTTTGATCATCCAGCCATTGAAGCCAGGTCAAGTGGGTACTATCTGCAAGTGTGGGTGTTCTTGTGCATATCTCCTCGCTTCTTATCAGCTGGACACTTCATCTCCACTCTAGTCCTCTGTAGCTATGTCACTGATTCTAGGCCCAGAAGTCCCCAGGTCTTGCCACACTGCTGGCCAACCAGGTCTCCACCTGGGTCCACTGGCGTCTATTGAACGTTGTAGGACTTAGCTCGCAGCTTCATTGCTGTTTTTCTCTCACTTTCCCTTATCGGTGACCAATGTGTCCTGAGTACAGAACACCTGTCCTGGGCACAGAACTAAGTTTGATCCCCTAAGAACAACAATTCCTATGAATGCATGTTTCCCAGTCCTAGTACATTATGAGACTTTCTCTTCAGAAACCCTAGATAGAATCACTATAAGTTGGAACTGGCTTGATGACACTTAACAACAGCAACATACGAGTCTGGGAGTTTCTGGGTGGTGCAAGTGTCTGCTAACTGAAAGGGTGGAAGTTCAAGTTTGCCCAGAGACAAAGTTCACCAAGTTTGCTCAAAAGAAAAGATTGGAAATTTACATTAAAAAACACCAGCCAGTGAAAATCCTATGTAACAGAGTTCTACTATGATACACATGAAGTCGCCATGAATTAGAACTCAACAGTAACTGGATATTTACTTAATTTTATATGCATTTATAAAACTTTTATTAGCGCTCAACATTAGATGTTAAACATACAAAGTTGTTGTTGTTAAGTGCCATCAAGTTGGTTCCAACCTATGGCAACCCTGCATAGAGTTTCCCAGGAGCGGCTGATGAGCTTGAACCTCCGACCTTGTGGTTCAAACTGACTTTGCAGTCCAGCACATTAACCCATAGCACCACATCAGGACTCCAAACGTATACAGATTGGATGATAAAGCTACCAGAACATCAATACAGGGAGATGCGACCTCTTTATTCTCAGGAGAGAAGCAGCTGATGGTAAGAGAAGTGAGGAGAAGAAGAGGTCTCAGAACAAAATGAGATGAAACAGAAGTAGCTGTCTGCTCCAGGAATTAAGAACACATGGGTCCAATTTTCTCTTCCCCACCCCTCATTAGACTCCTGTCCTGTTGGTGGTTCACAGGCCCTAATCTTGGCCCCTTTCATTGCTTTCCCTGAAATTACTCCACTGCTTTTAAAGTTTTACGTGTTTGACTGTTCCAGACTAACTGAAGTAATTAGTTAATTATCCTGCCTTTTAACCAAGGCATTTACAGCTGTCAACCAGCTTCTGGTCAGGATGTTCGAACCAGAATTACCATGCTGAGTTGATGTACTTCCAGACGCAAGCACAGAAAGCTGATGTGCCAGTTAGCTTGAGGAGGCTCGTGTTGGGCAAAGAAAGCCATTTGAAAGGCTTTCTGAAACGCTCCTATTAGTCTGTATTCAATTTTGTTCTTCAGTCCTAGATCATTCAGCACCTTGGGGTAGAGACCTCTGATCTTACTCTCAAATAGATCTGGAGAAAGATGTAGACTTCAACCATCAAAGATGTGCACACCTACCTCCGTGATGAATATAGGTGTAAAGACTTTGTGCACAAATGCTAACCTCAAGGTTGGTGGTTTGAACCCACCAACTCCTGGGCAGGAGAAAGACCTGGGGATCTGCTCCCATAGAGCAGCTAAGAAAACCCTATGTGGCAGTTCTACTGTGTCACATGGGGTCACTATGTGTTGAAATTGACTCCATGGCACCTTACTTCCATGATGTACACTAAATAATCTTCATTAAGGACTTCTGTATTTGAGATGCCCGATGAAGATTTTTTTAAATTGTTTTCTCATATGAATAGTTCTTTGTTCTGAGAAAAGCAGAGAGCGAAGATGAAAAAACAATTGTGAGGACGAATGGCAAGAATATTACTATACTGTTGTTGTTGTTAAGTACTGTCGAGTTGGTTCCAACACAGCGACTCCGTGAGGAGCAGCTGGTGGGTTTGAGCTATTGACCTGTGGTTAGCAGCCCAGTCCTATAGGCAGTTAAAAACAAACAAACTATATATATATATATATATTGCTAGAATAAAAGGAGCTCTGGTAGCGTAGTGGTTATGAGTCGGGCTGCCAACTGCAAGGTCAGCAGTTCGAAACTACCAGCGGTTCTGTGAGAGAAAGATGAGGTGTTCTGCTCCTGTAAAGATTTACAGCCTCGGAAACACTGTGCAGGGTCACTATGAGTCAGAACCGACTCCACGGTACTTAACAACAACAACATTGCTAGAATAAAGTAAAAGCTTTTTCACCAATTCAGCTGTGAAGCCATTTACTTTATACTAGCAATAGTCTTGCCATTCATTCTCACAATTGTTCTTCCATCATTACTTTCTGCTTTCCTATGCTTGAGGTGGCACAGTGGGCTAAGCACTGGGCTGCTAACAGCAAGGTTGGTAGTTCTAAACCACCAGCCACTCTGAGGCAGAGAGATGAGGCTGTCTGCACCCATAAAGAGTTACAGTTGCAGCAGTTCTGCTTTGTCCTACAGGGTCGCTGAGTCAGAATGGACTTAGTGGCAGTAGGTGGATGTGTTTGAAGCAGGGACCTTCAGGGTGAGTCAATAAGGAAGATGACTTTGCATAGCAGATGACCATCAGGAAGGCATGCCAAGGTTCTTCCAGCTGGTGAGTGAGCACCACAGGCTGCACCCCAGCCAATTAATTCACAATCTCTGGTAGTGGGATCCAGACACGGGTGATTTTTTTTTTTTTTCTTCTGATTTTTTATTGTGAATTGGGTGAAGGTTTATAGAACAGATCAGTTTTCCATTCAACAATTCAGACATATTTTGTTTCATCTCATTGATTGCAGTCCCCACAATGAAACATTACTGATCCCACCCTCCCCCTATAGTTCTTTCCATTCCTCCTTCTTTCCTAATACTTCTAAACTCTGCCCTTGGGAAAATGCTGATTGATGATTCTAAGGTGTGTGTTCCTCACTAGTGTTATTGTTCCCCTGTAGACCTATTTTGTGGGTGAAAACTGAACCACAAGGTGAGTCCCGTTTGCAGATCTGACTGTGATTGAGGGTCATAAACTTGAGGGCTCCACCAGCATTTATCCAATGAGTAAGCCTGGTCTTTTTTATACTTTTGAATTCGGTTCCACATTTTTCTCCCATTTTATGTGGTATTGTAGGATAAGCATTGGACTGCTAGCTGCAATTTGCAGCCTTGGAAACCCAAAGGAGTGGGTACAGGATCGCTAAGAGTCAAAACTTTAAAACAACATCCATTTTAAGAAGTCCAGGTTGGGCTGCTAACTGCAAGGTCAGACGTTAGACTCTACCAGCTACTCCACAGGAGATGTACAGATTCACAGCCTTGGAAACCCTATGTAGATAGGGTCTCTGTGAGTCAGAACTGGCTCAACAGCACACCACCACCTATCTGTCTCAGGGTGATGTGGAAGGATTAGCACTGGACTGCTAATCACAAGGTCAGCAGTTCAAACCCACCAGCTGCTTCTTGGTAACCCTATACAGAGTTGCTATGAGTTGTAACACTCTCAAGGGCACTTAACAACAACTATCCAGGACCTGATTCCAGCATGCGTGCTGCACATTGTTACTCAAAGAGTATCCCTCTGCCCAGCAGCATAAGTATCAATGGGAGCTTGTTAGAAATGCAGAATCTGAGACCCCACCTCAGTCCTTCTGAATCAGAATCTACATTTCTAAAAAAGATCCTCAAGAGATTCATGAGCATGTTAAGTTTAAGAGAATCAGTGATCTAGAATATTGTTTCTCAAAGTATGGTCCCTGAACCTTCTGCATCAAACTCATGGGCTCAGATAGAGGGTGCAACACAGGGGCCAGGGAACTTGTCAAGAAAGCAGACTTGGGGGCCCAATCCTTAGGGATTTTCATTTTGTAGGTCTGAGCGTGGTACCCTGGAATCTGCATTTTCAATGCACTCCCCAGTGATCCCTAAGTCTACTAAAGTTTGAGAACCACTCCCAAGTGCAAAGCCTTTTGATGGTTGATTATGGTTGCCTCTTCGTGGCCTGTATGCAAATTTCCTCTGTCAAAACAGAATCATTCTCCATGAACAACTATCTTTTTTGTCCTAGGATCAGAAGAACTGTATGGTGTCTGGCTATCATTATTGAACATTTTGATCCAAGATTCTATACAAGCATCCTGACTGAAGGGGTAAAAATCAAGAACAGAATTTCAAATTCTCATGACATACAGAGTTTTGGAGACATGGAAGCTGGCTGAATACCTGATATCATTGCTCGGAGATCATCTTTAAATCGTACCCCAAAATATATCCTGAAGTCTTCTTAAAATCTAACATTAGTTTAATTTAACTAGTAAGGAATGTCTGCCTTGAGCATTGTACTCTTTTATGATTTCTCTATAAGGAATCGTGGAGCGTGGTGGCTCTGTAGTATAAGCACTGGGCTGCGAAACACAAGGTCAGAGATTTGAGGCCACCTGTCACTTTACAGGAGAAAGATGAGGCTTTCTGCTCCTGCAAAGATTTACAGCCTTAGAAATCCTATACAGGGTCATTGTGAATTGACAGTACTTAACAAGCACAATGTATGGGCTCATGTTGACCACAGCAACTAGAAAGATTACACTGGCGGTGAGTTTATGTTAATGGAGGAGGAAAAATTTGGAAAAGGAGGATGAGAATGGTTGCAGAAATCACAGAATATATATAAGCAATGTCCCTGAATTCATGTAGAAACTGACGAACTGGTGTATGTTTTGCTGTGCATATTCGCAACAATAATAAAAATAAAATGAATTATATATTTTAAAGAAAACAGATGAAAAGAAATTCCTTAGTTTTTTTCTTTTCCCTTCAGTGTTTTTCCTTTTATCAAATGACTTTGGATCTGAATACTGATAAAATGATTTATTATTATTTTTCTACAGTCTAGTCATCTGCTAATCAAGTTATTAAAAATTAAATTTTAAAAAGAAAAAGATATATAACCATTGCAGGTAAAGAATATTGTTGTTGTTAGGTGCCATTGAGTTAGTACTGACTCCTAGTGACCCTATGCACAACAGAATGAAAAATTGCCCGGTCCTGGGCCAACCTCACAATTGTTGCCATGCTTGGGCCCATTGATGCTGCCACTTTGCCAATTCATCTTGCTGGGGGTCTTCCTCTTTTTCTCTGCCCCTCTACTTTGGATCTGAATACTGATAAAATGATTTACTCTTATTTTTCTACAGTCTAGTCATCTGTCTGCTAATCAAGTTATTAAAAATAAATTTCAAAAAGAAAATGATATATAACCATTGCAGGTGAAGAATAGTTGGTGATAATCTACAAGTGCCTCAAAAAAAAACCAATATAAAAACCTGTGGTGGAGTTAATGCAACCTGTTAGTGCAACCTGTTAGGACAGAGCAGAAGTAACTGCTCATTTGGGTTTCCAAGACTGCAAATGTTCATGGAACAAATAGCTTCATCTTCTCCCACAGAGTGGTTATGCCAACCTTGTGGTTAGCAGAGCAACACTTAACCCACTGTGCCACTAGGACTCCTATGAGTGCCTCCCAGCCTGACAAATGTGATGTGTCCACACTGTCACCTGTTCTAGAGCCAGTGGCGGCACTTCTAGCTCACCTAGAAAGTCAACTCTATCCTTCAGATCGACACACCCGAGTCTCCTTTGCTGTTTTAGTGATGCAGTAGGTTGCTATTTGGATATATACGCATTTACCACCCATGTTGGTACTCAGATGCAGTCCTCTTTAATGGTTTCAAAATTCAGGGGAAGTAGCCAAGAGAGGGGAAGAGGATATTTCCTTAAGGAGATCTTATTTTACTTTGGTCATTTCTGAAATGTTTGCGTGGGCCCAGATTTTAAAATGATATCATGTGGAACAAATGAAACTGGGCTTGAAAACCTTGATGTCTCGCAAAAGAAATATTTGAAGTGTATAGTACTTCCAGGAGTCTTGGCGTGGTGCTGTAGGATAAGCACTGGACTGCTAGCCATAAGATCAGTGGTTCAAACCCACCAGCTGCTCCTGGGAAACTCTATACATGGTGGCTATAAATAGGAACCGACTTGATGGTACTTTGACGACAAACGTTATAGACTTCCATGTAGTTTTAAAAAGCATCTCACATAAGATATTTTTTAAAAACTTATCTGATAACAGAAGCTCTAAGTAGATTTTATCTTCAAAGTACAGCTCACATTTGACTTGGGACAAAACTAAAATCCTTCTACTTATAAAGTGAAATATGACCATAGCAATTGTAATGGATAGTCAAATGGAATGGGGAACTGCAATGTGACCTCTATGCAATCATTAAGTCATTATTGAGTTCAAATCAGCAAAGCACAGAATCTTAAGACTGGGGAAAAAGGATTTTTCAGGCTTGCTTTTAAAGACTTTATTTAGAGGAGTATTTCTTAAACTTTTCTATTGGTGTGTGTGTGTGTGTGTAAGAGGGGCCCTATGAGAATCTAATGGGCACTATGGACTTGCTCTCCAGACACACACACACACAAACAATATTCCTGGCAATTTCTGGATTCCGTACTCCCTAGAGTTCATGTGGGGAGCAATCAGCAGGCCCCATATTAAGAACCTCAGCTTTGGCACTACATTTTAAGAAAATTCTTCTGTACTGGTTTCTCCCACATGGAGAAACTTTTTAGATCCAGGAGAAACGCTCAGCATCTAGGCCCTATGTAGGTTGGGAAATGAGGGCTGATAGTTTTCACTTAAAGACCTAACGGTGGTCACCAATCTTCTGCGGATAAATGGAGGCAAGGTGAAAAGTCAGAATCCCTTTACTGAAGAAGTCTGTTCTCTTTCAGAAATGCCGCCTCCGTCTTGTCCTCTCTGAGGATTCCAGCCGCAGGCAAATGGTAGGGGCACAGGCAGGCAAAAACTTTTGCCAAAAGTTAGGAAGGAAAATTAAAACAAAAACAAAACCCAGGCACACCATCATCAAGTCAATTCTGATCCACTGTGATGCCTATATAGGATTTCCTATATAGGATTTCCAAGATTGTAGCTCTTTATGGCACCAGACAACCTCATTTTTCTTCCACGGAGTAGCTACTGGGTTTGAACTGCCAACCTTGAGCTTAGCAGTCCAACGCCTAGCTCACAGTGTTACCAGGACTTCTGGCAAAGTAAGTCCATGAAAACGCTGTCCACCTCCCTCATTAACCTGCAATGTCAAGTTACCAAAGAATGTCAGGGGTGGAAAGGAATTGTGCCCTTCACCTCACTCACCATCCTCAATCAACAGAAGAGCAAATTTACCCGAGGGTGCCGGGCTTAGACATAGGGCAGAGACATAGCGAGGGTAACTAGCACCCAGGGGCTCGTTTGCGCTGTGGTTCCCCTCGCCAGGGCCTCGCTGACTGTGAGGGAGGGGAGTGATTCACTGGGCCACATCGTCTGGCGTCCTCTTGGACTTATGCGAGAGGGCAACTGCACCCACCCCCTCCCAACTACACCTCTCTGACCCTGGGCCTATTCTCCATGACATTCTCTGGCTTGCCAGGTGTGAAGAGGCCATCAGACGCCCTCTCTCCCTACTCATCACCGCCGCTTATTCCGGAGGGGGCGCTACCGGGAGCTGAGTCCCCGCCTACCGGCACCATGGAGTAGGTCATCATCATCAGCATGTCCTGGCTCTCCGCGCGGATGTGCCGCACTGGCTCCACGCCGTGGCTGCGCTTGTTGCGCGCTGCGCTTGCCGAGTCCTGCGGAGGCGTGGGGGCCCCGCGCGGTGCGCGGTTCAGTTCAGCCAGAAAGGCGTGTAGGGCGCTGTCCTCGCGCTGTTCCCGGCCCCGCTCCGCCTCTAGCGCCCGTAGCGCTGCGCTCAGCCCGCGCCATTGGCACAGCGCAAACACTGTACCCACCGCATTGAGCGCGGAAAGCAGCGCCACCGCCGCCAGGGCTCCACGCAGCCCCCAGCCCGAGTCCCCGCGGCCTCGCTGCGCGCCTCGGGCCATACTCTGAGCGCCTCCGGCAGGGCAGACCAGAGCAGGGCAGAGTTCTGCAGCCGCCTGCCTGAGCAGCCTTTATACGTCCCAGGCACACCGTGGGCTGGTGGCAGCGGCGTGACTCACGCCGTTTTTAGGCCCTCCTGGCGGGGCGGGTTGGGGACAGTAGTGGTGGCGCCTGAACGGCCCAAAGGGACAGGCCGACAGACAGGGGGAGAGAGACAGCTCGTGGAGGAGGGGCGGGCAGTGCTTGGTGGAGCAAACCAACAAATCTGCCTCTCCCTCCCTTTCCTGCTGCTACCCTGCCAGTGGTCATTGCCCTGGCCCAGAAAGGCAGTGGGAGGGGGAGGCTGAAGAGGAGAGCAGGAATTCTTATGGCCAGGGAAGTCGCTGGATTCCACCCCCTCATCCCCCATACACTGTGCAGAGGCCAAAGCACGTGCCCACAGTTCCTAGGCAGTCTGCCCATCGTTCCTCCCAAAGGCCCCACGGCTTCACAAACCACTGAAGACTCCCTGCATCTTTCCTAGGAGGGGGATGGATGGGGACTGGGTCACAGCTGGACCTGGAGGATTTAAAAGGCTACCACTAGAATCAGAAAAGTCCACTCCTGCCTGCCAAGCAGAAGTCATGGTAAAGAGAGATTTCCAGGATTTGTAGGCTAAGAATTTTGCTGGCACCCATTGCTGGGAGTGGGCAGGGTGATGAGAAAAGAACTGGAGATCGTGAATCAGGATACCAGGATCTAACCCTATTCTGTCACTACCCAGTTGGAATACTTTGAGTTAGCCCCAGAATGTCTGTTTTTGCATTTGTAAAATGAGGTACTTGAACCAGAGGATGCCTGAGGTGTTTTCTGGCTGAAGGATTGGAGAGCCAGAGACTTCCTTCAGGACTCTGGACCTGGACCTTACCTAGCTTGCCTGCTTAGAGGGGCAGTTACGCCACACTACCTAGTTACCCCATCACAGCACTTGCCCTTTCCTATCATCTCAGATGCCTGTTTAGCTTCAAAGCTCAACGACAGCCTCTAAATGCAGAACCACTTCTCAGATCCCACTTTCTGTATGTACACCTCTTCACTCGTGGTGTTTCTTACTTTCACTCAGAGTAGCTATGACTCCCCAGGGCCCCAAGGCCAACAGGATGACTTTATGGTGTGGGAAGGTCACAACCAGAAGTCAAGATTGCTGTTTCCACAGCTCAGAATCTCAGGACTGGGTGGCTCCCTGCCTTGGCAACCAGCTGGAACCTCCACAAGACAGATAGAACTCCCTCTAGTTTAAAGGGCCACTGTTGTTTCAGCACAGTGTGTACTTGGGGCATGTGGTGATCCGTGGATATGAGGACAAGCCCCATTTAGTGGTAGAAGATCTGAACACATACCCTCTGCACCCCCATCCAAGGATATGCATTCCAAATCTTGTAGGTGTGTTTTTTGGCTCAGAAGAGAGTACCCAGGTGGTATCAATCTGCTTGTCCTTTAGTTACCATGGTGTGCCGAGGGCAGAGCCTCCAAGGAAATATAAGAAAACAAGTTACATCTCAATGAGAAGTTCTGCATCAAGGTGTGGGCTTCTGGGTTCTTATAGAAACATTGACAAGCCTGAGTCTTTTTAGAGAAGCTTCGAGGATGAGAAGGAATTAGGAAAACATAAAGGTCCAAGTGGTTCACAAAGACCCTCACTATGGAGACATGGTGACTGGGAGCAGATGGTGGTGATGTAAACAACATTGTCTAGTTCCTCCCAACTCTATTATACTGTAACCTATTTGAAGAACTGTCATTCTCTTTTCATACAGGTGTGCGAGACTTAGGACCAATGAGGAGAGACCACAGGGAGGTAGAGTTGGGATTCAGCATCAGTAAGATCTTCATTTGATTAGTGAACTTTACTGAACACTCAGTGTGTGTCAGGCACCATGATGAGCACTGGAGGTAGAGAGGAGACCAAAACAAGCTGACTTGCTGCCCACATGTAGCTTGTGGTGTGTCCTAACAACGATTGCTACAGTTACTGTTGACTGACTATATATCACCTACAATCATAGAATGTCACTTTCTTGAGATTAGGGGCATCACCTTGTTTGACTCTATCACCCCTAACACCTAATACATTTCCTGGCTCAAAATGGACATTCAATAATTACCTGCTGAATAAGTGAATAAATGAATGAAAAGCTATTCAGTGAGGGCATTGCTATGTAGAAGTATGTATGTGTCTGGCAGGGTGTGAGAGTCAAGAACAGAACTATAGTATGGCACTCAACTGGCCCTATTTCTCCTTCGAAGGTAGGCTGTCCAATGGTTAGGAGTGTGGTGGAAACATGATAACCCCCTCCAGTCTGGTTCATAGCAGGAGATGGAGTAGAGGTGAAGCCCACCGAAGCCAGCCAGTCAGATTCTATCAGGCCAAGGTACTGCCCCTTTTGGGATATAGGCCTTAAAGACTTGTGATGTGGACTGTGGAATGCCCAAGATAATTGTTGGGATCATGAGAGGGATAGAAGAAAGACAAAGGACTAGCCAGCCTCCTTTCCCACTTGAACCCTCACTCAGAGCCCTCTCCAACTCTTTTTGTGCATTTGACAAGAAAGAAGGAGGGTGAGGCATGTTGAGTCAACCTATACCCAACACACTACACGCTACCTTCACCCAAAATGGCTGTATTCAAGTAGTTGGCCAGTCGGTTCTCTTTACCCTTTCTCCCCCTTCTTGTCTGTGGAATTGTTCTTTCTACCACATCTCCACATACTGGTCTTACTCCTTCTTTTGCCCTTCATCACCAAGCCTGCCCTTTCTATGTCAACTTCAAGCACACTCTCTCTTTTTCTCAACTCTACAAACCCCAGGGACACAATAGGGCATCTAGTAATGAACATGGGTTTTGGAATCAGTCTTATTTGAGCTTGAACTCTCCCTTAACAATGTGACTTTGGTAAGTTATTCGACTTCTTTAAGGAGACCATAATTATATCTACCTCAAAAGGCTGTGAAGGTTTAATAAGAAACTACTTGTCAAGCACTTGGACTATAGTATATGTTCAATTGTTGTTGTTACGTGCTGTGAAGTCGGTTCTGACTCATAGCGATCCTGTACAGGGTTTCTGACGCTGTAAATCTTTACTGGAGCAGAAAGCCTCATCTTTCTCCCGTGGAGCAGCTGATAGTTTCGAACTGCTGACCTTGTAGTTCGCAGCCCAATTCGTAACCACGTGTGGCGCTGTGGGTTAATGCACCAGACTGCAAAGATGTTTGAACTGCAGGGTCAGTGGTTCAAGCTCACCAGCTGCTCCTCGGAAACCCTACATAGGGTCGCTATGGGTCAGAACCGACTCGACGGCACTTAACAACAACAACAACGCTACATCAGTATTATTGGTTATGATTATACGAACTTGTTGGCCCATGTTGTGGCATCCCCTGCTTTCAGAAAGTTTGCTTTATACCGCTTCACTTTTACAAAAGACCTACATTAGTACCTGTTTTCACTAACTGACAGAAATCCAAAGATTGTCACTTTTATGACAAAAAAAAAAAAAGGCAAAAAGTGAAGCTAACGTTCAATGATTGTTTTGCAGCAAGCCATTGATGAGGCCACGAGTACCCAGAACATGGAGAGGGGCACCCCTGAATCCTTCCTTGAAAACTACACTCAGCACCAACCCACCATGGCTTTGAACTGGGAACACTAAATGTTAGTGCTATTTTAGAGTTTATGTGTTATTTGATATGACTTGGTAGGCTATTTTATAAATCTGGGAGCACTCAAAATTTTCTCATATAAATTCACAGTAATTGCTTCTTTGCTTTACACCATTTCAGTTTACGTGTCACCGGAACACTGGACTTTCAGATAGTGGGGGAAACCTGTTTTGTACCTTTTGCTGTTAAACCATTTTCCATATCTTAGACCTCAGTTGGGTTCTAGTATGCTTAAGGCAGAGACCTGTCTTCACTGTGCCCTCACAACAAAGACTTGTACCAGGTAAAAATAATTGGTTAATTAACTGACTAGATAATCATACTTTGTTGATACTCCTTGAGGCACAGAACTTTTGAATGTGTTGTAGACTTGTGCTTTTATGTACAGTGACTTTGAGGTTGGTTGTATGGGACCCTTTAATCGCTGAACTCCTAAGCCTCCTGAGACATCTTATAGACAAATATATTTGTACAGGTTGCCTTTTCTGACCCTTCTGGAATGGGCAGACAGTTTCTAATTTTTTTTTTTTTTCATTAAAAAAAAGTTAGCTATCAATCCAGTCTGCTTTGTTGATATAAGGAGTTCAAGATAAAGTAGGTACATAGGGAAATATCTGAATTACCTTTTCTGGAAACCAATGATGCCAAGAACACTGTGTGCTATCTTTACAATAAGAAGTACATTTTCCATTAAAAGACAGATGCTTCATTTTCAAAGGTTAAATAGAATCGTTCTTAAGAAATGATTCCAGCAGGTGAACTTTAGGACCCTGAAGAATATAAGCCAATCCAAGAATCTGCTCTGAGCTGAAATGCACAATATTTCCTCCTGATTGTAAAGTGAATAATTAAAGTCGGGCACTTGAGTATTTTGATTGCTTGTGATGAGGTTTGGCAGTTATACTGTGACTTTGATAGACCACTTTGCTGCCCACTCCCCCAACCCCCACCCCTTGTCCGTCTTCTCTGAGGGTGGTTACAGACAAAGTCTCTCCAGTCGTTGCCCTCTTGTACAACTTCCACCCTGTGTACATCTACTGCTCACCCCGCCTCCCCCCCACATTGTAACCCACCCAAAATCAGCAACTCTCTCTCTTCTTTTTTTACTCATTCATTCAACAAATAGTAACTGAGTGGCTACTATCTGTCAGGAATTGTGCTAGGAGCTGGGAATAGAAAGAAGAACAAAATCTTACACTGTTCTGCCCTTCCTGAAGCCAGAGATCATTCAAGTAATCATTCAAGTGAGCGCATAATTATGAAATAATAAGATAAACCCTGTGAAGGGAAAGAGCATGATTCTGGGAGATCATATCAGCAAGACAACTATCCTAGAATTGGGGTGAGGGTTCAGGAATGGATTTCCTGAAGAAATCATCTTCTGAAATCTGAAGCATGTGTGAGGCTACCCAGACCAAGTGGCAGTACGTAGGAAGTTAAAATAAGCAAGGAACAGAATGGAGTGAGACGAGATTAGATCTTGTAGAGCTGGGGTCTTTACTGTAAAGCAATGGGTAACTAATGAGTAGTTCTTAAGTGTGTGATGGCGGTGGTGGTGGAACAGATGACAGTTTTTCATTTCTAAAGGATTTTTAAAAGAGTCCCTATTTTGCCAGAGGCAATAAGAAAGCACAGAGTCCTAGAAAATGCCACTTTCTCTATCATCTACACATATATAGTTGTAAAGAGAGTTGAAAAACAGCTGTGGCTAATGTTTAGCTTATTTAGCTGACCCTGATATTAGCTGGATTTTTTGATAATATCCAGCATGTATTTGCATTTTCTGAGGAGTCAGCCTTTGATGCTTCAAAATGAGAGCCCCAAACAGGTAATTTGTAAGGGCAAGCAAGACTAGATGATATTGCTTCCCTTGTGACATTTTGGTTCAAGTTGGGCAGGTAATAACAGATTTCCATCTATTGTAGTACTGGCAATATCTTAGATCTTTGAGTAATCTATTCATTGTTTGACATGTCTGTCCAAGGTTGTAGACATGTTGCCATTTCAAACTTCCCCTTATCTGTTCTGTTATTTCTTTGCTTGGAACAGACCCCACTCTCCTTAACCCACCCTACAGTTCTAGCACACTGTAGCCAATTGTCACAGGGTGGTTTCTCTGGAAGTAGGTGGAATTTCGGGTGCAAGATGCTTATTAGGGACTGGTGTCTGTGAAGGAAACAGAAAAAGTAGGATTGGACAGAGGGAGACTTCCAACTTGGCCAACCCTTTGGGGAGCTCTGGGTGGAGAAATGCCCATCTGAATGGCCCATGTTGGGCCCAATAACTGGGCTCTTCCCCTTGTCTCATTCAGTCACCAGATGTGGACTGCCCCAGGAAAGGTAGACCTTGGTCAAGGTGGCTTTCTGTAGCTGAGGTTGACCCTGTCCTCACTGCCTGCAGCTGGGCAGCAAGTCCTTCCTTTAAGGAGGATGTGGACCACCTTTCCACCACATGCCCATCACACCAACCATCTAACTAGGGTCAGAGACAGATCAGTAAATTACATTTGCTGATTTAAATCATAATCACGTCAGACTGTGGAGAGAAGCCTTCTTCTTTCTCACCTAGAGTTCTTGCCTTTTAGTAAATAAAAAAGTAATTGCTTTCAGAATATAAATAAAAATATGAAGAGACGCTCTAAGAGTGGCTTTGAAATGGCTAAATCCACATAGGTAAGTTAATACTACAAAGCCCCACATAAGAGACTTGAATCACTGTTTTTGAAAAGACAAAACAAAGCTCTGTGTGTGTAAAGCACTTCAGTTCTCAGAGTTCTTTCATACGTCATTGTCATTTGAGTCCTAGAATAAGCCTGTAAAGTGGGTAGGTCACGTCTTACAACCATTTAACCGATGGGGAAGGTTAAGCGACTTGCCATGGTCATACTGTTAAACCAGTGCTCACCCATGCCCCCTGTTCATTTAAAGTGGGAAACTTCTTGACCCAAATATTAGGACTGACAGGAATGCTCAACATTGTGCCAAATCCAGGCATGTGAGAGCTCTGAACGTTGATAATCTGTGGTACCTCTCCCTCTGCTTTCTCATGCATTTGAGTGGGCTATGTGACTTTATATATCTACATGTTGAGTCTTGATGTGGTACTGTAGGATAAGCACTGGACTACTAAACACAAGGTAGGTGGTTCAAACCTATCAGCTGCTCCTTGGAAACCCTATACAGGGTTGTTATGAAACAGAACCAGTTCGACAGCACTTAAGAACAACAACTTGCACACACACAAAAATCTCCCACTTAGTCTTCAACAAAGAAAATGAGAAATGAGTCAGTGAACTTCATTTTCTGAACAATCAGTGTAAAATTCTGTTCATCTCCTATAATGAAAAATTGACTTTCACCAATTTTATTTTAAATGGTTCACACTTTTATGTGTGCTTGTTTTGATGTTTGATGCTTGCTTCATAATATATGCTACAATTATAAATGAATTAATCAAGAGATGTTGTAAAAGAAAATTTGATTATTGGAAAACAAATATTATAGCAAATTACTATAAATCTTTCATCTCTAACATGTTATAATTAAAAACATATCTTTCTTTCCTTGTTCTTATAAATTCTTCAATGATTTCATCACAATTAAGTTGCCAAACAAATGAATTGAGCTTTTACTGAATCATTGTTGTGTGCTGAAGGTTGTTGAGTCTCTTTAGGGAGTGTTCAGTTGTGCAATTTGTGATCATTAAAGTAAGGAATATGCATAAAGTAATTTCAACATTGGGAAACACATATTGTATTTTACTTTCCATTATGGAGTCATGCATGCCTATATGAGTCAAGTTTGTTTTTCCTGGATCTGTAAACTTGGTTCTCATGTAAGAGTGAAATTGTTAAACTTCTACATAACGGTTTGTATGAGGGGCCTTCAAAAATTTTGTGGAAATTTTCCATTATCTTTCAGTGCCATTCTGCCACAAACTTTCTGAAGTTCCCTTGTATTTAAGTTTTCAGGATAAGCTGCACTCATTTGTTGGATACCTCCATGAATTCTTCACCAGGTATTTCCACATCTATTTGAAAGAACTTCATATGCTCTTGCCCTCATTTTAATGCAGGATTCAACAGTGTCAGTGACTGTAGCATGCGGTTATGTGAAACTGATCCCTGGCACTCAATACTTTTAGAACACTTCCACCATTTACTTGTTTCTTTCTAATGCTTCTGCAATAGCAAACTGCTTGATAATCAGTATTTGGTAGTATTTGTTTTGTTGTGTTTTCAAAATCTTCCCCTATGTAAGTATCCTGTTAATGACTAGTAGAGATCTGTGCATGTCTTTAAATTTACTTCTGAATCTTGGAGAGTTTAACTTATTTGATGAAACGCTGAAATTCCACATAACCAACATAGTAACATACATGACGGTTTGCACTTTGTTGGTGCTGTTTCCTACTTCTCTTTTAGTATCTCCTTTGTGTGTCTGGTTTTCAGCAATATTTTCGAAGGCATCTAGACTCTTAGTGTATGATTCCAGGATTGTACTCATTGTGAAAGCATGTGCTTCCCAACGTGTATTAGAAGTATATTTTAATACTTGATCACTACCTAAATATGCTTTAATAACTTCCCATCAGTGAGTTGTTGTTGTTGTTATGTACTGTCAAGTCAGTTGTGACTTATAGCAACCCTGTATAGGGTTTCCAAGGAGCAGTTGGTGGGTTTAAACCACGAACCTTGTGGTTAGAAGTACAATGCTGATTCTACAGCACCACACCAGGACTCCCATTGGTGAATAGAGGCAGCAAAAAATGTGGAGAGCAACTGAACAGTAGGAAAAAAACAAACTGCTTCTGGATACCAATCTACTATGCCAAATTAAATGAATGTGCAGTACATAGTATGAAAATGGCCTATTTATTATGTTTATCCTGTGGCGCTGTAGGATAAACAGCAGACCAAAAGCTTGACTTGAGCCTCAAGGTGGCAGTTCAAACTCACCAGCCACTCCTTGGAAATCCTATACAGGGTCGCTGTGAGTTGTAACTGACTTGATGGCACTTGACAATAACAACATTCTAAATTTTCTATTGCATGCCTTTATAATGCCCTGACATATTGGCAGCATTGTCAAACTGGCCTCTACATGAGAAAATCTATTTTGTAAACTTCACATAAATCGTCAAATACTTGACTTGTTATTTATTCAATAGGATGACTTTGAAGCTACTAAATGTGATAGATAGATCAACTGATTTTCCGTCTCTTGGACATATGTATTTGTCTTAGTTATCTAATGCTATTAACAGAAATACCACAAGTGGATGATGTTTATGCACAGAAATTTACTTTCTCATAGGTTATAGGAGGCTAGAAGTCCAAATTCAGGGCACCAACTCTTGAGGAAGGTGTTCTGTCTCTGTTGGCTCTGGGGGACGTCATTATTGCCTTTTAATATCTGTGGGCCCTGGGTTCATTTGAGCTCTAAATGCAATTTGGCATCAATTTCCCCCTGGGTCTAGGAGGTTCTCAGCACAAGGACCCCAGGCCCCAGCTCCTCTTTCTTGGTGGCACTGAAATCCTTTTCACTCTGCTCCCTTGTCTCTCCTTTTATCTCTTACAAGCTAAAAGATGACAGGCCATGCCCCAGGGAAACTCCCTTTACATATATGTGATCAGAGCTGTGGCTTGAGTAAGGGTATTGGATTTTATCCTCATCTCTTTACATCTGGTTTATCACATTATGGGGATGATTACATCATTACAGAACTGCCAAACTACAGAGAATCATGGCCCAGCCAAGTTGCTTCAGATTTGTGGGGACACAATTTACTCCATGAAAGTACCTGTAAAAATCAATGTGGCACCAACCGTTCCTTCAGCTGGGTTCAATAATCCATTGTAGTGGCCACACAGAACTCAGACAACATATACACCGTTATGGGGTTTTATTAAGGAAGCTAACAGAGTACAATACAGGATCAGAAGATGCTCAAAGCATAGTTGTTCCACTCAGCTGCTGATAAATGCCCACAGAACACACTACTCCACCATAAACCTCAGCCTGAAGGCACTTGGCTCTAGCTCCGTGAGTCAGAAAACCTAACTCCCCAGACTTAAGTGCCTGGAGGCACCCTACTCTATAAGCATGCTTCCAGCTTTACTTGTTCCATGGGCTGGGAAGCCCATTGTTCTTGCTTCTGGTGCCATTCCTCTGATGTCACAGCTTTCTGTCCATGGGTTGATGGATCAATGCACAGGTATCTTGGGGTCCAAAGGGCATGCTCTATGCCTGGCTCTTCTTTGATGGTAGTGAGATTTCTTCCTCCTGCTTCTAAGATGGTTCATTTTATATACCTATGCTAGAGTTTCAAGTTTTTACAATTATAATGAACTCTACTAACATCCACAGCAGAATCATGTTATCCTATCAGTATCTTCTCCCATCTTCTCTTACCCAGACCCAGCAAGACAGAAATGTTGTCTGGTGGGAGTTACAGATTATAGCTAGATGAGACATTAGACAATTCACCACACCACAGTATCTTAAAACAATACTTAGCTAATCTGTATGAGAAAGATCATGAGTGGACTCTACAGACAGAAAATTAATACCTTAAAAAAAAAAAAAAAAGATTTAAACACGTAAATTTGTTTTTAAGTCTGGGACAGTCCAAAGAAATAGTACTTACAAGACCATCATAAATAATTTCATTTGCTTGTCATTGTTTGTTGTTGAATCCTTTGCAGCTCTCCACATATGTTTCTCATTTTGAAATGAAGTTTTAAAACTTGAACACTCACTTTCCATCCTTTGATGCCTTTGTCTTCATGGTACATTGGTCTACTGCTGATAGCTGACAGACTGAGAATGATTTCCAAAAACATGATACAAATAAAAGGGTATGCTCAATTTGAAAATGTATTTTGGTTCACTTTGTGCAGGACAGGACCAGATGTGTCATGAGTCATGTGACTTTGGTATCACTGGGACATTCTTATGCCATTAACACCAGAGAACTGAATGTGAGGTGTGACTAATCGGTCTGAAATCAAGAGGAAAATACAATTGTACTGTACACAAAGTTTATAAAGTGTCCCTTTTATGTCTTCATGGCATTGTTTAACTCCCATATTCAGAGATAAGTATAGAATTGATACAATAATGACACCACTTCTTGACTAGCAAGTTTGTTTTGAAAATCATAACATTATCAATCAATTTCTTAAAAGTGAAGGAAAATGGAAAAGGAAATACATTTATATGATTTTTTTGCTACCTGAATATTTAGTTAATTTATTTACTTGAGGAATTGTTCAGTTTCCTTACATGGAGATATGTAAATATTGCTGACCCTTCCAGCTGAAGTGGCAGGATCAGCAAACAAGTTCTCTCAAAATGAATTAGGTATCTATTATCTATTAATATCCTCTGCTCTTGCCCAGTTGGACCCAGTTGCATATTGGGTGAATGTGGCAAGAGTTAAACTTGACAGCCCACCCTTGTTTATTACAAAGAGATAGTATAGGAGTTTAGTACAGGAGACCTATCAAGATAAGGAGTTTCACTTATACCAGAGGGGACCATAGGAGATAGTTGTCAATGAAAGGATTGAAGTAGTTGTTGTTGATTTTGTTCAGTGCCATAGAGTCAGTTCTGACTCATAGAGATCCTGTATAGGGTTTCTAAGAAGTGGTAGGTGCGTTTGAACCGCCAACCTTGTGGTCCAAACTGACCTTGCGGCCCAGTGCTTTATCACACAGTGCCACACCAGGAAGTATGGGACCTTATATTTTAAACAATCTTGTGTGTGAGCACCTTGTTGATTCTGTGAAAACTTTATTTCCAACAGGCACCTTCTTAAGCGTTGGACCTGGAATCAGTTTCATTTAGTGCCCCGACAATTCTCTTCTGCTGCAGTGTTTGCTTCCTTTGTGTTCTGGGGCTTTGCGTTTGACAACTGGTGTTCCTATTTTGTTGATGCCCTAAGCATGTGCTTATTTAATAATTACTTGGTAAGCAACCCATCCCTGGCCAAAGATTACAGGAAGTGGAAGAAAACATCAGGAAATGGCCTTAGATTGAAGAAGTGGCCAAAGGTTTAGAATAGCACTTGATTGAAAAGCTTAAAAGCAAAAGGAGGGCAAAGCTCCATTCTAGCATTTTATGGAAGGTTCCAAAGGAGCAATGATGTAAGAGCATGTAGAGGGAGCTATCATCTCTACAGCTCACAGGTGGTTATGGATCCTGAAAAAAGGTGAATTTGATGGCTGAGAGCCCAAATCTTTCTTCCCTGGGAGGGGAACACTACCACCCTATTATACCAAAGAGGCCCAGATGTATTCTTAAAGAGGTTCTCATGAAACAGAGCCATTAAAGAACAGTGATAACTTTAAAAATAATAAGACATTAGGACTTTAAGACTGGAGCAGAGCACAAAAAGACTTTCTGGAACCTAAGATCCGCAGAGACGAGAGAGCGAGGTAATCAGTAATAGGAAGTAAATTTCCCAAGCTAAAGAAAGGATCCAAGTCTGCTGATTACAAGGCTTTGGCAGTTTCTGGGCAGAATCTATGAGTCATAACTTGGTAAATTCCTGAACTCTAAGGATAAAAAGAACACCTTACCATCTTTCAGAAAGAAAATGCAATTTACTTAGGAGAGGAAGAGGATCTCTTTTGTAACACTTGAAGCAGAGAAGATTAGGAAAATGATGTGAGGATTGTTGTTGTTGTTGTTGTTGTTAAGTGCCGTCGAGTCGGTCCCGACCCGTAGCGACCCTGTACAGGGTTTCCGAGGGTATAAATCTTTACGGGAGTAGAAAGCGTCATCTTTCTCCCGCGGAGCGGCTGGTAGTTTCGAACCGCTGACCTTAAGGTACGCAGCCAGATTCGTAACCACTACGATGTGAGGATTACAGAGAGAAAAATACTACATACCAAGACACCATTCACTATCAGGGCTAAAGACACACATCTGAAGGTCTGCAAAGATTCAAAGAACGCATCACAGACATCTTCTGAGGGGTGAAGGGATCTGTTTAAGGGATAGGACCTAACCAAACAATACATAAATCAGTTTAATGTCTTCAGTCTGGAGGAAGATAAAAGGGGCGGGGAGATAGGGGGCTAGTAGTAAGCTAGGATCACTACAGTATCTAGTTAAATTTAAATGGATAATATTAGACTCTTTAAGAATGTGTAGTATAAGTGCTCACAATAGAAGAGACATATTTCAAGGGAAATGTTAATCTTTTGGAGTACCAGAAGAGAAAGGGGGAAAGTCAACGTTGTCTGCAGGTCGGTCTCGTTTTGGTGTTAGAAGTGGGAAGTGAAAATATTCTGAGGGTTTCCACTGACTGGGGAGCAGAAGCAGCAGGAGAATAGGAAATTTGGAAGGAATAACTTAATTTTATATAGCAGAAGAAAAATATGAATTTGACTGAGTTACAAAAGGAGGAGGAAACTGTTAATTGGGAGTCCTGGTGTGTGGCACTGTAGGATAAGCACTCAACCTCAATTGCTTTCTTTCTGCAGGATAGGGGCATTGACTAACGCTCCCAAATTAACTAGAGAAATCAAAGAATTGAATGGCAACTTTAATTAATACAAGGGAAATGGGGAGGAGGAGTGAAATAAGTAATAAACATTAAGAAGGAAGAAAATAAACTGTTGGTGTCGTTGTTACGTGCCGTCGAGTCAATTCCAACTCATAGTGACCCTGTATAGGGTTTCCAAGGAGCAGCTGGTGGGTTTGAACTGCCAACCTTTTGGTTCACAGTCCAGTGCTGAGCCTACAGCATCACACCAGAAGTTCATATAATTACACTAAATGTAATTAGATTGACTTATCCATTAAGAGCTAGACTATCAGGGTAGTGTGGCGCTGTAAGATAAACACTGGATGGTGAGCCACAAGGTTGACAGTTCAAACCCACCAGCCGCTGTTTGGAAATCCTATACAGGGTTGCTATGAGTCAGAACTGATTCAACGACACTTAACAACATCAGTTTAGGCTTACAAAAAAATTGTATGTTATATACAAGAAAGACACACATTTAATAAAAATTGATAAAGGTTGAAAATAAAGGAATGAACAATAAAAGATAACAGGTCTTCAATTATTTCCATACCCCCACTCTCATCCTGCCCCCCACCCCCCACCCCATCAAATGTGCTGTAAACCTGTGGTTATAATCCCATTTGGGAATGAGTTTTCTTTGTTATGTTACAGAGGCAGGGTTAGTTGAGGGTGTATCCTGAGTCAATCCCTGTTGACATACAAAACAGATTAAACAAAGCAAGCAGGGATGTAGACACTGGGAAGATATATTCCAAAACACACAGAGATCTCCAAGAAACCAGGAAGCAGAAGATGAAGAGACTTGGATCTTACTGCATACCTGACAGAGAGAAAGCTTTCCCCTAAAGCTGGTGCTCTGAATTCAGACTTGTAGCCTCCTAAACTTGGAAAAAATAGACCAGTTTGTTAGAGCTGAAGGAGCCCTAGTGGCACAGTGAGTAAAGTGTTTGGCTAATAACTGTAAGGTCAATGGTTCAAACCCACCAGTTGTTTCTCAGCAGAAATATATCACAGTATGCTTCTGTAAAAATTACAGCCTTGAAAACCTTATGAGGGCAGTTCTACCCTGTCCTGTAGGGTCAGTATGAGTCACAATCAACTCAGTGACAGTTTGTTTTGTTAAAGTAATCCATTAATGGTATGTCTATACTAGATAACTAAGACAGAATTTGATAATAAGAATGGTATGCTGCAAGTGGAATGCGAGACCCTATCCAGAGAAACAGTGACACCAGAGATGGAGGCAGAGATGAGGACATGGAGAGAGGGAGAAGCTGAGGACTCTGGACTCATGGAAAGAGAAGGACTGGGTGCTGGTGGCCAGAAGGCAGGCTTGCAGAATGTGCCCTTTGGTTGTTTAAATTATTATATATTTCTGAGTGTTTTTGTCTATATCTTCCCAACCCCACCCCCTCACCCCCCAAAAAATAGAGGGAATGGAAGCAAATACTGTTGAATGATGATGCACAGAGGAGATTATAATCACTGCAATGAAATAATGGTGTAAAGCCGATGTTCTCCCATGTAAACTATCACAATTAAAACAAAACAAAAAAGAATGGTGTGCTGCTCTAACAGATACCTAAAATGTAAAGTGGTTTTGGAATTGGTAATGGGTAGAGGCTAGAAGAGTTTTGAAGTGTGTGGGGCTATAGGATAAGCACTGGACTGCAAACCACAAGGTTGGCAGTTCAAACCCACCAGCCACTCCTTGGAAACTTATATAGAGTCACTGTGGGTCAGAACTGACTCAATGGCACTTTAAAATGACAACAATAGTAAAAAGCCTGGATTGCCTTGAAGAGACTATTGGTAGAATTATGGATATCAAAGGCAATTCTGGTGATGGTTCAGAAGGAAGTGAAGAAAGCTATAAAGAAAATGTCCATAGCTCTGGAAAATACATATAGCACCAGTAGTAGAATGTTGCTAGAAATGTGGGCATTAAATGTGCTCTGGTGAAGTGTTAAAACAAGATGATGAACATGTGATTAGACAATGGAGGAAGGTTGATGTTTTTTATGCAATGGCAAGAAACATGTCTGAATTATGTTCAAATTGTTTTGTGGAAGGTAGAACTTGTAAGTGATAGAATTGGATATCTGGCTGATGAAATTTCTAGGCAAGACTTTAAGGGGGCTATGTGGTTTCTCCTTGTCACTTATAGCAAACTTTGAGAAAACAGATGGACTTTGAAATGAATTGTGCAAAATGAAAATAGAACTTAAAAGATTTAGAACATTTTATTGTATAAACTAACGCCTAGAACATTCACCAAGAATATGGCCACACATTATTTTGTTAAAGAGATTAAGCCTGTGACTACCACATCTAACCAACTACCAGAGTGGAAGACCCAGTAGCTTAGATGAATGGGGACAGTGAAAGATCAAAGGCAAGAACAGTATCTGTCTCTTGCAAGTCTACAGGTAGGAAACAGACCAAAAGAGCTACACCTGCTGTCCTCCAAGAAAAGAAAAGGACTGTCCCTGGAGCAGTTTGGAGATTAGTAGAACTGTTTGAGGAGCATGCGAAGCAGGACCTTCAAAGTTTCAAAGGGTGGGGCCACAGTCTCATAGGTTTCAAAGAGTCAGATGTCTATCAATTCCACTTCAGGATGTGGGGATGCTAACACGGTGTGACAAGGATGTGGGGCCTCTTGCCCAAAGCTGAGGAGACAGAGTTACCATGCCCAAAATGCAGAAGAATGGGAAGTGCTGGGACCAAGGTGGGGCGGGGGTCATCACTTGGTTAGACTAGGAAAATGGAACTGCCCAAAACCAAGGAAGCTGAATTGTCACCCAACAGGACCTGGAAGGTAGAGTGGAAGCCCAGTGCCACTCAGAATCTAGAAGGTATGGTGAATACCCAGAGCCTGGAAGGTAGGGCCATTGCCCAGATGGTCTCAGGGAACAAAGGATTATTTTCAAACCGTGATCATTAATGTATATTGGTCTTTCAGGTTTGGGATTTGCTTGTTGTTGTTGTTAAGTGCCTTTGAGTAAGTTCCAACTCATAGCAACCTTGTATAGGGTTTTGCAGGCTGTAAATCTTTATGAGCAGAAAGCCTCATCTTTCTCCCATGGATTCAAACTGCCAACCATGTAGTTAACAGCACAACATGTCACTTACTATAGTACCAGGGCTCTCTCTCTATATATGGACTTGCCTCTATTATCTTCCCTCCAATTTATAATGGAGATGCCTACCTTGTGCCCGTTCCACCATTCTACTTGGGAAACAGATAACTTGTATTTTAGATTTTACAGGTTCTCAGATGAAGACAAATTCTGCCCCAGGATGGAACATACCTAAAGTCTCACCTGTATTTGATTTAGATGATTCAGAAGATGATGTTTGGGACGTGGCGTTGATTTTAGACTTTGGGGATGATGTAGTGGGGTGAATGTGTTTTGTATGTGTGATAAATCCCAGCCTGTATGCCTGTGGTTATAATCCCATTTGGGAACAGGTTGTCTTTTAAATGGTAACAAAGCAGGATTAGTGTAGAGTGAATTTTGAGTCAATCACTTTTGAGATATAAAAGAGATTCAACACAAGCTAGCAAGGAAAGAAGGCAGTTTGTGTGTGTGTGAGAGCAGACAGGGGAAGCCTTCCTTTAGAGTCAGCATCCTGAATTCAGACTTCTAGCCTCCTAAACTATGACTGGTAGCGTAGTGGTTACGAATCGGGCTGCGAACCTTAAGGTCAACGGTTCGAAACTACCAGCAGTTCCATGGGAGAAAGATGAGGCTTTCTGCTCCCGTAAAGATTTACAGCCTCGAAAACCCTGTACAGGGTCACTATGGGTCGGAACCGATTCGATGGCACTTAACAACAACAACAACAAACTATGACAAGGACTCCTGGCATGGTGCTGTAGGATCAGTACTGGACTGCAAACTACAAGGTCATCAATTCAAACCCACCAGCTACTCCTCAGAAACCCAATGCAGGGTTGTTATGAGTCAGACTCGATGACACTTAACACCAACAACAAACTGAGAAAATAAACTTCTGGTTGTTAAAACCAGCACTAAATAACTAAGACACCAGATAATGCAAATATTAAAAGCAGGAAAGAATTATTATATTAATATCTAACAAAATCAAATTTAAGTTTAAGAGGCACTAAATAAGATACTAGAGTCCTGGTGTGTCGCTGTGGTTTAATGCACGAGACTGCAAAGTCGGTTTGAACTGCAAGGTTGGTGGTTCAAGCTCACCAATCACTCCTTGGAAATCTTCTACAGGGTCATTATGGGTCGGAACCTACTCAATGGCACTTAACAACAACAACAACAAATAAGATACTGGTGTGGCGCTGTTTGAACTGCAATGTCGGTGGTTCAATCTCACCAGTTGCTCCTTGGAAGCCCTATACAAGGTCGCTATGGGTCGGAATCAACTTGATGGCACTTAACAACAACAACAACAAATAAGATACAGTTGCTAATAATATAATTTACAAAAAAAGGTCACATTTTCACAAATGGGAAAATCTGTATAATCCCAGTATCTTTTCTCTTCATTTATAGCTAGAAGTTGCCCCTGGACATACCCTACATCATTAATCCATCCAGTCGCATTCCTAAAATAACCATTCTTTAGTCTGGTTTTGCTGAGCTTGGGTGCTGTGGGCTGAGGCTGGAGCCTCTTACTTTTGTGCTCCAAGTATCATAGGCTGAGAACTGTGCTGACCCAGAACCCAGCATCCTGGAGTAGGACCAGAAATCAGGAGGCAGGCCAGAGCAAAGACTTGTGTGCAGGGTCTTGTGTGGGAGCAGTAAGGTGAGGAGGTGATCCTTAATTTCAGCTGTTGGGAGATGCTCTCATAAGAAAACACATACACACAGTTCTATCTTCTAACTCAGGGTTCCCCATGCATGCAGTTCCACCTCCTGAGAGGCATTTTGAACATTTATGGAGACAATTGTCACGCAATCATGGTTTGTCACAATGACGCATGTGGGGTTACCACGGGCATTTAGTGAACAGGAGCCAGAGATGTCAGATATTCTGCAGGGGTCAGAACAATCCACATCCCAATGGACTGACTGGCGCACATGATTTTCAGATGTTCGTGTTGGTGAAAACTCTGTTCATAATTATCTGGGCTAAGCATCCAACTCCATGTTACATATAAACACAAAAGTTTTTTATTTTTTTTGCAGTTTTAACAAACATTGAATTTTCCTGGAATGCAAAATCAAGTGAAGGTGGTATGTTTTGTGGGTTTTTTTTCAGTCCTTTTCTGAGGTTCGGAGTCCAGGTGTGTCGCTGTGGGCTAACGCATCAGACTGCAAAGTTATTTCAACTGCAAGGTCGGTGGTTCAAGCTCACCAGCTGCTCCTTGAAAACCCTATACAGGGCTGCTATGGGTTGGAATTGACTCCACGACACTTAACAACAACAACACTGAGGTTCACTACTCTTGTGTTATGAATGACAATAGTAGCTGAGCCACCCCTACAACTCACAAGAATTTGTGTGTATTTATACCTATTGTATTCACATTGATTCCATATAGAGCTTTAGGCACCTAACTAAAACTACTCATTAAGTCTTTCTGTGTAGTTGCAGTCCAGAACTGAGGTACTTATTATTTTACTATAAAACTGTTTTCCTTGAGTCCTTGATTTTAACATAGTGACGATGTTATAGTGATTTTTTTTTTAGACTGTGGATTTTGGGGATAAATTTTGTGTGTAGGTAGATGATCTCTGGAGTTTATTTGAGCATCGTGAAGAGAGAGTTACAAAATCTTTGTTATAAAAAGGGGACGCTGGGTCTGATGTAACTGAGAGCTACTATTCCAAGACTGGACTCTTGATGTAGCACTGTAGGATCAGCACTGGACTTCGAACTACAAGGTTGGCTGTTCAAACTCACCAGCTGCTCCTCGGAAACGCTATACAGGGTCACTGTGAGTTGGAACCAGCTCGAAGGCACTTAACAACATTCTGAGACTGTGCCTCTGAAGAAGTGTTTATCTGTCTGACCAGAGTTTAATTCCAGGGTCTGTGTACAGAGAGGAAGAAGGGTCCCTGATAACATTTATCTTCCACTTTGGGGAAACTTCTGAAATGAACAAATCCCAAGCGACTGGTTGATATAGCCTACTCCTCAGTGGCACAGAGGAATTTCTTTGTTCAACCAAGGACTGGCAGGGCAAGAGACTGCATTCCTAGTTCCTCCAAGGAGTTTACGGGATCCTACCTCCTCCACGAAGCATTCCCTGGTCAGCAACTCCCTGAGAAAACTCTCCCTCCTCCTTTCACAGAGTAAGTCTATGCTTACTCCACCTTTCCTTATTTTCAGGTGTCATTTCTTACCTCCTCAAATGGGAGAGAACGACATAATCTATTTTCTAAGGCCCCCCCACCCATCAGTGAATTTGTGAGACTGTGGTGACTTGTACGTTGTTGTGATGCTGAAAACTATGTCATATACCAGTGGTATTTCAAATACCCTCAGGGCTACTTGTGGTGAGCGGGTTTCAGTGGAGTTTACAATCTAAGAAAGACTAGAAAGAAAGGCCTGGTGATCGACTTCTGAAAATCAGCCAGTGAAAACTCTATAGATGAGAACAGAATATTGCCTATTTATTGTCAAGCAGGCCAAAGATCATGAAGATGGTGCAAGACCAGACAATGCCTCTTTCTGTTATATGTACAAGGTCACCATGAGTCAGCATCAGCAACACCATTTCCTAATGTTGAGCCAATGAATGAATGATTTGGGAGCATATTAAATGGCTCTACTAACTTAGGAGGCGTCCTGGTGTGGCGCTGTGGGTTAATATTCTTGACTGCAAAGTCAGTTTCAACTGCAAAGTAGGTGGTTCAAGCTCACCAGTCGCTCCTCGGAAACCCTGTGCAGGGTTGCTGTGGGTCGGAACAGACTCGACGGCACTTAGCAACAACAATAACAACAACTAACTTAGGGTAGACCAGTAGCTCTAGATGGTAAGCACTGGTTTATGAACCACAAAGTCCATGCATGGTTAGAGTCCACCAGTCTCTCTGTGGGAGAAAGATGAGACTTTCTGCTCCTGCAAAGATTTAAAGCCTTGGAAACCCTATACAGGGTCGCTATGAGTCAGAACTGACCTACCCGCACTGAACAACAGCACCTAACTTAATCCCAGTGTCTATGAAAATCAAATTAAAGGGGCTGTTTTGTGCTTCCCACCTAGCCAGCTCACCAGCTGAACCCCTGGTGGTGCCTTGGACTTTAATGAGAAGTTTAATTAGCCCTGGCTCATGATTCTGGAAGAAATGGAGAACAGCAATGAGCACAAGCAGGAGAGAGCTGGGCTGTCACCAGCTTGACATATGGCGCCATACTTGTATATCACCCACTGGCTTCCGTTGGGGGCCTGGATTAAGTCCTAGGTAACTTACTTCTAAATGCTAGTGGTGTTTACTTTTTTGAGATGCTGAATGACTAACAGCCTGTATTGACTGCCTGAAACCACAATTGTGAGCTGTCTCTGGATGATTAGGGGGTGTACAAAATATTGAAGGATGTGGGGAGAATACAGAAACAGTTTCAAGAACCCCTCATTGCAGGAATCCTTTTGAAGGCCCTGTGCCTAATTTTGCAGATGGTATTATTACCTGAAACCCGAGTCTCATATTAAAGTTCCTTCTAGGTTCAAATTTGACCTTTTTGGTCAGTAGTCTTGCAGAAAAGCAGATTCTATTATGTAACACTAGCCTATTTTATAACTTGTTCTTCTGGAGTTTCAAAGACAGTTCCGTGTCATATGTTCTTAGCTTCTCTCTCTCTTTTTTTTCTGGTGCTTTGGTACTTAGCGCGGCAGTTCTGAAATGAAGATAAAGCCCTGAGCAGAAGTAATTAACTAATATAATATTTAAAGTTGAGCTACATTCTCCATTTTATTGTAGTTAGAATTTTACCAGCAAGCTTTTTTTTTTCACTGTAAGGTCTCAGTTCTGTTACTTTAGTTTCAATTCTCGTTGTCTGGGAGTTCTAGGAGGTTAAATTAAATGTTGCAGCTGTTCTCTTCCTATTTTCCTAGTAGAGCTTTGCCTCCAGCTACATGGAAACCAGGTGTCCTTGTTATCTAGTACAACTATAACAGAGATGCTACAGTAGATGGATTTACCAAACAGAAATTTGTTCTCTAGGGAAACGCTTTCTCTTTCTGTCGGCTCTTGGCTAAAATCCCTGTTTCCTTTCAAAATCTGTGAATGCTGTGTCCCTTGGAGACCTCCATGTGTTTTGGCATCAACCTTCCTCTAGGTGTAGGAGATTCTCAGCACAGGGCCCTCAGATTGCGACTCTTCTTTCTTGATGGACCCGAGGTCCCTCTCACTCTGCTCTCTTCTCTCTCTTTTTATCTCTTGTAAGATAAAAGGTAATGCAGGCTACATCCCAGGGCTGTGACTTGAGTGTTGTTGTGAAGTGCCGTCTAGTTGGTTCTGACCCATAACCACTTTGTATAGGATTACCGAGGAGTGGCTCATGAGCTTGAACCACCGACTCTGCAGTTCAAACAGCTTTGCAGTCTGGCTCATTAACCCACAGTGCCACACCAAGAGTCTGATTTGAGTAAAGGTGTTCAATCCCACCCTAATCCCTTGATTGGCAGATCTCATCAGATAACATACTGAGGATTATTATATCATTACATAATTGCCAAATTGTATCATTGCATAACTGACAAACCACTGAGAATTATGACCTGTGTAAATTGACACATATTTTGTGGGGACACACTGTAATCCATGACACCAGGATTAGTAGCTTCTGAGGTAAACTATACATGGAATCAATAGGGCTCTAACAAGTCCTGGACGGTAGCAACCTGGTTTGGACATCTACTTTAATCAAGCTAGGTTTTTGTTTTTTTTTGGGGGGGTGGGAGGGAGGCTGAGGAATTCTCTTAATTACATGTTAGACATGCACATACTCTACAAGTCCAAGAGGACAGAGCACAGAAAACAGCTGGTGGAGGAGGCGAAGATCTTCAGACTGAAACCCCCTACAATAGAAGCTTTCTTCCCAGTCTTCTCAGCCCTCACAACCTCTTCACCCTGCCAGCAACAAGCACCCACAGGGTGTCTGTTCTAAACTTGCTTTGTAGAACCATTCAATAGGTTTATAAGATGGCCCTGTTTTATAGCAACCTGGTTTGGACACCTACCCCAATAAAACTGGGAACATTTTTTGGCTCAGGAATTATGTTAATTACTTTGTTTTTATTATAATTGGAATTTTGCTCCGTCTTGTGAAGAGGGGAGAAAAACCTGTTTTCTTTTTCTAGTTACTTTTCTTGATCATTTTCCCCAAAAGTGAGGTTACAGGTTACTTCTGTATTTTGTGAAGAGTCCCAGTATTTTGTTATGGTTTTGTCTTTGCTAAATGTATATATTTTTTTCTGTTTAGGATCATGTCCTCCTCAGATTTACAAACCACTTTTCAATCGTCTCATATTGTATACGTGTGAAAGCTGAACAATGAACAAATAAGGCAAGTTGGAGAAGAACCGATTTGAATTATGGTGTTGGCGACCAATATTTCAAGTACCGTGGACTCAGAAGAACCAGCAAATCTGGCTTGGAGAGAGTACAGCCAGAATGTTCCTTAGAAGTGAGGATGGGAAGGCTCATGTACTTTGGGCAGTCCCTCAGAAGGGACCAGACCCTGAAGAAGGACATCTTGCTTGGTAAATTGAGAGTCAGAGGAAAAAAGGATGACCCTTAATGAGATGGGTTGACAGAGTGGCAGCAATAATGGGCGTAAACACAATTGTTTTGATGGCACAGGACAGAGCAGTGTTTCCTTCGGTTGTGTCTAGGGTCGTTATGAGTTGGAACTGAGAGATGACACCTTAACAACATAGCAACGGCACGATTCCTAGAGGGAAAGGTAAAACTCCTCACATTAGTGCACAGCCTAACTGGATTTCCAGTTAGCATTCTGAAACTGGCATTTTCCATTTATGCTTTTTCTCATTTATATTTGATTTTCATGTGCTTGTTTGTTGGATTTAAGTCAGCAGTTAATGTTGAACCAGTTTTGATTTTTTTTTCCCTCACAATATCTTTTTTTTCTTAAATGTTTTATTGTGAATTATGTGATAGTTTACATGGGAGAACATTAGTTTTACATTCGTTCTATCGTATATGGTCTCATTGCCATGGTTACAATCCCCTCCATGCAATCCTTCCCCCGTATCCCCCAGATCTTCAGCACATGGTTGCTCTCCCTCTCTGGATCTAAAGTCTCCAACTGCTCCATCGCTCCACGTCATTATCTCTGGCTCCATTTCAGG
>NW_006408522.1:22192843-22214215 GCF_000296735.1 Chrysochloris asiatica
TCCCGATTTTTTCATTGATGGCCTTCATAATTCTGGGATTCACATTTAGGTCCTTAATCCATGCTGAGTTGGTTTTTGTATAAGGTGGCTTACAATATCTTTCCGTTTGTGTAATTTTATTCTTAGTTCATTATCATGACCTGAGAATTGAATGGAGAGAACTGCGTTCTTTTTCTAGCTCTGATGTGGCCCTGACAAGCAGGGCACATTTCTTTATGTCGTCAGACTGGGATTTAATAAATGCTGCATTCCCTATTTAGGGAGTCCTGGTGTGGTGCTGTGGGGTAATGCGCTGGACTTCAAAGTTGATTTGAACCACAAGGTCACCAGTTCAAGCTCACTGGCTGTTCCTCGGAGATGCTGTACAGGGTTGCTATGGGTCAGAACTGACTCGACGGCACTTAACACAACAAGTACTATTTAGGAGTCCTTCAGTGATGCAAACAGTTAATGTATTTGCTACTAACTGATGAAAGATTGGAGGTTTGAGTCCACCCAGAGGATCCTCCAAAGAAAGGACTGGCAATCTATTCCAGAAAAATCAATCACTGAAAACCCTATAGAGTTCAGTTCTACTCTGACATACATGGGGTTTCCATGAGTCAGACCCACTCAACAGTGGTCCTTATTTACAATGTATGACTCCTGGTGTGGCACTGTTGGATCAGCACTATACTGCAAATCACAAATTCAGCAGTTCAAACCCACCAGCTGCTCCTCGGAAACCCTATATAGGACCTCTGTGAGTCAGAACCGGCTGGATGGCACTTAACAACAACAATTACCCTAAAGGAGTCTTGGTGTGGCATGGTAGGATAGTGCACTATTCCCATAAAGATTTGTTGTTATTAAGTACTGTCAAGACGGTTACGACTTATAGCGACCCTGTATAGGGTTTATGAGGAGCCACTGGTGAGTTTGAATCACTGACCTTGTGATTCAAACCAATCTTGTGGTCCAGAGTTTATCCTACAGTGCCACATCAGGACTTTATAAAGATTGTTGTTAAGTGCTGTTGAGTCAGTTCCAATTACAGCCTATGAAACCTTTATGGGTAGTTCAACTCTGTTCTAGAGAGTCGCTATGGGTTGGAATTGACTCAAGACACACAACAATGACAATTATCCTATGAATTTATTTGTTATTAAGTGCCATCGAGTCAGTTCCAATTCTGAGGAGCAGCTGGTGAGTTTGAATTGCCAACATTGTGGTTTAATAGTCTAGTACTTACCTTACAGAGTCCTGGTGTAACCCTGTGGCTTAATGCTGTTGTTGTCAGGTGCCATTGAGTCGGAACCGACTCATAGCGACCCCATGCACAGCAGAACGAAACAATGTCCGATCCTGGGCCAACCTCACTACCGCCGCCACACTTGACACCATCAATGATGTCACCTGGCTGATCCATCTCGTTGGGGGTCTTCCTCTTTTTCTCTGACCCTCCACCTTACCCAGCATGACATCCTTCTCCAACGATTGCTTCCTCTGGACAATATTGTCCAAAGTAGGAGAGACAAAGCTTAGCCATCCTGGCCTCCAAATAACACTCTGGCTGCACTTCTTCCAAAACAGATCTATTGGTTCTTTTGGCAGTCCATGACACTTTCAGCATTCTCCTCCAACACCACAACTCAAAGGCATCAATTCTTCTACGATTTTCCTTATTCACTGTCCAGCTTTCGCATCCATATGAGGCTATTGAAAACACAATGGCCTGGGTCAGGCGCACCTTAGTCCTCAAGCTGACATCTCTGCTCTTCAGTGGCTTAATGCACAGGACTGAAAATTCAGTTTGAATTGCAAGGTCAGGAGTTCAAGCTCGCCAGCTGCTCCTCAGAAACCTTATACAGGGTTGCGATGGGTTGGAACTGACTTGACGGCACACAGCAGCAACAAAACGTATTCTACAGTGCCACACTAGGGCTCCATCTGATGAATGTTATTATTAAGTTTTGTCGAGTCAGTACCAACTCATAGTGACCATGTATAGGGTTACTGAGGAGCAGCTGGTGGGTTTGAACTATCAACCTTGTGATTCACAGTCCATTGCTGATCCTACAGTGCCACACCAGGAGTCCATATGATGAATTGTTGTTGTTGTTAAGTGCCGTTGAGTCGATTCTGACTCCTAGGGACCCTGTGTTGGATTTCCCAGGAGCTGCTGTTGAGTTTGAACCGAGCTTGTGGTAGAGTACTTACTTATGCTATGGTGCCACACCAGGACTCTATTAGCACTTATTTCTCTGTAGGAATTTTTAGAAAACTCCCCAAACTTAATTGGGAATTGATTGTTATCCTTGAAGTCTAATGGTAATTAGGAATATATAGAATAATTCCCAAGAAGTTATGATTTCTTAGTTGCTATTGAACATGCACAGGAGCAATTCCTGCAATTTGCTTTCTATTCTATGAGGCTGAGAAGTCAGAGCAGCCATAGCAGACGACTCTTTGTCAATGGCCAGAAATGCCTATTATTTAAATAAAGGAGAGTGTCTCCTCTTCTGGGAGATGAAGGCCTGTCCTCTCACTGGCCTCTTTTGTAGGAAGAGACCCAGTCCATGTGCTGCCATTTAAAAATAGGACCAAACCTTTCATCTTAATGCCCAGCCATAGAAGCACTGGGAGATGGTGTGAACACTGTGATAAGGATCGTTGTGTAGATTAAAAACCAAACCAAACAAACAAGTAAAAACAGCAGCGTAAGATTCCCATGCCCTCTGATGTTCTGCATCATCCAAAAGACCTCCCTTCTTCCCAGAGTTCACCAGCTGCCTGGTGTCCTGTTACTGACTGTGTTAGATCCCCTCTGGGGAGATTCAGCCCGTGGGTTTCAGAGATTTGGAGTCTTCTGAGGGGAAAAATCCACACACAGCAACACATTTGGAATCCTTGTGGCAAGTTAGAAGGTGGGGAAGGGAATCAGACATGGGGAAGGTTGGAAGGGAAAATGTCTTCCTGTCAGCAGGGCTTCTGAGTATCAGAGCCATGAAAGAGAAGACTTTGATTGGATATAGGATTTGACTCCAGAAAGCTGCAGAAAAGGAGGCAGGGGGGGGGGTGGGTGGGGGGTAGAACATTGAGGTGCTTTATGGCTTGTGGTTGGCAAGCACTTTCAGGTTATCGATCTCCTGAGGTAAGCAGCTCCATCTTCATTTTACAGTGATTGAAGCTGGATTTCAGAGTGGTTCCCCAGGCCATGCCGATGTTAGAGAAAAGGCAGGTGGGCACCAAATCCAGTGACTCAATATTTAGCATTGGGTGGCTCCTAGGTCATAGAACACCTCTCCCTGTTGGTCTATCCTTGGCATCCCAAGTTCTACTATTTATAACTGATTTCTTTGGAACCTGAATTGTCTTTTTCTCCACAAGGAATCTTTCTGAGGCATCATGCTTAATAGCTTCCTACAGAAGGTACTTCTGGGCAGGCAGGGAAGGAAAGGGCTAGAGAAACGCCAGATGGAATGAGCAATTGTAGGTCACTCAAGGAACTGAACTCTTGGAGTGATAATGACTCAGTGGGAGGGCTTGGGAAGAGGTCTAGAGAATAGGGTCCTGGAGGCCAGTGGGCATAAGAAAGAGGAGAGATGAAGGTCAATTTTCTTCTGTTTACTGGGTCAGCTAAGTCTTGTCTAGATCTTTCAAGACTTCAATGCTCATTTGGGACAAAAGGAAAGATTGACTCCCTTGGATCCATTATTCAGGCTTGCAAGTTTGGAACCTCTGTGTGAGTAACAGTTTAGGAACAGTTCAGCCAGAAGTAGGGCTGTGTTCCCTGCAGACCTATAATTCTAGAAACCACATTGTTTCCTAATAGGATCACTCACTGGCGATGGTAGTTATGGGGCTCCATGGCACCAGGGGAACTTAGAGGTCCTGCCGTCCAGCAGCCGAGACACAAAGGAGTAGGGACTTGCCCAAGGCCACGCAGTGAGTTAGTTTAATCTAAAGTTGTTGCAACCAAATGCACTTGCAAAACCCTAATGGTGGGGGGAGGTTGGGGAAGGAAGGTTGGAAGACATTTTGTTGAGCATCAGATTATAACAAATTTTCCTCAGAAAGTTTTCTTTTCTTCCGGAAATCTAGACTTGATTTCTAAAGGGTGTCTAGAATGTATTTTAAAGCTACATAATGATGTTACTGGTATTTGAGCTTTTCCAATTTGCTTTTCTTGTTTAAGGCTCCCTGGAGGTGAAGTGGCTGCTAACTAAAAGGTGATGGTTTGAGCCCACCTTTTTGGGCAGTTGGCTTCCTTAAAGATTTTGCAGCCTCAGAAACCCTATAGGCAGTTCTACTCTATCCTATAGGGTTTCTATGAGTAAGAACCCACTCAACTACGGTGGGTTTGTGTTTTTGGTTTGGATGATGAACAACACAAGGGTAACTAAAACACCACCAAACTCTTACATAAAAATTTATCTCTAAATATCAAAGCTGCTCCCTTCTCTAAATATAGCCTACAAAAGGAGAGAGGCATTTGCATAAAATAGCTTTCTACTACTTTTCCCTTTGTGCTTACAAATTAGGCAAGGGGCAGCAGAGTTCTCAGAAAAATCTCCACAGTTCGGATCTCCCGCTCACTCAGCAGGAAGTCAGGAGAAGACCACCATACCTTGCAATTCGGGCACCTTCCTCTGAGCAGGTTAGGTAGGGTTCTTACATCTCACTGACAGTGTTCTGCTCCACACAGTGCGGCCGGAATGGGTCTGCAGTTTCCAGCCTGTAGGCTTCAAGCTCCAGAAACAGCCCTTTTGCCACTAAGCAGCCGGAAGGCCACCCCCAGAAGGGATGTGAGAAACGGAGTTTTGGCTGTACCTTCCCATCTTCACAGAAGGGGATGAACGTGCTCCCTGACTTAACTGCTCTTCTGAAGAGTTTCTTTTACCTGCTGGTTTTTTCCCCCCACCTAAGTGGTTTTTCTCTCAATTTAACTTGCAGGATGTTGATGGGTTTCTCTTCCTTTTGTACCAAGGAGTTAGTTACTCTGGGGTCCTCCTTTTTTGAGGAGACCCCAGATCTTCTCTCTTCCAAGGAAGGGGTCCCCTTTCTCTTGCTTTGGAGCTAGAGACTAAGTCCGGCATTCTGACCATCCCCTCTGTTGACTACTGAAAACATTCTGTGGACATTCATTGAAGACCAATCCTGGGAAGACATCAGAATAGGAACTGAGTTGGTTCGGACTCTTAGCAAACATTTACAGGGTTTCTGGGAGTGAATGGTGGGTCTGAACAGCTGACCTTGTGGTTACTAGTCCTAAGTGCTTATCCTAGAAAGGAAAATGTCTGATGTCTCTTTTCTCATGAAGCCTGTGGACTCATGAGATAGACAAATGAGCCCATAAAAATTGTCTACAAGATGGAGATGTTATTCAAGACTTTAGATACCATCTGCCTGCATACTGTGTAGGAGAAATGAGGCCCAGAGAGGTCTGATGAACTGCTTTGGGAACTCTGAGGGGGACACAACTACCTTCAAATGAGGAGATGGGAGAAGCAGCTCTTGGAGAAGATGGCAGTGGAGTAGAAACTTGCTAGATCAATAGGGTTTTAAGATATTGGCATTCCAGGCAGAGGGAATCTTAAGTAAAGCAGAAGAGGGAGAGGGAGGAGGGGGTCACAGTAGGCAGATGGAAAAGATGATTGCTAAGTTCTATCTGGGCCAATGGTGAAGGACACTGAGTTTCATGAAACTCTATCCAGGATCACTATGAGTTGAAATCGACTAGACAGCATACAACAACAACTATGGATCATCATATAAAGTCAGAGTTGCCTTTGAGAGAAGACTTGACCAGCAGAGTGAAGGGTGGGTTGGAAAAGGATTGCAAGGCTGTTGCTTGGGTTTGGACAAGAGACACGTGCCTGGAGCAGGACGGTTGGAATGGAGAGTTGAGGGTGGTTGAACACGTGGGGTAGAGAGAATCATCTATTGGATTACAGCTGTGCTGTCCAATACTGTGGCCACTAGCCTCATGTGGCTACCAACCACTTGAAATGGGACAAGTCTGCACCTAGATATGTTGTAAGTCTAAAGCACACCAGATTTTGAGGACTTGGCCAAAAAAAAAGGTACATTTTATTAGCCATTTAAAAATAGATATGATGGTGAAATGATATTTTGAGTGTAGTAGGTTATTAAAGTTAGATTCACCTGTTTTGTTCTTTTAATGTGGCTACTAGAAGAGTTAAGATTGTTCATGTGACTTGTGTTATGTTTTTATTAGACAGTGACAGGTAGGAGGGATAGGGAGATGAGCCACTTTGGGGAAATAAGAGTGTTGCTGAGAAATGCAAATTCAGTATCCCCTGCCCCACCCCTCCAAAAAAATAAAGTATCTCTTGGGCTTATGGGGGCCATGGGAGTATCAGGAACTGCAGGTGCTGCCAAATGGAGCATCTGGGAATATCCTACTGGCTTTGCTTCTTACCTGCCGCCTGATCACGTGATGCTTTGTACATGACAGTTTCTTCCCTGTGCTTCTGGTTTCTAGAGTCAGGCAGAGTAAAAGTCTCTGCAGGGCAGCGTCATGAATCCTATCTGCTTCCTCCAGTGTGGGGGTCATGGTAGGTGCTCAATACAAATTTTGTAAGCATGCTTACATTCCAAGGAGGTAAATTCCTGGGGGTCCTCCTCTTAACCACTGAAGTCTTCAGGGACCATCTGGCTTTCCTCTGTCCCCTTCCCCCACAGTGTGAGGCTCCATGAAGACTGGTTTGATCTGTAGATGTAGGGACAAGGACTAAATGATGATGTTGACAGCGTATATTCTACACAACTGGGGCAAGGGTTATTATTGTTGTTGTTAAGTGCTATCAAGTCACTTTTGACTCATAGTAACTCTGTATAGGGTTTCTGAAGAGAGACTGGTGGTTTTGAACCACTGAACTTTGACTAGCAGTCCAGTGCCACACCAGGACTCTAGGACAAGGGGTAGAGGCCAGGGATTAAGCATTAGCACAGTGGGCTTATTTAAGTGCTTATTAATGTGAGTTTGCACATCTGGGAAACAGGAAGATGATACCTACCTCCTAGAATTGCTGTGAAAATTAAGAGCTAATATATGTGAAAAAATACTAACATTTGAGTAGGGTGATGCAAACAGTTAATGTTTTGGTTCTGCTGGCCGGAACCAAACCTTTCTGCTGACAGAAAGGCCAAGCAATCTACTTGAAAAATAAAACCAGACTACTGAAAAGTCTGTGGGGCATGGTCTGACTCTGACGCACAAGAGATCTTCACGCATTGGAATCGACTCCATGACTACGGGTCTGGTCAACATTTGAGTGTTGCTTCATGCTCATGAAGGGCTTTCACGTGACCTCATTTGAACCTCATACTTGTTAAGTGTTGTCGAATCAGTTCTGACTCATTGTGACTTGGTATAGGGTTTCCAAGGCTGTAAATCTTTGTGGTAGCAGAAAGCCTGATTTTCCTCCTGAGGAGCAGCAGGTGGGCTTGAACTCAGACCTTGCGGTTTGCAGTCCAGTACTTATTCTACAGAGCCACTGCACTCCTGAGTCTCATAGTAGGTCAGGTATTGTAATTTTCATTTATCAGAGGTTCAGAAAGTGTAAATGGCCTAATACGTGTAGAGGTGACACAATTATTAAGTGATAGAAATAGGGTCGGAGCCCAGGTCCAACTTTTGTCACTGTCCTTTGCTGCTTATCTAAAATAATAGCTTGCACATGCATGAAAAGGTTTCCAAGTCCCTCTTTGTCCAAGAATGGGGTACGTATATCAATGCAAAGTGGTGCTATATAGGAAACACTTAATCGAAACCAATCCCACTCATAGCGACCAGATAGGACAGAGTAGAGCTGCCTCTTTGGGTTTCTGAGACTGTAAATCTTTATGGGAGCAGACAGCCTCCTCTCTCCTGTGGAGCAAGCTGGCTGGTCTAAACTGCTGACTTTTTGGTTAGCAGAGCAATTTGTATCCCACTACACGACCAGGGCTCCTTATGAAACACTTAGGACATGATTTTTATGGGATTTCTCAATCAGGAAAGATACAAGCCTTTGATAATCAGTAAAAAAAAAAAAAAAAAAGCCACTGTTTTACTGACCATTACTTATAAGTGTTGGATAACTACCATCTGTAAGAATTTCCACAAGGTATAATATCAAATGCAGGTCAGGTATTTTGACCACACTACAATACACAAAAATGTTTGTAAGGATTGTATTGTTGTTGTTACCTGCCATCAAGTTGGTACCAACTCATAGTGATTCTATGCACAACAGAAGAATAAAACACTGGCTGGTCCTGAGCCAGCCTCACAATCATTGCTACGCTTGAGCCTGTTGATGTGCCATTGTGCCGATCTGTCTTGTTGGGGGTCTTCCTCTTTTTCTCTGATCTCCCACTTGTATATGCTTGTACAAATGACAGAATCTGCCTATAGCTTCAGAAAATTTTGTTATGGGCAAATTCAGATTACTCTTTCATGTCTAGTCTTTAAAATGTGCTTCTGAGAATGTAAAATATCGTTTACAAGGAAAAGGGTGACTATGCAATTAGTAACTATTTTAATCTGTTAGAGCTTATGATAGTGGCCCTAGTGGTACAGTGGTTAAAACACTTGATTGCTAGCCAGAAGGTCAGTGGTTCGAATCCACCAGCTGGGCCATGGGAGAAAGATATGGCGGTCTGTTTCTGAAAAGAGTACAACTTTGGGAATCCTATGGGACAGTTTGACTCTGTCCTATAGGGTCTCTATGAATTGGACTAGACTCTATGGCAGTGGGTTTGGTTTGGGGGGTGCTTAGGGTTTATGCTAAGCCTAATATGAGCGAGCTTCAAAAAGTTCATGGAAAATGGAATGAAAAGATGATGGAATTTTTCCAGGAAGTTTTTGAAGCCCCCTCATGTATCCACTTATAATACAATTAGGGGATCTTTGGCCCTATTAAGGGGGAGGGTGTAGGACTGACTTGGCAGGAAAAGCTGAGCTTGGTCGGGAAAGTCATGTGTTTGGCCAATGGGAAGGGAGGATGCACCAGACAGGCATGGTGTGGACTGAGGACAACATGGGGCAGAGTCCGGCAGGGTGGTTGGTCCCTTTTGGTCAGGCAATGAGTACAGAGATCCATCAGACACAATATGCTCCACAGTCCACATCTTAGGGTGTTTCCTGTAGAAGTACCAGAAGAAAACCAACGTGGTTAATTTAGAGGAATATGTGGTTCGCATTGGAAAACAGGAAATACCACATAACTGGAAGGATGCACACTGAATGACCCACAAAATGAAACTCGACTTTCCAAATGTTGGCAATGATAAGAGATTCAGTTCCAATGACCAGTTTTTCCCCCAAAGAATGTCAGCTTGAGTCATAACAAATGTGTTCTAGCCATGACAGGCATGGGAAAGACACAAAGAATGGAGTGTCCTTGATCCTGTGAAACAGCCCTCAGGAATATTTGAATTCTAGAACCCATATTGGGAGCACTCTGACCCTTTTGAATGATGACCACCCAAGACTAAGAGCCTTGGGAGGCCTGAGACCACTGAGGTCTGGGCCATCTCATCCCAGGAGATCCTTTGTAGGCCCATGTGCAATGTATGGATGAGGTGAGGCCTGGATGGGACGCAGGCTCCTGGCTGCAGGTGGAATGCATACAGCTGGAACCCAGTAGGTGGTCCCTGATGTGAGCAGCCTATCTAATTAGGTAAGTCCTTGGAGTCTGAGGCCAGTCTATCCTTTGACAAGGCTTGAAAAGACATTTAATAGAATGTGGTGCTAAGAATGTAGTCTTTGAAGTTGAATAAAAGAAAAAGTTTGAACAAACAAAAAGGCCTTGGACCTCAGTGTTTACATCAACTGAATGACTTTGAGAAAGTAACTTCACTTCTTGACAGCCTCAGTTTCTTCATCCTCACCTGTAAACTAGGTGTGGTATCACTTTCTCCTTAGGGTTGTGGACAGTATTAGACAATGTATTTGGAGCACCCAGCACTGTGACTGACACAGTAACACATTGGTGACATCTGCCTCTTGGGAATGGCTAGGTAGGGGAACCAGGACGGATCATCTGAGTTAAAGGTGGGTCTGGGTTCTCAAAGTCTCCTCTTGAAGATGTAGAGGTGTGATAGGAAGGGGAGGGTACAGCCCAGTTCCCTGACTGGGTCAAAGTACAAAATTTCCAGTTCTGCTCCATCTACCCCAGCTTCTCCGAGAGGCAGCACAGAATTGCAGGATGGTACTAGACTGTGGCACTGTGGGCTAATGCGTCAGACTGCAAAATTGTTTGAACTGCAAGGTCGGTGGTTCAAGCTCACCAGCTGCTCCCTGGAAACCCTATACAGGGTTGCTATGGGTAAGAATCGACTCCACAACACTTAACAACAACAACAACAACTAGACCAAGTGTTAGGATAATTGAGAATAGCTCTGCAACTCCCTGACTGGGTGACATTGGACTGTAACTTACTGAGGCCTGGGTTTCTTCATTTGTAAACTGGGAGCACAGTGATCCGTTCTCTTTGTTTGTCACAGAGTAAAATCCAACCTTGGTAGCTGACATGCAAGGTCCTCCATCATAGTCCCTAACCACATCTCTTTAGGCCCACACAGCCCCACTAAAGTCAAAACCTTCTTGGCACTTCCCTTTGTACCCAGATAGGAAAACAAAAATGTAAAATAGTAGCTTAAACAAATAGAGTTTATTTCTCTTTAATGCCAAAGATGCCCCAAAGAAGAAAGCCCAGGGCTGGTGGCTGCAGGTGCTGAAGAGACTCACACTCCTTTTGTCTTGATGATCTGCCATTCCTAGCACATCATCTCAAGGCCTAAGATGGCCACTCAAGTTTCAGCCATCTTATTCTCATTCAGCCAGCTGAAAGGAGGAAGAAGCAAACGCTACCTTTTCTCCCATTAGGGAGGCTTCCTAAAAACTACATGACATTTTTGTTTACATCTCTTGGGCCAGAATTTAGTTACCTGGTCATACCTAGCTTTAAGGGACGCTAGACAATAGTTGTTTTTTTTAACTGAGTTAATTACCACTCTAATAAATTGATAGGAAATAGGAGAGAAATAGATATTGGCAAAGGCATATAGATGTCTCTGCCATATACGAGTAATAAATACATAAGCTTGCTACAAAGTTTAAAACATTACACAGTGTATGAGATTAATACGCCAAAACATCGCATTTGAAGTGATATGGTTATTCTGATCTTAAAGTTGGAGACAGTCCAATTCATCTTGACTTTGTGGAAATGCGGTGGCCATTCCCCCATAGAAGCAATAATTGCCCAAACTGGAAGCTGTAAGTAAAGATAATTAGTCCTTCCTTTTCCCTTCCTGTATTTGATTAACAAGGTCATGGAAGTCCAGAGAGGCTAAGCATCTTGCCCATTGTCCTGTAGCTGATAGTGATGAAGCCAGGTCCAAAACTCAAGGTTATGGATAGCACGGTGTTTCCTACCAGTCCTTACTGAATATCTTATCTAGCTATGATGAATTTCACCCGGAATTCTATGGTTTCCACTAACTCTGGCTGGGGACCCTGCTCAGTCAGCACCCGTGGAGGCAATGGAACAGGGGACAGATACTCTCTGCATTATTTACCAGGGATCAAGGCTAGCAGAGTGGTAATAGGTTATAGTGTTGTAAGGTACACTCCACCTTCAATCTAGAAAGTGGAAATCATCCAGAAATGGAGGAGCAGGCTATTAAGTAAATGAAAGGTCTCTTGGCTAAGAACAAATGATGACTCCTTTCCTTTGCACCTAGAAGGCTCTAGACCCTGAATTAGGCACTGAAGGGAGATGCAGAGAAGTCTAAGAATTATTGACATTGAGGATTTGGATGAGTACATTTGTTCTTCTTTTATTCGTTCATTCATTTAACAAATGATCCTTGAGCATCTCCTAGAGGCAGGGAGTCCTGATGTGGAACTGGAGGATAAGCATTGGACTGCTAACCACAAAGTTCAAACCTTCCAGCCACTCCTCAGAAATCCAATGCAGGATCACTATGAGTTGAAACTGACTCCATGGCACTTAGTCATAACAACAGTAGGATAAAGGGCTTGAAGCAGATTTTTGTTTTTAAGAATCCTGTGTCTTCGGGGTGGGCTATAGACCGGAGGCATAGGACTACATGTGGTGAGGCCTAGTAGGAGGCTGTTTCAGTGATAGTGGCTGAATCAGGTGGAGACAAGTTGATGGACTTCTCTCCTTGGGAGGCATTAGTCACAGGCTTGGGTGACTGATTGGAAGTAGGAGATGAGAAAGATGGAGAAAGGATTCATGAAGGAAAAATTAAAATAACAAAAGTAAATGCTAACTGAACAAAGGAACAGAGTAAGAGCTGTCCTGAAAGACAATGGTGATATGATTGTATGTTTTGAAAAAGAGGCAATTGCTGTGGACTGGAGAGATTTTGAAGGACTTCTTGAGTTGAAACTGGGCCTTAAATATGGCTAAGAACTTGGTGTGTGGAGTGGCCAGTCCAGGCTGAACAAGGATGCAAGTTAGAGTATTGAGGCAGGAGACTGATTTGTTTAGAAGATGATTTGGTCCTGGTTTCTTGGGAAAGCCCTGAAGAGCTGGCTCTGCAGAGGACTCCACGGAAATTCTTGCTGAGGGGAGGGACTGGGGAGATGAATCTCATTGCTCTCTCTGAGTGGTAGAGTTCTTCATTTACTCCACGGCTGCTGTGTTGGAACATCTAGGGTTCTGTGGACCACTAGACAGCCCAGCATGCACCCCCACCCCCCAATCTCGGATCCCACACATCCCAGTATTACCATGAGAAAGACAAAAGTCTCCCTTTCCATTAGGAATGCTTTAATGGGTGAGGAGAGGACCTCCCACTGTGACCATGTTGAAAGTCATTGTTTCAGAACATTGCTTCACTGCTTCTAGGTCCCTGCAGAGCCCTGCCTGGCTGCCTGCATCTGTGAACAAGACCTACCCCTACAGGATGAGGGTTTAAATCCAAGGCCAGGGCAGACCTGGCTGCAAAACCAGGAACATGACTATGTAACTCAAGAGGTGAAGCTCTTGCTAGATGCCATTCCCTACCTGAGCCCTCTGTCCCACACTCTGAATATGGGTTGTGGTCTGTGTCCAGAAGACACTCTGCTCGCACATTCTCTAACTCAGAACATGCTGCTGTCTCCACCAACCTCAAAGCTCTAAACGAACCTTGGCTCTAATCTAAGGTTTTCTGAAATCTTCCCAAATATTACTTTCTAGGGGCACTGACCTCTGACAACAGCCTTTAAGACAAACACAATTATAGTCTCTAATTGTTCAGCAGCAGCACCTGAAGATTCACTGGGGCCCCAGAGCTGAGCTGGACTCTTTATGCTCTGTCCCTAAGATCACGACCCTCTTGTAAAGGACATGCTCTTCTCCCCATTTTGCTGATGATGTAACTGAGGGAGATGAAATGACTGTGATTAAGGCCATCCAGCCCATATGCCCACTGTCCACTATTCTGTATCTCCTGGAAGTGTCGAGTCAAGGGAAGTTCGGGGGATAATACTATCGTGGCTGGTGTTGTACAATGCACTTCACATAGACTACAGTTTATCGTCACAAGAACCTTATCAGGATAATTACTATTTCCTTTTCACCAATGAAAAAAACTGAACTTCAGAGAGGTTAAGTAACTATTTCAAGGTCACACAGTCAGGACAGAAGTGGCAGAGAGAGAATCCAAACTTAAGGCTGTCTGCCTTCAAAGCCTTCATCTCTCCAGGTGCTTAAGCCAGGTCAGAAGTGATCCTCCTGTTTTGAATCAGCATTCCAATTCCCAGGTAAGAAAGCACAGTTATTCAGGGAAATGGTTACAACATGGCCTCATCACCCAGTTTTTCTTCAGTCCTCTGGTGTGATTCTCAAATCATCTTTTTGAGTATTTTATTGAGAAACTGAGGTCCTGGGACGAGCTAGGACTCCACATAGTTTCTCAGTCCCTCTTTCACCCTTCAAGCCACTTGGACATGGCTATGGGGTTCAGATGCATGGCCTCAGCAAATTCACTGCTCCCCCAAGCCAAGACAACTCAGCTTTGATTCAGGTTGAATGACTCATCAAGGATAAAAAAAGAAAAGAAGGTCTATTCCCTTCTAAATGAAATGAACACACCCACCTTTTGACTTCTTTTTGTTCTGGAATGACAGAGCAAAATGACTCACAATTATCACACTCAAAGAGACTTTGTATTTTTCTTGAAAATGAAGAGACAATGTATGAATAAATGAACTGCAAATGGCTTAAGAAGGGAGGGAAGGATGACCTCTGGGCACATCTATGCAGTGTGGGGGCCCAATGAATGTGCCAGCTGGAAGGAAGAGCAACTCCTTGGCAGCAAGGAGAGCCAAGTGGAAGCAGATGTTAGGGCCAAATAGCAAAGCCCGTCAAGTTCAAGGCCACTCATTGCCAAAACCTGAAGGAGCCACCAGCAATCCTTAAACTTACTTGTCTGAAAGCCAAGCACATTCACAGGCGTAGAGGGAGGGCAGGAAGAATATTTTCAAAAGAGCCATCATATATGGGAAGTGGGGATGGAGAACTTTCTGTGTCTAACACCAGAACGTCTTTCCAAGCCAAGCAGCCTGGCTAAGGGCAAATGAGGAAATGGGAGAGAGGCTGAGCCATTTGGAACTTATTCTCAACACCATGTTCCTCTCTGGAGGAATGAGCAGAAAGAATTTGAATCTGCTTCAGCCGGCACTTCAAATGTAGGATAACTGGCCCCTTTCCCACAGCTCCGCTCCAGTATTGCCCAAAGACACCAGATCTTGGTGGTGGGAAAAGAGGACAAAACTGGAAACTAAAGAGTTGGTTCTTTCTCCTTCTGAGTGCTGGGTAGTCTAGGGCAAACTCCTTCACCTCTCTTAGACTGTTCCCTCTGAGAAAACAGGAGGAGATGGCTAACACTTTGCAGGGTCGCTATGGATGGGCACTTAACAACAACAACAACCTCACAGGATGGGGGTGGGGAGGGTGAGATAAGTTAATGGGTGTGAAGCTGCTCTGTCATCTGTAAAATGGTATACAAATGGTTGTCATTCATGTGTTTACAGACATGGGAAGCATCATATTCCATTCTTTAACCTCAGAAAAAGAGGATGAAATTGAGAATGCATTTATTGGGAGTACAAGTTTTCTGCAGAGCTTCCTTTCCTTTGCAGTGAATTCCAGGCCCACCCCCATGGTGCTCACAGAGCTCTGCAGGAAGCTGTTGGCAAAACCGACTTCCAATCGGGTTGCTAGGAAACTCCATTTTTTTTTGTTCTGTGACCATCTTTACTTCAGTTACTTGCACCATTACAAATGGTGGCAAGACTCTTGGCAGGAAAGTGTTACTTACTCCATAGCATTAGGTTTTGGCTATCTCTGTTACACAGGAAAGAAATGTCCACATTTCAGCTGGTAAATGGTGATGTTTTAGAGCTAGAAGGGACTTATAGAGCATGCTGTTCAATCCAGACATTTTTTCCAGATAAAGAACTTGGGCCCAGACAGAGAAAACAGATTTTCTCAGGTCTTACACCCTAGCGAGCTAGGTTCATTCCTATATGTCTCATGCATATTCACACACTCTTTTCCTTACCACAGCAATCAAAAAACTCAGGTATCTTTAGAAGGAGCAAGGCAGGTGAGGAGGAAGGCAAGGGTGGGAAAGATGATAAGGAATGAAGGAATGTTCAGTTCCATTTGAAGTTTATTCTGTAGATATTTGACTCTGCACCACCTTGTTTTTCTTTTCCTTTAGGCACTCTAATGACATGAATGTTGGACCACTTGATATTGTCTCAAAGATCCTTGAGGTTCTATTAATATATTTTTCTTGATTCTGACTCATAGCTACCCTGTATAGCGTTTCGAAGGTTGTCAAGCTTTATGGGAGCAGAAAGCCTCCTTTTTCTCCTGCAGAGCAGCTCGTAGATTCGAACTTCTGACCTAGTAGTTAGCAGCCCAGCACATCATCCACTACGCTACCAGGGTCCTTCTTATATGGGTAGACACTTGAAATTAGTATTCACTCAGTCAAGATGTATTGGGTATCTACAATGTATTATATCTTGGCGGTACAAAATGACCAAAATATGATCTTCATCGTCAAGAGCTTATGTTGTTGTTGTTGTTATGTGCCCTGGAGTCAGTTCCGACTCATAGCGACCCTGTACAGGGTTTCTGAGGCTGTGTATCTTTACGGGAGCAGAAAGCATCATCTTTTTCCCGCAGGACAGCTGGTAGTTTCGAACTGCTGATCTTGAGATTAGCAACCCGATTCATAACCACTATGCTACCAGAGTTTATAGTTAAGTATAATACCAGGAATTTGGACTGAATTTAGGATCCAAGTTTGAAATTATCTTTGTGAAGGCCTCTGGTGGGCCCCAGAACCACACTACATTTATTTCCCAATATGAATCTGGGCTTTGCCTTCCTAGAAACCATCTATGATTACCTCTTTCCTCCAGGAGGAATCAACAGCAAATCACTTTTACAAAATAGTATATAAAGTACTATTTAGTTTTGTGAGTGCTATAAAAAATGCTGAGACTACTCTGTGTAATGGTCTTTCTGCTTACTAAACATAGTCTTTGAGAACACAGTCTGGTTTGGGGCTCCATAACTCTAATGGGAAGAGAAGATGCTGGAAAGTGTCCAGAGTACCACTTGGAGTGGAAAGAAAATAGAATCTGATATATATATATTTGTTGTTGTTGTTGTTAAGTGCCATCGAGTCGGTTCCAACCCATAGCGACCTTGTACAGGGTTTCCGAGGCTTGTAAATCTTTACGAGAGCAGAAAGCCTCATCTTTCTCCCGCGGAGCGGCTGGTAGTTTCAAACTGCTGACCTTGTGGTTCACAGCCCGATTCATAACCACTACACTACCAGAGCTCCATATATATATATATATATATATATAATCAAAGAGTGGGGAAGCCAAGGCCATCTGCCAAGGAGATAATTCTTCATAACCCAGATTAACAACCTTTACTCCCCACTCCTAGCCCATCCCTTCTGCCTTTTCTATTAGAAAACCCTTAGCTTTTCTTTTTCTACATTGAAGTAATGCCAGAGCTTTAAGTATGGGAAAGTAGGTAGAAGGTGGGAAAGAGAATAGACCCATTGCCTTTCAGTTGATTTAGACTCTATAGCAACCCTATAGGACACAGTTGAACTGCCCTATAGATTTTCCAAGGATATAAATGTTTATTGAAGCAGATTGCCACATCTTTTCCCCATGGAAGAGCAGGTGAGCTTGAACTGCTGACTTTTTGGTTTATAGCCAAGTGCTTAAGCTCTGTAGTCACCAGGGCTCCTTAGGAAGAATGGGGTTCAAACATTTGCCTAATACAAGTAGGTGCCTTGTGACAGCCCGTGTGTTCTATGTATCAGTTATCCTCAATGCTTTTATGATAAGAACTGTGTTTCCTATATGGTAGATGAGGAAGCCAGGACTTAGGGGTGATGTGACTTTCTAAAGGTATTAACTAGCAAAATGAAGACTTAGAAAGTAGTTCTCCTGAGTGTGGGTTCTGTCGTCTCCACTGCACCAACCTCTAAGACTTTGGGGTCTGAATATGTTCCTTTTTCATACCACAGGCGCCTAAGCTAGTTCTAAGTGACAAGTGAGTCCTACTGGGGGAAGTCTACAAAAGGAGACTACTACACCAGTGAGAGTGGAGCCTAGGGACTCATAGGAGAGAAAGAGGCCCATTAGGAAGCTAGATTCCAGGTTCTCTTTGAAGTAGACAAACAACAACAACAACAACCCTCAGAAACTGACTTTGGGACAAAGAAAATGAATGGAAGTTACTTTTCTCCGACCAGGAGGGTGAATTGGGCATGGAGAACTGCTTGGTGGGGGCCAGAGGCTGTCTCAGTCTCCGTGCTTACTCCAGCTCTTAGAAGAGCTGGGGGCAGTCAGGTGGAGTCCTCTCTCCCTCCTCTGTGGTCAGCGTTTGCTCTAGGGGTCAAAAGAGCCTGTATGTGGCATTCTGGAACCAAGAGGGATTCTCTTTGCCAGCTCCGCACCTTCCCTTTCCAGCTCTTCTTCTCTCATCTCCTCCTCATGTCCTCTTTCTAATTTAACGCAGGGAGCAAGGAAATGAACACCCATTGAACCCTTGACTATGTCAAGCAAGCACTTTACATATATTAGTTTCAAGCAGAGGGCCTTGTACACCACACAACTCACTGCTGTCAAGTTGGTCCTGATTCATATTGGCATGTAGGACAAAGTAGAACTGTTCCTTAGCATTTCAGAGACTGTAAATCTATATGGGAGTAGACAGTCTCTTCCTTCTTTGCAGAGAGCTGGTGGATTTGAACCGCTGACATTCAAGTTGTTCTTGTTAGTTGCATAGAATCTGTTCCGACTCCTAGTGACTTCATGCACAACAGAGATTCTGCACCAACCTCACAATCGTTGCTGTGCTTCAGTCCATTGGGGCTGCCACTGTGCCAATCCATCTCATTTGTTTTCAGTTGGGATCAGCCCTGCTGGATCCTATGAAACTCAATAACTTTTCCATTGACTCTCTACTTTACCAAACATAATGTCCTTCTCCAGGGACTGGTCCCTCCTTAGAATATGTCCAAAGTATGAGAGACAAAGTCTGGCCATCTTGCCTTCTAAGGAGCATTCTGGTTGCACTTTGTTTCCTTGTTCTTCTGGCAGTCCATGGTACTTTTAATATTCTTCTCCAACACCATAACTCAAATGCATTAATTCTTCTACAGTCTACCTTACTCACTTATACTGGTGACATAAATTCCAGCATCACAGCAAGACAGAAGCCATCACAGTACAACAATCTGACAGACAAGTGGTGGGACATTGAAGTTAGCAGCCCAATATTTAGCCCATTATGCTACCAAGTACCAGGTCTTCTTTGGTAGACCATATGTGTGTAAGAAAAATTAGCTGTTATCCATAGTACCTCCTTTGTGTCCTTCATTTTGCTAGTTTCCAGGCACAGGGCAGCAGGTGAACATTCAATTTCACAACTACTGCAGAGAAGAGGCGACAACTCTTCTCAAAAAAAGAAGAGTGAAATGAAATGATGTGATTGAAGATGAGACCAGCAATAGGGATAAATAATCACACTCCTTTTCTGAGGCACAGTTTCCATGAGAATGAAACAGAGGCAACCCTGAAACTGAGAGCGTTACGGTTGTTATTGTTAAGTGCCATTGAGTCGGTTCCAACTCAGTGACTCTGTATAGGGTTTCCAAGGAGCAGCTGGTGAGTTTGAACTGATGACCTTTCAGTTAGCAGCCCAGTGCTTATCCTACAGTGCCATACCAGAACTCCAAAACCGAGAGCTTATCAGGGATCAAATAAGATAAGTGGAACCCTATGTCCTGGTGTGGTGATGTAGGATAAGTACTTGACTACGAACCATAAAGTCAGGGGTTCAAACTCACCAGTTGTTCCTTGGGAACCCTATGCAGGATCTCTATGGAGTGGAACTAACTCAATGGCACTTAACAACAACAACAACATGGAAACTCTGGGCAGAAGAGATTGTCTCTTGACAGCAATTTACACTTGAAAAGGATCTTTAAAGTTGACCCCTATTTACTTCAGAACAGTATTCCAATGTTCTGTTTCAGATGTGACCAATTTTTAATCTGTGAAAGTTACAACTAGTATGAGCTAATTCTGAAAAAAGGGTGGTCGTGCAATGGTTAAGCACTCAGTTGCTAACTAATATACTTGGTGGCTTGAACCCACAATGTTACTCTGTGGGAGAAAGATGTGTCAGTCTGCTCCCGTAAAGATTTATAGCTTTACAAACCCTATGGGGCAGTTCTAATGTGGAGTGATGCTTTGAGTTCAGAACTGACTTGCAAAAGTAGTTTGGGCAATTCAGTAAAATTGTCAGAGTAAGACCCCATATAACTCTATTCCTCTTCAAAAAGGAAGGAAGGTTTCCTTATACTACTTGTCCCCAACAAAATCTGTCATCCAAAAGTTTCCAGCCAAACTCTTTGAAGACATAACTTCCCTAGAGAGGCCACAGGCTCTTTGGACATTTCTGTACATTTTATCTCGGACACCACCCTCCCTTTCTTTTCCTACTGCCACTGCCCTGGCTGGGTCTTGCCACCAATCCAAACCCAACACTGCTCCCAGCACTCATCATAGATGTTCATGAAACACCTGCTTAGGTTGGATCTAGAAGGATTCAGAGACTTTCCACTGTATATAGGAAGGATCTACACTCAGCCATCCAAACCTTCCATCATTAGTTGCTTTTCTAAACATTTCCTATGTCCTGCTGTGAATCACACCTTTAACCTACCTTGTTTATTTATTGCTTCTCACAGATGCCTAGGCTTTTCCAGTCTTCCCCCTCTTCCTATTCCTCACCTCTGATGGAAAATCACCCTTTCTTCAACGATGGGCTCAGGTCTGCTCACCTGCTGCAGGCCAGTTCCCCCTACTCTTCAATCATGCTTCTGATTGTGTGAATCCCTCATTCCACATATAACCACCCTGTGTTGCTAACTGCCTTTATATATATCCATAATTTGCGACTACATGTAAACATGGTGGCAACACTTTGCCATACTTTTCTCACAAAATAGGCACTTAATATTGGATTGCTCCCTAACATCCTGTACATGCCTCTGTGTCAGTGGTGATCAATTCTTAGGTCACTAGGTCTCAGCAGGGCAAAGCTTCTACCATGCCCATTTCTGTAATTTCAGAACCAAAGTCAATGAGGACATGCACTAGGAGTTCAGTGAAGAGTAGCTCAGTGTATGAAAGACCCAGTAACTGTTCAACAAGCAGTACCTGGAAAACAAGCTTCCAGATTGCCCAGATCGTGGAGGCGTGTAGATGAGTAGTAGACAGGAGTTAACAGCATCTTGTTCATATCTTGCATTTTTATGATCTGAATTTGGTAGCCTACTGGGTTTGAGACACTGCTAAAAATGTATTTTCTCCATCCTTCCCTGCTAGATGAGAGCTCTTAGTGTTCTGACACAGGTTGTTCTCCCACAATTCTATCAACATCATCTTTTCTTATATTACTTTGAGGAGTTAATACTTATACTTGATGTCCTTCATTGAAAGGAGAAGGAGGAACCACTTGGCATGGGATAGTGAGCTATCTGTTTTGAAATGTAATCCTAAAGTTCACCTGGTAAAGTTTTTTCTCCTTAAAAAACAAAAACAGAGAACAAACAAGATGGCGGATCGGGTGGACGTATAGCAGAGAGCTCCGCCAACAACAACACAGAATACCTTACCAAGCAGGCTCAGGGGATGGTCCCAGAACCCTGAACCACATATAAAGGAATACTTAGAAGGTTGGAAGGCTCACAGCTGGGGGAATTTGTGGCAGAAGCAAGAAATCTATTGCTTTCTAGTCCGG